>NC_043979.1:37423800-37732841 GCF_902148855.1 Sphaeramia orbicularis | reverse complement strand
CACTCTCAGCTCTAAAGGACCCATAATTAGTGAGTTATTCAAGGTCCACTGAAGACTAAGCTGGTAACTCCATCTAATGCAGGCAATAGTTGGCAGGAAAACAAAGACAGGGATATGCAGTCTGTAGGTGGTGAATGAAGACACTTCGCCCATTACATTTCTGCTGGATTCGAGGTCCACTAGCAGTGTTCTTTTAAAGCAGGGGTTTTCAACCTTGGGGTCGGGACCCCACGTGGGGTCACCTGGAATTCAAATGGGGTCGCCTGAAATTTCAAGTAATTGATAAAAAAAAAGAAAAGAAAAAAAACCCCGTACTAATAAAAAATATATGGTGAGTTGAGAGAGACAATCACAACACATAAGACAAACTCTGAAGCTGAAGCACTGTGGTACTGTTTATATCCTTCCTAACTGTCATGACTATGACTGTTCCCTGAGTTCTGACAGACTTTGGAAAAACAGCATTTTCCTACCATGCATCATGGTCATGGAATAATCTTCAAAAAATTGTAAAACTGCATACATTCATTTCTGTTAATGATTTTCAAAGTATCATGGAGAATGCAGTGAAGGAAGAATGTCACTGTTTTTCTTGATGCCCTTATGGTTGAATAGTTGTTATTGTGTTTTATTGTTAATTGTGTATCACGTATTTGTTTCATGTTTTTTGGACTTTGTATGGCTTCTACCTTGGCCAGGTCTCCCTTGCAAAAGAGATTCCTAATCTCAATAGGACTTCCTGGTTAAATAAAGGTAAATTTTTTTTTTTTTTAAGTACATGTTTATGTAAATGTATACTTTTAAATAAAAAAGAAAAAAAAAAGACGATAACAACAGTCCTAGTTTACAAAGGAATATATGAGAATGCACATCTTGAAATGTAGGCCCGTTATCTCTGTTTTTCTTCCTGAGCTGATGAAAAAAAAGTGGAATTCCTCGTGGGGATCAATAAAGTTCATCTGTATCTGTATCAGCCAAAGTGGCCCATTTGTCTGTTATTTCTACTGAAAAGTATTAACAAGGTAATCAATTTCCAAACACATTACTTTTGATTTAATAGAATGCTAATATCTACAAGGTTGAATAACTTTTGTCTCATAAATCAGAGCGTGGCAAATATTGAGCAAAGTCATCTACTGTTCTGTATTCATCTCAGCCCTACTGGCACTTTTCCACACACCATTTAAAACTCTCCTCACTCTCCTGCTCCCCTCACTCCCCTAACCTTTTCCCCTCAAAACCTCCCGTCTTTTAACTCTCCTCATTCGCCCCGTCGTTCCTGCATCTGCATCGTCACCCCTCCTCCCCCTGCTCCATGACTCCATGCCTTATGTTACCCCCGTGTCCCCAGACGGCACTAATTACTTGGGTGTATCTGCGTGGAGCGAGCGCGGCAGGGCGGCCAAAACTTTTCCTCCACTGCAGCTCCTTCAGCGCAGAGAAAGTGCGCTGCATTAGCGGGATGCCACGCAAGCTCATTTGTGCCTCTCTAGCCCCCCTGGCACAGAATTAACCCAATTAGCTGTTTAATAGTGTCCCCGTCATGTGTGTGTGCATGTATGAGTGTTTACACAACTGACACACACATCTCCGAGCAAAGAGATTCTTCATAACTAATAACTACTGATCCTACGTGGGCCCACCCCCCCACCCCCGTGTGTGAGTGTGTGTGTTTGTGCACTGTGGCCGTTCTAATCTACTGGATGAAATTGAATTGCAGTGCCCCGAGTGGAAATCACTCAGGCTAATGCATTCCCGTCACAAACACACGCATGCGATCAGAAAAGCAGTGCCAGATAGCAAACTAAAGTGCCTGAATCATTGAAACTCATTAACAACCAACAAATACAATAACATACTTTGATAGCTTAGATTATTCAGGTGTACGGGTCCAAAGCTGCACACACACAAAAACACCCACATGAGTGTATTTTATCAGTTTCGCTCTCAAACTTCCTACACACAGCAGGATGTAAATGAGCAGTGTGGGTTCACAGTATGGGCTGCGGTAATAATGTCAACAGCTGGATAATAGTTAACATTTGTCACCATTATTACACTGTACTGAGCACAAGTGGCTGCTGCCATGCTGGTTGAAACCTCACAAGGGGGGAGTCTGAATGCACCTGCAGAGTGTGTGTGTGTATGTTTCAGTAGACTTGATAGACATCTGAGACTGTAGGTAATACCTGCCTTTATCTAAGCTGCTGGGATTGGAGCTCAAAAAACTTATCCCACGCTTCCACTACGTAGTACCGGCTTGACTTGACTCGGCCTTTTTGTTTTTCCATTATGAAAAAGGATGGAAATACTAAAGTAAAGTGAAGCTTAAGGATACAAGTGAGCCAATACAAAGGTGAGCACCGCTACCAAACTTGCATGTATAAATATATAAGTGTTACTGAGGTCTTTTTTTTTTTCTGTTGGCGGGTCTTGTCCATCATTAAGGTGCTGTAGATCACCAGCTATTGTGTTTCCACTACGTGGTACCGGCTTGACTCGGCCTTTTTGCATTTCCATTACAAAAAAAGGACCTGGAATCTGGTACCCAGTACTAGTTTTTTGGTATCACCTCTGCCTGGGGACCAGATACTAAAACATGACGTGTAAACACTGCAGACCACTGATTGGTCAGAGAGTTGTCTCCGTGACCTGCTGTTATACAAAAAACAGATGCGGAAGTTTACAGTAAATATAGTGATAGGTTAATCCACATGATGACAGCCCGCAAAACTACACCACGGTCGGTCGAGGAGATTCAGTCTTTGGTGGCCGATGTAAAAATTCAGCATGAGCTTAACGAGACAACACGCAACGAGCGAGTTTATCAGCAACTCTCTGAGCAGATGACACGGAAGTAACGCGCTGCATCGCTATGACGTCCAGATACTCTAAAATCGGTAGTATCGTGTAGTGGAAACGGTCTCCAGGAATAGTATCAGGTATCGGGTTGAGTCGAGCCGAGTCGAGTCGGTTCCATGTAGTGGAAACGCGGCATACGATATTTAACGAGTGGACCAGAAGATAAGTATCATAAAACCTGGTCATCCTTTATTGCATATATTAAAAGACTTTCTTTGACCTGATCTCATGTGGACGTTCTTCGGCTGAATTTATTTATTTATTTTTTTCTACTTGTCTTGTCCAGCGTTTTAACAGCAGAATGGTAGTCTGGTTCCTCCCAGTGCTGAACAAATTTGCTTTGCCAAGGTAACTTCATAAAGTATATGAAGCGCCCTTTGATATTCTACTGTGTTTATTATGAGTTTGTTGAACCACATTTTGATGCCGGACCTGACATGGGGGGTGGGGGGAATTTAAAATGTAGGAGGTTGTGTTTGGAGTGACCGGAGGCATTGCATGTGGGATGTCAGTGCTGTGAATGTCGTGCCTAGTTTCAGTTTGAGCCACTAGTTGCTTTTCCATTGGACATCTGTGCAAAACTGTACCGATATTTGCTAAATGTCAAAAAAACAGAAGTGTGTAATGTTGGTTTTTCCATTAAATCACAAATGCGATGATTTGTCTATTTATTATCACGAGATGACACGAGAAGTCGTTCCATAAACATGGTGACAAATGTAAATATCATATTGATTTACAGATGTGTTGATTAATATTATATACTACCCCTCTATCCCGTACGAAATTAAACAATTTGTCAATTTCCTGTTGTGTCCACACATACTGCACCATGTTTCTTTTAAATCTCTTCTTCTTCGCTTGTTGCAACATCTGTCAACATCTGTTTTTTTTTAATCACGTGACTCTAGTTGCGGAAAAAGGTCTTTCCATTGCAGTTTTGCATAATATACCAACTGCGCTACGGCCGAAAAACCACCTCTTGCCAGTACAAAAACTTTGAATTGAAAAATTTGAGTTTTGGCGAAATTGTCATTTTTCCATTAGGTAAATTTTTATGCGCAAGTTATATTCGCACAATTTGAGGGTCAATGGAAAAGCAACTATTGATGCAGCTTGTCATTTGGATCGTTTCATATGCGAGTATTTTTTATCTTTTTTTTTCTTCTTTGTTTTTGATCACTACTTTTGTTACTATTATTATTATTATTATTATTATTATTGTTGTGTTGTTTGTCAGATGTCCTTTGTGTTTATGTGAGTACCACCTGGAGGAGGGAGGGGGTGGGATGGGGGGATAATGACCTGTGTAATTAATGTATTTCAGTCCATTGAAAAATATGCTTATAAGATAATTAAAATTGTAAAAAAAAAAAAAAAAAAGCTGCCAATACAGCTGGAAAAAAAGCAGCTCGTATTGAGAAAATTGCTTAAAAAAGGCTAAAATAGTCCCACCCGTACACACCAAATGATGCTACGCTCAACAGGCTTAATACTACGACTGTGTTTGGACAAAATCGAGCCCTCAGACGCACCCAGACACAAAATATGCTCCATTTTTAAAGCCAAAATATCCCTGGCTCCTGTGTTGTTCAGCATCTGGCAAGACTTCAAATCATTACTGCATCTCCCCCATCGCACCCCGACTTCAAAAGAACCAGACCTCGACTGTAGGTATTACTGTGTGCATGTGTGATGGTGTGTGTGTTTTACTTACAGCACAGTGCTTTCTGTAGTCTGCGAATCTTCATGGCTGTTCTGTATGCGGAGAATCTCACATTGTTCAAGTCCGCTACAGGCAGGAGATGAAAGGTAGGTGGACAAAAAGGAAACAGAGGCAGAAAGTGAGAAAACAAAGTGCAGTGGAAATCTGTCTACTGGGCACTGGGTGCTCAGTGAAGAGTTGACTTGGTGTTAGTTACTGTCTATGGAGATGACCAAAAAGAGGGGTTAACATGGATTGTGTAATTAGGTTAGTGAGCTCTGTCTCACTGGGGCTGGTTGCTATTTGTCGAGCTGCTGGCCTACAGAAAACGCTCCCAAAGTTTCACAGCTTATTACTTATCCTGCTGCTCATTAAAGAACAGTCATGCTTCTTCAACCCTCGGGGACAGACACGTGCATATGGATATTAGCATGAAGTGGGGCAGAATGAGTAGTTCAGGGCACATGTTTCATCAGGTGCACGAAAAGAGTGAACTTATTAGGCATCAAAAACAAGAGTTTGTTCAACTAAATATCGTCAACTTTGTAAAATAAAAATCATTTTGTCAGATTTTTAAGGATTGAGTATTTGATGGTTTAAGTGGGGTACACACATGAGGATTTTACATCTGAAGAGATTTTTTATCTGTTACAGACCCCACACATGAAGATAGAAAATCAGACACTGAACAGTTTTGATCGTACTGTACACAGAATGATTCTGTCCCACCACTGATCTAGAATCTAGTCCTCCAAGACAGAAATCTCGCATGATCAAACGTGATCTAACAAAAATAGAGAAGATTCTGGGTTCTATGTTTTATGTGTTAGGTAGAACACATACTTTGTCTTTTTAATTCTACTTTTCTTTTTAATCTAACCTGTTTTTAGCTATTTACACTTTGTATTTATTGTTTCTGTGATTGTGACTGTTTCTGTGGAGCGGTGACCATATTTTGAATTTCCCCTTGGGGATTAATAAAGTAAATCTATCAAACTAAACAATAGCAACAACCAGAAAACACAACACGCAACATGTTGTTTTCGGTTGTGGTACGACTTGGCGGCTTGACGACTTGGCAGCTTCTTGAGCTGGTCCTCCATTTCTGAGGTCCACTGAACTTTATGTTTCAGGTCGGCCATGCTTGTTTTTATTTACGCCTGCTTCCTTGTTCCTCGGTCAGCTCGCTTCTTGATTGGCTACATTCCCTTCCACGTCACAATTCACGGTCATGAAGATTTTTGGTCGTAAATATTGAACAAGTTTAATATTTACAATTATCGGCTCCGACCCTTTTCAGAGCCGATTATCGGGACAAATTCACTCTTAACACACCTCAGACCACAAGATAATCTTATAGGATAATCTTATAAAACGTAAGATAATCTGGTTTTTGCTGTCCTTGGTTGGGAAAAGGGAAAGTCAATACAAAAACAGCCCGATTATCTTTATGTGTGTACCCCACTTTAGGCAAGAAATTCATTTTCGGGAAAAAAAATTACTCTGACAATTATATTATGAAGGTGATGATGTACAACTCCCTGGGGTGCCCGTAAGGGGGGGTAAAAACATGACAAATTCATGGAGCCCAGCATTTGTGGGGGGCCCATAGAGCAGAGGAGGTGGTCCAGTGGATACAGGCTAAAAGTTGTGAAAATTTCGTATAATATCCGCTGTATAAGAGAGCCATAGATGTCAGGAATTGGACGTTGAAAACATGTTAAGTTTCAGTTTCGTTATCACGCTAGCACAAGTGATGTTATGTATGACTCCCCCCCAGACAGATCAACAAGATACTGAATTTTATGAAAGGGCCCACAACGTTTAGCTTTTACGGGGCCCACAATTGGTAGCGGCGCCCCTGACAACCTCCATTATACAATACGAAATACAATGATTTTCAGTCGAATGCACTACAATGTCAAGATATTTAATGTTGAAATTGCTAAACTTGATCATTTTTTGCAAATGTTCACGCATTCATTCAGTTTGAACATTAAATATCTTGTAATTGTTGCAGTGTATTTAACTGAATATCCTCCTCAGACCCAGGAAAGTCAAAGTTTTTTTCTTTTACATTAACTAATAGTCTTGACTGGAAATGGAATAATACAACAGTTTCTTCAGACACATTTTGGTTTTCTTTTAATGGAAGGTTCTTTACAATAGACAGCTTTTGCTTTTATGTATTTAAAAAGTAAAACTGTGAAACTCGTCTCCAACAGAGGACAAACATGCATTGCTGGGTCTAAAAGGGATATACAGGGTGGGGAAGCAAAATTTACAATGAACATTTAGTTGTTTTTTCTCAGCAGGCATTATGTCAATTGTTTTGAAACCAAACATATATTGACGTCATAATCATACCTAACACTATTATCCATAGCTTTTCAGAAACTTTTGCCCATATGAGTAATCAGGAAAGCAAACGTCAAAGAGTGTGTGATTTGCTGAATGCACTCGTCACACCAAAGGAGATTTCAAAAATAGTTGGAGTGTCCATAAAGACTGTTGATAATGGAAAGAAGAGAATGACTATGAGCAAAACTATTATGAGAAAGTCTGGAAGATACTATTAAAGAAGAATGGGAGAAGTTGTCACCCGAATATTTGAGGAACACTTGCGCAAGTTTCAGGAAGCATGTGAAGGCAGTTATTGAGAAAGAAGGAGGACACATAGAATCAAAACATTTTCTATTGTGTAAATTTTCTTGTGGCAAATAAATTCTCATG
This sequence comes from Sphaeramia orbicularis, assembly GCF_902148855.1. NCBI lineage: Eukaryota > Metazoa > Chordata > Actinopteri > Kurtiformes > Apogonidae > Sphaeramia > Sphaeramia orbicularis. The sequence goes on along the minus strand of NC_043979.1, from coordinate 37,725,541 downwards.
ACTTTCAATAAACTAATTGGTCATACACTGTCTTTCAATCCCTGCCTCAAAATATTGTAAATTTTGCTTCCCCACCCTGTAGGTCAAAAAGAATTTAAAAATCATTGTATTCTGTTTTTATTTATGTTTTACTGGAATCTGTATTACAACATGAGTTTCTTCTCATTTTTTTTAATTTCAACTTAAACATTTCAGTCTTTAAACCAATGCATGAAAACTTTAAACTTGTGAATACTGAGGTTGAACCAGGATCTCTGCACATTCTGACAATGTAGGTGGATTTTTCAGGGTGGTTACTATTTTTCTTCCCTTTTTTTTTTTTTTTTTTTTTTTAGATGAAGCATCTTCCTGACAACACCCCCAGGCTATAAGTTTAGGAAATATACAGGAAGACACTTGTCAAAAACCTGAAGACATAGACATTTGTGACTGTGTGTGTTTCATACCTAGAGACTGGTAAAGCTCCGTCATCTTTGGGTGATCCCAGCATGTTGTCTGTGTCTGGTGACTGAAAAACACAAAAACAGTGGAAGATCATTAGAGCAAAATATACAAAAAGGAAAAACACATAGAATAGGAGTGAAAAACACATAAAAAATATATAAACTAAAAACACATTCATTGTTAGTCCCACACACAAAATACCCACAATGACAAAAAAATAAGTGGTGAAAATACATTGTCAACATCACTATTATCATCACTGTTTGATAAACACTGTCAGCAGCTTTACTGCCAACTGTTCATACGGCACCCGGAATTGAGGACAGAGGATAGACATTCCTCCACAAATGATACATCACTTACAGAAGTCCTCAAAGCTTTCAGAATCAGACAGCGAGAAAACAGACCCAAACAGATTTCGTATACTGTGAATCCCTCTCATCACCCTTGGATCTGTCTCTTCAAACACCGTGGGATATAAATATGAGCGGACCAAGTCTCGACTCCTTGTTTATATTTGAGACAGAAGCCTCGCGAACAGGCGAAACCTAAGTCTACAGAAATCCAACACTCTCCCAAATAAATAAAATAATGCAGATCAAACAAGGCTGCCTTCACACGCGGGACGGCAAAGCCTTTTCTCAAGATGCAGCTGCCGATCAGCGCGTCTGTGCGACTGCAGCTGGACGTGATGTCGGGGTATGACGCCGTTCTTCAAGGAGACGTCTTCGCTGTCAGGAATCGTCATCAGATCTGCGTCAAAAAGAGTCTGAGGAGACTTCTGTAAAAAAGTTTTTGACTGTAGAGTGTCTCACGGATTTTGCGGTGACTTGGTCCCAGGTGACGGGTGACGGGAATGGAGAACTGGTTCTTGTTCTGAACTGGTTCCCAGTAGCTCCAATGCTTGGAATCATTAGCCTGTTTGCTTAATGATTACGCTTAGCGGTTCAGCGATGGCATCAAGTCAAATGCATCACACGTCATGTCCGTTATGTCACTGACGGGTGGAAACCTCATATGTCCAAAATGGTTGTTTTTTTCAGGAAACTGGAAAAACAATGTATAGTCTACGGCTACATTTAGACAGTAATGATCTGAACCGAAAATGCAAAAGTGGAGTTGTGTTCTCACTTTTAATTCCACGTTTAAACTGACTGTATATATCCTGACCAAGAAAAATAAAATTCTCACTTTGTGCAGTAATCTACACCTGGCTTTTCTGCCTCCGTCCATAATAATATACATTATATAGACTAAATGTCATCTAAAATTAATGCTTATTTGCAACATAGTATAGCAAATTATTACACGATCAAAAACAAATTAATTTTAGCAAAAAAAAAGAAAAAAAGTCTCCATTTTGAATGTCTGGGGTCGTCAGAAGTTTGTGATGTTAAAATGGGGTCATGAGCCAAAAAAGGTTGGGAACCACTGATGTAGAGTGTTTCACGGATTTTGTGATGACTTGATGGGAAGTGACAACTGGTTAACAATTCTGCTTATCAGTTCTGCAATGGCATCAAGTCAAACGCATCATTTCGTCACTGTCAGGCAGAAACCTCTTATATCCAAAATGGTTATTTTTCAGGAAAGTGGAAAAACTACGTATATTCTAAGGCTACGTTTAGACGGTAACGATCTGAACAGAAAATGCAAAAGCAGCGTTGTGTTCTCACTTTTAATTCTGCATTTAGACCTGTGATTTGGGGGGAAAATCTGCATGCAGACAGACATGCAAAGATGTGTGAATTTCCTGTTTATCGATGCAGTATGCACACCAGGTGGTTAGGTGGCATCACCACCACCAAGACCAAGCACCTGTGTAGAACCTTTCTCCTTCTCTTCCTGTTCTCTCCTAGCGTGAAATACAAATACAAAACAGGAAACAGAACAATACTCTCTAGAAAGATTCATGACAATTGCTGAAACGATGCTCAACACCTCATTGGCCCTCTGGATGGAAATATGAGTACGAAAAAAAACCCAAGACAGAACAGTTGTTTCTAGTTGTTTTGTTGAAACTGTTGAAGGTGTTTAATAAACATGTTAAGTGCATATATAGTCCCTTTTTTCTTGAGTCTGTTTGTTCATGCAAAATGGAACGCGGTTAATCCTGTAAAGCTTGAACCATTAAATCATTGGCAGAAAATTCCAGTTCTTTGAAACTGGAGCCTTTATTGGTCCTTCTGAACAACCAAAAAACGTTTTTTTTTTTTTTTTTTCCAAATATCAATTTCCATGTATGAGTTTCAATTTTGTATCATATTTGATACATCAGGTCTCAATGCTGGTCAGGTCTCACATTCTGCCTCCTTCCTCATTAATGACAGTCTTGTAGTGTCACTGGAAAGACCTCTGGTGAATGAATTTCTCCCCCCTGGTGGATTATCTGTGTATTGCATGTATCTAATTGTATTCATCAGGTTTTTCAAGAAAAAAATATCACACTGATCATGTAGAGGGCTTCAAGACTCATGCATCAAATATGATACTTTTGGCATTATAGGGTTAATATAGATTAAAAAGGAATGATATTTAATCATGATTAATCAAAATCAAATCCACAGCAACCTTGTGATAAATCTGATTAAAAATTTTAATTGTTTGACAGCACTACTATTTTTAAATTATTTGTCTTTTGCACTATCTTTATTTATGTACATTTTTCTTGCACTTTACTCTGTTGCTGCCTTGACCCGTGAGATTCCCTGTTGTGGGATCAATAAAGTCTAATCTAACCTAATCTAATCTAATTGGCTGCTATGTGAAGTGGGCACTGACTGTCACAGCCGCTAACATTAAATATTAACATTAAATGTCAGTACATATTTGACATTGAAGATTCTGCAAACAAAGCCATTTCTACATCCTGTTAAAGGCTTGAAGCCGACACGCGTTGAAGTGTTTTTGAAGGTCTACACATGACCATGCCTTGAGAATAAAGGCCTTTTTATGCTTACAAAGAGCACCTTGGAGTTTTCTTCCTATATATCTAGAGCCTTTTGTACTGTAGTTTATTCTCCTTCAATGGCAATCGAATCGTTAAATTATATCTGTAATGGAACCGGAATCACTAAATTCTTAATTCCCATCCCTAGTGTTGAATGTGTGTGTGTTGCTGTTCCCATCCTCAACGGAAAGTCGATCGCCGACAGTGAACTGAAGTATAGGACAAAAACACAGCTCTTTGTCTGCAGATGAACATCACTTTTCAGATGCCATGTAGACCACTCATCCCTTTCACACCTGCACAGACACTGATAAAGCCCAAAATATCCCCTTCTAAAGATGTGCTGGTGTTTTATTTAGACAGTCAAAGAACTTACGTGAATCGGCAAAAGAGTTTCACAGGATCCAAGTCGGGGGATTTGCTGATATTTGCTGCTCCCAAATACACAACTAGCAACGAGAATACCAATTACTGAGGCCACGACTGGGCCACGGACGGTATCAATGAATGTGAATGATATGGCACCTACTACTTCAACACAATACACAATCAATCCAGTCCGTGCAGAAATGGGCGTCACATTTATGTGCAGGCAACACACAGATTAAACAGCGTGTGTGCACATCTGCAGCTTGTGAACACCATAATGAGGATGAATACGTTGTCAGGTTCAACTATCCTCACCGTTTTCCAATCAGCGCTTTCCCTTTGTTATGTTCGAACAGTCTTTTTGTTGTCCTTCACGAAGAATAAGGTGATGATGACACATTTACTACAAAGGTGTTAGAGTTTAGAGAATGAGACGGAAGGCTTCAAAGAACTGCACAGCTGGCCGCTACATTTTTTTTGTAAGTATTGGCATGTTCTGAAAAAACTGCTCCGGAAAAGATGACGGACTGAAAATGAATTGACAATTTTATCATCAATTCGAACAACAACTCATTTATTATTAAAAATAAAATTGTCTGTTTTAGCTAGTAAGTAGATTTCTGATATTTAGCTCAGGTTCAACAAAAACACTTTTTTCCAACAGGGCAATAGTCCAAATCAGGGCCGCCACTACCAATTGTGGGCCCCATGAAAGGTAAAAGTTATGGACCCTTCCATAAAATTCAGTATCTTGTCGATCTGTCAGAGCAGGGGGATGGTGGGGGTCGTCCATGCATGACGTCACTTACGCTAGCGTGAAAATGAAACTGAAACTTAACATGCTTTCAACGTCTGACTCCCGACTTCCATTCCTCTATTATATAGCGGATCTTACACGAAATTTTCACAGCTTCTAACCTGTATCCACTGGAGCCCCTCCACTGTTCTATGCCCCCCCCCCGCCCCCCCACCACAAATGCTGGGCCCCATGAATTTGTCAATTTTACCCCCCCTCTTATAGGCGCCCCTGGTCCAAATCACTGAACATATACTGAGTCTGGACTGTTCAGCTGCTTTTCTTTTTGACAGTAGGACATTAGAAATAGACATTTACACATTGTTTATTTTGCATTTGTGCCTATGTTTGCTCGTATTGTAGATTGCAGACTTTATTCCGTGCATATTTTCTATTTTTAGTGTATTGTATGTTGGTGCAATGACAATAAATATAAAGATTTAGAAAGATTTTAAGATTTTTTTTTTTTTTAGGATTTAGAATCACTGGTCAAAAAACCCCCCAAAAAATCCACCTGCTGCCAAAGCTGAACTCTTTTAGTGTTTCTAAACCTATTTTATGTACTTATTATCATTTTTTTATTGAAAGTCTTTTAACCTTTTTTATTTCTTTTCTTTTATAATGGGCCGTCAGTCTCAGCAGCATCATTAAAGTTTGCTCTAAAATTGTAGGAGTCCAAATAAATCTGAATTCTCTGTGGAAGAAACAGACAGCGCAGAAAGCCAGAAGCATCTTAACCCAACCCGCCCATGTTCTTAAAGACAGATTTACGTCAATGCCTTCAGGTTGACGTTATTATGTACTTCAGAACAAAAACAGATCCTGAAACTCATTTATTCCCTCTGCCATTAGGCTACAAAATGAGTCAATGTGTAATTGCTTTTGAACAAGCTCTATGGGTCTGTTGACTCACTCAGCTGTGTTTTCATAAGCTGCTCTCACTCTGTGATGTATGACTGAAATGGTTGATGGTTGATGGTTTATTGCTTATTATCCCACGCCTGAAGGGGAGGAAAGGGGTATTGGTTTTGGTTCGGTTTGTTTGTTTCTATGTTTAACACTTTAGCAGCAAAACTATTGGTGGAATTCATACCAAACTGCGTTTTTAGAATGCCAGTGACCCAGAATAGATCTGATCACATTTTAGGAAAGGTAGGTCAATGTTCAAATTTTGTATGATTTTTAAAAATCTTCCCATTTACTTATAACTGGCAAAATACGTATGAGGGGTGGGGTTTGTTGTGCCTGGCACCACTTGTATTGTTTATTGTAATAATGATTCACTTCCTGAACCAAAACTGGAGACTGTAAAACTGAACTGCCCATCCATCCATCCATCCATCCATCCATCCATCCATCGTTCTATCCATCATCCATGTATCCATCCATCCATCCATCCATCCATGTATCCATCGTTCCATCCATCCATCCATCCATCCATCGTTCTATACATTGTTCCATCCATCCATTCTTCCATCCATCCATCCATCTATCCATCGTTCTATCCATCATCCATGTATCCATCCATCCATCGTTCTGTAGATTGTTCTATCCATCATCCATCCATCCATCCATCCACGTATCCATCCATCCATCCGTCCATCCATCCATCCATCCATCCATCCATCCATCCATCCATCCATCCATCCATCCATCCATCCATCCATCCATCTTCTAGTATTTTCACTTTTAAGGGCTTCACTATCCTTCATACAACTGGAGTTACATCCAGTGGCTGGAAATCCTTCTCTATATAAACATATTTTGTACTATCTCATACCATGACCAAAAAAAAAAAAAAAAAACGCAGGGAAATCAGGATATTTTCCATCCCCCACTGTTTAAATGACTCTAATGAAAACCTGCTAACTATTGCACCTACTGTCACCAGTCTTTCCACTGGAGACTGTGAAACTGAACTGTCCATCCATCATTCCATCGTTTCATCCATCGTTCCATCCATCCATCCATCCATCCATCGTTCCATCCATCCATCCATCCATCCATCTTCTAGTATTTTCACTTTTAAGGGCTTCACTATCCTTCATACAACTGGAGTTACATCCAGTGGCTGGAAAACCTTCTCTATATAAACACATTTTGTACTTTCTCATACCATGACCAAAAAAAAAAAAAAAAGCAGGGAAATCAGGATATTTTCCACCCCCCACTGTTAAAATGACTCAAATGAAAACCTGCTAACTACTGCACCTACTGTCACCAGTCTTCCCACTGTGCAACGCCAACTGGTGTTAGTGAACAGTGTTAGCTAGTGTTAACTGGCAACACACCCCTGGCTTCTGTCCTCTCTAGGCTGTGAGTCAGGTTTCCAGCAGGCGTCAACATTTATAACAGGATGTATCACATTACGAGATGAATTTCAGTCTATAATCCCGTGAAAATGACACTGTTAATGAGTTATTTTGTATTCAGAAAATGCGGGAGCGGCTCGAGAAGCAGAGCAGGAAACAGACTGAGCATCTTCAGGGTTTTCAGGTGAGGTTTTAATTATAAATCATGGTTTGTGAATTAAAGAATTATTAAGAGCATTCGGCATTTGAAGTGCGGCTGCAAATATAGCCCTTGACAGTCAACATATTTGATCTTACATCAAATCACAACAAGCTGGTTTTATAAGATCCCATTCACTCAACACTCAATATTTAAAACTGCTCTCAAAAATAAGTGTCCCTATTAACGTTGAGGCCAGATTCACCGTGCGGAGTGCGGATTGATACTGATTATTAGACTTGAAAATGTAATATAAATGATAATTTCATCTGGAGAAATATAACACCGCCACGGTATCTGCGCTATGTTCTTGTGCATGTACGTACATCTTTGATAGGAAATATCTCCTTGTCAACACCAAACAAAAGCTAATTTTCCAACCTGGCGTCTGAGGACAAAACCACTCGGGTCTTGTGGATTGAGGCGTGATACATGTGACATTTTCCTTCATAAACATCATTAAATGGCATCTCGGAGTAAGCGCTAACAAATCAAAATGGGATCACAGAAGGGGATACGATGGAAGGCAGAGGGAGGATGAAATTTATGTTACCACAAAGGGACTGTGAGCAGGCGATTAACCCTTTACAAGACGTTTTTATGGGGTTTCTGTCTGAAAACACAAAAAAAGGCACGGGGAGGCGGCTGAAAGCTTTAAGCAGAGGCAAGTCGTCTGACCCTCGAAGGCAGAACACAACACAATAACAATTAGGCTTATCAGAAAAAATTGCCGTTTCTCTGGTATGTTCTGTTTAGTGTTGCTATTTCTAGTGCTACAAAGGAATCCAATGGAAGGTTAACGCCTTTTGCTAATTACTCACTTTTCTTCTGATGCTTCATAATTACCCAGAATACCAATTTTCCCACTTATGGTGACTGTGCTCGTCTGTCTGCACGTCCTACAAGAACACAATAATGAATCCTCACCTCTAACTCATCCCTTTCAAAAGCTCTGGTTTGCAGAGGATGTAAAAAGGTCAATGACAAAAAAAAAACTTTCAGGAATCTTTTGTTCAATACAGATCAAAAGGGGCAAGAGGTAAATGTATCCCATCAAACCATTGGCTCCAACCCACATTTCGCTGCTGAGAGTTTTGTCACTGTCAGGCTAAGAGGGTGTCATGAATAGCAATGAGTCTGCAGATGAATGATGACTTGCTTATCTGCGTATCCAAAGAGACAGAATTAGTCAAATATCTGAGTAAGCAAAGCAAGAGATTTAGGGAACTTTTATTTTTTGGTGACAGCATCCTGCCAAGACTTATCATGAAGCGACTGTGACAGGTGATAAGTGTTGGAATTCAACCAGCTGACATCGCCCCCTCCTCCTCTCCCTCCTATTCACACATATAGATGAACCCAGTCTGAACCAGCTTGGACTTTTTTTTTTCACTGAGATCCAATCATTCCATTCTTGGCTCTTTCTTACCTTTGTTGCCATGTGCTTGTCGTTGTTTACCATGCTGGTATGTGTCACTTCCATTACCAGTGTTAGTATGTGATTATTGTTGAAATATCTTGTATTATAAGTTCTGGAGAATATCATTTAGATAGTTACTAAGTGTAATATACTTCAGTTTTCCTAATCTGTTTTCTATCTGTTATTTACATTATTAGGACTCTAAACAGATGTTATTATATTGTTAAGGAAGCAAAAGTAATGTGTTATGTTGTACAAATGTGAGATGGGGGTGGGATTTAATAAGTTTTGTTCTTCCCACTCCTTTTTGAGCTGTACATATTGAATTTACTTTATTACTAGTGTACATGGCAATTGCTATTTTGTCTTGATCACCTTTGTTACCTCCACCACGAGGTATTGTGATCGCTTTGCTTTGTGTGTTTGTTTGCGTTTGTTTGTTTTAGGGATGCACCGATACCGATACGAGTATCGGCATCGGCTCCAATACTCAGTGTGCGTACTCGTACTCGTAAAAGACATCCGATACAAATGCACCGATACCACTTACGGCCGTGTGACATTCACAGTTCAGTGCAGCAGGTACGCGGCAGTGGAATAATGTGTGTGGAGTGTGAAGAGTGTGGAGATTTTTCAAAATAAATGATGGTGATAAAAGTAACGCTGACTGCAAGTAACGTTAAAGACAAAGACAGATATGGACGCAGCGCTCTGTCCGTCTTCTGCGTACATTCTATCCATTTACCAGGTGCTGGCAGATGCGTAAACAGAATGAGAATACCAGCGGGAGTACGGAGCGGTCTCTGTCATCTCCATGTTTGTTATTACTGACTTTCTTCTTCGTGGTATTTGTCCAGTATGGTTAATTCAGAGTGGCGCCCCCTGGTGGATTAATTGACAAACGCTCATTCCAACACATTAAATGTCAGTAGCAGCACTTTTTTCCAGTCAGACTAATGACAACGACAATAAAGGACATTTACAAAAGGAACTGAGAACTGGAATGGGATTATTAAGCACTTGTATCGGTACTTAGTATCGGCAAGTACTCACATGTAAGTACTCGTACTCAGTCTGGATAAAAGTGGTATCGGTGCATCCCTAGTTTGTTTGCGTGTTTGTTTGTTAGCAAGATAACTCAAAAAGTTAGGGGTGAATTTTCATGATATTTCCAGGAAATGTTGATACTGGCACAAGGAAGAAATGATTAAATTTTGGTGATGATCGGGGGGGGGGCATCTATCTTGGTGGAGGTCTGTGCTCGCCGAGTGCTTTTCTAGTTTATGAATGTATTTACTCTGCCATTAGTTCCTTGTACACAAAAGATGTTTGTTTTTTTTTCTTCTGCTCAAAACAAATAAATGAATGAAATGGATGAATGATTTTGGATCAGTGATTCTCAACTGGGGGGTTGTGACCCAAAAGTGGTATGCAAACCCGTTTCCAGTGGGTTGCGGGCCTTTGCCTGAGCAAAAAGTAATAATAAAGCTGTGTATGACTGGGTGAGTCGCTGGTAACAACACTGAAAATTGAGCAAAGATTAAGAGAAAATCACCGAAAACGAAGACTCGGTGCCAAAAAGAAAAGCAATTTCAGTTAACTGGAATTATTTCGGCTACAAGAAGGATGATACTGAAACGTGTTCTGTGTTGACAGTGCCTTGCACCTGCTGCCACGAGAGGTAACAACTAATTTGTTTGACCATTTATGTCGGCACCACATAGCTATTATATCTTCCTGAGTATTTTTTCATATCACAATTTATATCGAAGGGCCATTTTAGCCATTTTAGTCATTTTAAATGAGATTTCTTTTTTTATGTTAGCAGAACCAACAGGGTCTTTTAGCCTGCATTGGTATTTATTGATTATCTATTGTTGATTATTTAAATGCATTTATTCAAAGTTGCTTCCAATGATCTTGTATTTGTACACTGATTTATTTATATTTGCCACATTGCACTTTGGATGTGGGCTGATGTCTGTGGTAAGCTGCAAATGAATTACCCGTATGGGGAAAATAAAGTTTTCTGAATCTGAATCTAATAAAAAAAAAATCACAACGTCAGTTTTTTCCAATATCGTGCAGCCCTACCAGAAATCCTAAAAAGCACAAGCCCGATGGCCACCTGAGGATGGGACACAAACAACCACTTTTACAATTTTCCACTGACAAATACTTCCTGGCATAAACTTAGACACAAAGGTTCATCAGAAAAGAATTTGTACAAGAAGAAAATGCGTACACTCGTCTATAAAGGGACGCAATCTCGCTTTCATTTACTCTCTGAAAGCTCACGGGGCAAACACACTCTTGTCCTTAAATAGCAGAATGGGTGAAATGGGGCACCATGTGAGCCTGCCAGCGTGAGACTCCTGGCACTGAACTCACATGAAGCCGTTTGATGATACCCAATATGTCGCCGCAACTCCTCGCTACGGGGGGGTGGACAAGGCAGGGTTTTAATCAGAGTCCTTTTGTCAGCCCGGAGAAAAGAGGCAGAGCATGAGAGAGAGATGGAAGAGGATCCGAGGATGCGTTTTTTTTGGGGGGAAATGAATGTGTCAAAGACGAGACAAGAGTGTCCCATGAATGTCGCCGCTCTGAAAGCGACCTATGATTAGTCCTGGAGATGGATTTGGAGTTCACTTTTCAAGTTCCAAATTAAGTGGGTTTTCATGAGTGTGTGTCAGCCTGCATGTGCACAGAGGAGAGGGGAGTCATGCAGTATCACAGCTTACAATACCCAGTAGCTTTGGGTAAAAAAGCTATATATATATTAAACTATGGTAAACTATGGCTTAGGGCAGAGATGTTTTCATTGTCATAATAACAGAACCATATTATTGAATTTTAAAGATATCTGATGTGACAAGTGCCTCAGGTGTAGTCCTAGGATGTACGCTTGTATAGATACAGTCACGGAAAAAATTATTAGACCGCCCTTGTTTTCTTCAATTTCATGTTCATGTTTTAATGCCTGGTACAACTAAAGGTACATTTGTTTGGACGAATATAATGATAACAACAAAAATAGCTCATAAGACTTTAATTTCAGAGCTGATATCTAGCTATTTTCCATGTTTTCTTGATAATAACCAAAATCACTTCAGTTCTTACATCAATATCTATGGCATTGTACTGACAAAAACAGTGCTTTTAGGCATTCTGTGTTTTCTTTTCTGTCGGGTTTAGTCACATGATACACACAGGAGTTAGTGCCTGATTGCAAAACCATTGTTTTTGATGACTGTTGATGGTCTAATGATTTGTTTCCATGGCTGTAGATAGATAGATATACTTAATTGATCCCAAACTGGGAAATTGTAGTGCAGCAGCAGCAGCCGGAGCAGCATGACAAACAGTAAAAATAGAATATAAGAGTAAAAATAGAATGAAAGAGCAAACCCACTACACAAAATAAATTAGAAGGATAAAAAAAGAACTGGACAAACAGGATCACTTCCTTCAGGATCAATTTCCTGAGGGCTCTGCTCAAAGGATCAATAAAGCTCTATCTAATCTAATCTAATCAGTAAAGTGCAAAAATAAACTGTAATTTGCCACCTGATCCAAGTTCATCTTTAAGTGCTTCATCACACGTCATACTGAAATTAAAAGTACATATTATAAGTAACAGGCAAAAAAACCTTCCATGCTCAGTCAGTTTCATATTTTATTCTACCTCACAAATGCTAACTAGTAAAATATTCTATTTCGACCTAAAACGACCTTTCTGGTGTCATTACTCCGAAACAGGGTTGAAAATGGGTCTGTGGAGTTCAACTAAAGGAGGGACATTTTGCTTTTTTTAAATGGAATTATGCATTTTAAAACATTTCCCTGTGGTCTACATAAACTGTAAATGCTATGCTTGGGTCTGAAATCATTAATTCAACTCAACATGTCCATCTTCAACCCTATTTCTGACATGACGAAGGTCACTTTGAGCTCTGGCCCTTTAAATGCAAATGAGCCACTTTACACCCCGCCCCCTCCAGGTTGTTGGCTGTGCTGCTCTGTCCTGTTCAACCAACAACTGAACATTTTAGGTAATCGGCTCGCAGTTTAGACATATTTTCAGTTTTTACTACAACCACACAATTATGTCGTACTCGGAGAAGTGATCGTCGGAAGTCTTGACCTTATATGCGCAAATGTCATGACATAGCTAGTTATAAAACGTGACAAATTAAGCAGGAATTGAAACGGGTTGTAGAAATCCACTCGATTTTTGCCAAAATGAATATAAAGCCAACTTTGCAGCACCTGGAGGGTTCAAATTCAAACTTTATGAACTATTAGGGTCCAAAAACACAAATAAATGTACCAAAGACTAATAAAAGTGGGTTTAGCAAAAGATGACCCCTTTAATGAAGAATTCAGACCCAAGCATAGCATTTACAGTTTATGTAGACCACAGGGAAATGTTTTAAAATGCCTAATTCTATTTTAAAAAAAGCAATATATGACTCCTTTAAGGGTAAACCTGTGTTTTTACCAAGAAAATGTATAGTAAATTATTGCAAATTGCTGTGTGCTTACACCAAGCAATATTCAAAATGAGTAGATAAACACAAAAGAACTACAAGAAAGAAATAAAAAGAGATGAGAGACAATGATATGCTTATTAAAGTAGACAGTCAGTTCCTCGAGACATTAATTCAAGGTACTATTCGATTTATGGGTTGATGGATAATAATGAAGGTTTTTCTGTTTATTTTATTTTAGCTGTAGTTTCTCTGTGCTTGCCTTAGTAAAATGCATTGACTGCAGAGTAAAAGGTGACATTATTGCCTGGCTGTTTCTAAAAGGCTCCCTGGGGTTAATGTGAGTGCGCAGTCATAGAAAAGGAAAACACGGTCGTACCTTGAGGCATCCAGTGAACATATGGTGTGTGTTCATAGTGGGTTTTCATGTGTGTTTGGTTTAGACTGGGAGTTCATGCACATGTTGTCGGCGTGGGTGTGAGCATCAGTTTGTGCGAATGTCCTTGTACATGTGTTTCTGTTGGTGCAAGTGGGTGGATACAGGTTCATCGGCCGGGCACATGTGTGATCGCAGGCTGTTGATGAAGCTGAAGTTATACGCCTGTCCTCCGATTGTCTCTGGCTTACATCTCTGAGCCGTTTTAGTGTCAAGATGGGGGTCCAGACAGAGCTCAGGTGTCCTCCCCTTTCCCCGTCTAAATCCTCTGGTTTTGTCGGACTCTGATACACTTTACCCTGACTCTTTCTTTAACCCTTTCATGCACAGTGGTCACTACAGCGGACAGTTATTCTACAGCTGTTCTCCTTTATATTCATGGGTTTTGTTGTTTTAGTTCCATATCAGCCAACACAGTGGACACTTACGCATCATGTAACTTTGCTGTTCTTGATAAACCTGATCTGCAGTAACATATCTGAGTGTAAATCAATGGCCATTAGACTGTAATTATAATTTTTTCTTGAACAAATTTTTTTTTTTTGTATAGTATCTCCATGAAGTGAGTAATAACTAGTATTAGAGTATGTTTAAATATGAGAAAACATCAGATTAGCAGCATTAAAAGTGTTTTTATTTCAGAGTTTTCACAGTATATCAGTAAATACACGTTTCTTGGTTTCAAAAATTAAACGCATCGTATCCATTTGAGTGGACATTTTTGCAACTCCATGAAAAATAGGTTCATAAAAAGCTGTCAATTGCATTGTTTTTTGTTTTTTTTCATGCCTAAAGAGGAATAAAAAAGGGGGGGAAATCATGATTAAGGTTCTCATAATTCATGCATGAAAGGGTTAATGTTTTCATAGCAAAAATTCTGATTTCAGTCTTTTATTGATATCCCCTGAAGCACCTGAATACAAGTAGACACAGCCAATGTGACGTTTCACATTTTTGAATGAATGAATGAATGAATTTATTTATTTTTGGTTTGTACATTAATCATTGCACTCAGTACAAAAACTATAATAAACATAAAAACCAAAAAAGGAATAGGCTAGAAGCAAAAGCTTACTTTTTTGCCTATCCTTTTCACCTGATATACTTTAAAAAAAATATATATAATAGTTAAATTAACTTGCTTTATCATCACTGTAGAGAAATTCAGTCTCTACATTTTCCCATCCTAATACACACTACCATTAGCACTTAGCACACATATTAGAAGCAGTGAGCATTAGAAGCAGTGAGCTGCCATTCATGGCCCTCAGGGACCAACTTCAGATCTCCATCAGCACCACGGTCAAAGCTATTAACAGGAGAATTAACGTATATCTACACTGTAGGCCTGGATAAGTTAGGTTTATTTAAAAAATTGAGAGAAATGGTTGCCTTAAAAAATTAGGTAATGATTAATGGACTTTTTAAGTCCATTTAACTTAAATTTTTTTGTAATATCAGCTGCTTTGCATGGTTATTATTATTAAATATTTTTAGTTAAATCAACTTGGAATTTAGTGCATTGAACTTAATTAAGTGTAATAACTTTGCAAAAGTTCATTAATCATTACTTTATTTTTTTAAGCCAACCTCTAAATTTTTTTTAAAGTAAAGTAACCTTATCCGGGCTTACAGTGTACCTGTTTCAAGGTTCATACACATTTTTCAAGGTCAAATTCAAGCACTTTTATGGGTCATTTTCTAATTTTTCCAGCACAGCAACTTATCACTGGGGTAAAAGACATGTCTACAGGAATACATGTACTTATGATTATTTGTTTTTTCATTTTTTATCAAAATTACGTATGTTGTTTTATGCTATAAACGTCCAAAATTATGTTTCATAATAGCAAAAAGTTTAGAAATTTAAAAATAACACAAAGTTTTATCCAAAAAAGGGAAGCCACTTCATGTTCTTGAGGCACACTCGCACCGAGTTGAACTGGAGTTGACAAAGTTTTATTTTTCAAAATGTATCATTTCTCTGTACATCACTTTGGCTTGCCATCTTACCTGGTAGAGTTGATATTAAAAATAAATACATAAATCACATCACAGTTATAATTACAAGCACTTTACCTAAAATTCAAGCACTTTTCAGACCTTGAAAACACAACATTAAAATTCAAGCATTTTCAAGGATTTCAAGCACCTGCACGAACTCTGCTGTTCTTAATGACAGGGGAAACCTAAGGACTTGGAGGAAAGCCATATATACTTACAAAATATGTTTTATAGTTTTTCCATATTTGGGCCAAAGTGTGGAGTTGGAGGAAAGTGAAGGATGACAGAGGAGCTAATGCTAACACTAGCTCACAGAAAGGCCATTTCACTGTTTTTTTTTTTGTTTTTTTTTTTACAAGTTTAGTCTACTTGTCGCGAAAAAAGTGTTTGATTTGATCGGCAAAATCTCCAAAATCCAACATGGCACATGAACAAGCCATTAATCACAACTGTCAATCAAAGCCTTCCACATTAAGTCTTGCATTCGCTCTAAAATCTTACTAATGAGGGAATCATTGTAAGATGGACCACCACAACACATTTAAAGGCTCCAAATAAAAGTAATGAGACCAGGAAAAAAAAAACAAAACACCGACTTAGTATTCTTAGAGAGAAATTTTAGTCTATATGAGCCAGAGCTTTTTGGAGCCAATCCCAGCATAAAACAGCTTCAACATACTTCAGCATTGTCTTCACTTTGACCTATGAACGCAACCAAGTAAGACAATACCAACTGTGGAACTGAAAAGTGACGATGAACTGAACCCAGCATGACAATAAATAACTATATTATTTTTCTTTTGTTATTGTTTTTTTTTATGTGAACCTACCACTGAGATAAGACTCCACTTCTAAATCGTTCGAGCTGAAGCTTTAACAGTGGGTTTTTCTGTGAACAGCGGCATCGAAGCTTAAAAAAAATAAAATAAAAAAATGTCCATTTGACATTTTAAGTGAAACAGTGACATTTCAGCTCGGGGCATGGGGCAATTTGGGGTGGCAGATCTGGAGAATCCACCCATTTTATCTTCCTAAATCACCAAGTCTGACTGCAGCTGTGTCCCAATGAAAAATGAGATGGTGAAAAAAGCAGGACTGACAAATGATAACTAAAATTGCTATCCAAAGATTTTTTTCTAACCACGTGGAGCCCCATCAGTCAAAAATAAGGGCGCATTCAGCAGCTCACTGACATAAGGTTACATGATTTCGAGATAATGAGGTCCTTCAAAACTTTATGAAATCATACTTCCTGAATAGGCGAAAAGCTGTCTGGTTCCTACCAAAGTGTTTCTTTTCTGCATGTTTAAACGGAAACTTACTATTTGGCTTGATTTGGGTAGAATTACAATGTGACGCGAGCTGTCAAACTAAAGTTGTTAGAGTTATCATTAGAACAGAAAGGAAAAATTGTTATGGGAATCGGCGAGGTATTATCTATTCAAAAGGAGGAGCAATGCAGGACTGAATAACAAAATATGCACAGGAAATGACTTGAATTCTAACATAAGCTACTAATTAGCTGCAAAAAAATGTTGTATATGTAACAATAGCTGCCTGAATAGCTGTCTGTGAAGTATGCGAGAGCCGACAAAGGTCACAGCTCTAACGCGAGAGAAAAACTGAAAAGATTTGATTATTAAACCGCCTGGAGGATACAAAAGTGGGCCCTTATTTTGCCAGTGTTTTTACAGGTCAAATTTAGAAACAAATTAAACTTCATGCCCGCCATACTGTCTAGACTGCCATTTGTAAGCAGAGAGAATTCTGGGACACTACGGTATAAATGGCAAAGAAATGCAGAAAATTATGATGAGGTCTTTCAGCCTTTTCAGCGCATGGAAATGAACCAAATAAACAGGTCTGTATTAAGGGGTCAAAGATGGGAAACGTCAAAAACCCGTACACCAAATGCAAATTAAAGGTACTTCTAAAAGAACAGCGTCCCACGGAAAACACCATACCTTGATTGCATTGTCTTGATAACCTGAACGCATCATAGCGATCATCTATTGCACAGTGACGCATGAATGTGTACAATTTATGCAAAAGCAGAGAGATGGTTATCGAAGCAGATTCTCGCCACTTACTTGATATAATATGGAACCTTATTCTGAGAAACTGCACGCTGCCAGGGGAGCTGTACAGAAGCTGGAGAGAGAGAGGGAGAGATGGGGGGGGGGGGGGGCGCAAAAACAGAGACAAGACGTCATGCTGTGAAAATCGAAACACCGTCTTAATAAACACAATGTTATCATGCACCACCGTAATCCTGTTAGTGTGTGGAGCCTGACTTGAAATAATTGGAACATCTAACACTTCCATAATAACGCTGTCAAGATAGGTATGTGCATGAAATTGAGCAAAAATAATAAATAAATGAAGACCTGGGTATTGTTTTTTTAGTAGAAAATGAAGTGAAATTATGCAAAATGTGTATGCGCTGTGCTTTAGGTACATATAAATGTGTATAATGTATGGATTTTGACCATAAAAATTACAGTAGATATAGATGAAAATAATTGGAACATCTAACACTTCCATAATAACGCTGTCAAGATATGTATGTGCATGAAATTAAGCAAAAATAATAAATAAGTGAGGAAATGGGTATTGTTTTTTAGTAGAATGTGAAGTGAAATGATGCAAAATGTGCATGTGCTGTGCTTTAGATACACATTGATGTATTTAATCTATGGATTTTGACCATAAAAATTACAGTAGACATAGATGGAAATAATTAGAATATCTAACACTTCCATAATAACACTGTCAAGATAGGCATGTGAATACAATTAAGCAAAAATAGTAAATAAATGAAAAAATGGCATTGTTTTTTTAGTAGAAAAGGAAGTGAAATGACACCTGTGGCCATACATGATGCAAAATGTGTATGTTCTGTTCTTTAGATACATATAGATGTATATAATGTATGGATTTTGACCATAAAAATTACAGTAGACATAGATGGAAATGATTAGAACATCTAACACTTCCATAATAACACTGTCAAGATAGGCATGTGAATAAAATTAAGCAAAAATAATAAATAAATGAAAAAATGTCATTGTTTTTTTTAGTAGAAAATTAAGTGAAATAACACCTGTGGCCATACATGATGCAAAATGTGTATGTTCTGTTCTTTAGATACATATAGATGTATATAATGTATGGATTTTGACCATAAAAATTACAGAAGATATAGATGGAAATAATTGGAATAGCACTGTCAAGATAGGTATGTACATGAATTTGAGCAAAAAAAATTAATAAATGAGGAAATGGGTATGTTTTTTTTAGTAGAAAATGAGGTGAAATGATGCAAAATATGTATGCGCTGTGCTTTAGGTACATATAAATGTGTATAATGTATGGATTTTGACCATAAAAATGACAGAAGATACAGATGGAAATAATTGGAACATCTAACACTTCATTAATAACACTGTCAACATAGGTATGTGCATGAAATTAGGCAAAAATCCAGAATAAATCAAGAAATTGGTATTGTTTTTTACTAGAAAGTGAAGTGAAATGATGCAAAAATATGTATGCGCTGTGCTTTAGATGCATATAGATGTACATAATGTATGGATTATGACCATAAAAATTACAGTAGATACAGATGGAAAAGTACATTTCAATGATTACTAGCTGTTGCAGTGTTACAACCGCACGAATATAAGATGTGAAAATCTCTCAAGAGCAATATGGAACAGAAATGTTGCTTGATTTATTGCCCTCCCACTTCCCCTCCTCCTCGACACAGCTCTACGCACAGATAGAGAGATGAAAAGACAGTAAGAGAAAGAGATTAACGAGATTGGGAGATATACTAGATGGATAGGGCACGATAAGAACATAGTATTTTATTGATCCCGGAGGGAATATTAAGCTACTGGTGTAATGAGAGCCAACGTGTGATGGAGGCGATAGTGTCATAAGGGTTAGGAAGATGAAAGAAGAGACAGAGTGGTGTTTTGTCTGCTGATCTCTCTGCAGGTTTACTTTGGCAAATTGACGCCTGTCGGAGTTTGAGTTCACCACCTGCTCTGACTCACACGACGCCCATTTTGTCTCAGTCTGACAGTCGGCAAAGCAAATCAGGTGCGGCCGAAAACACGTCTAATGGCTGTATGATTACAAAAGAGAGAGACTCAGTAGAAAGAGAGCGACAGACCGGCTGCTTTGTTTAATGTTCAAGCTCACGCATTTGTCTTTTCTCTGCAGCTTTGTCTCTGATGCTCCGTCCGACTCTCTCGGCTAATGACCACTCTAAAGTGGAAGAAGAGGATGTAGTCGGTGGAGAGCTGTAATTAAGCTTTGTATTATTCAGGAATAAAGTGCCTCGTCTGCAAACTGTGTGTCAGACTGAGTATTGGGGAGCACCCACTGTGAAGCGTATTTCACCAAAACTGAAGATTAAAAGATGGGAAAAGGCTAGGGATACACCGATACTGATACCAGTATTAGGTATAGTGCATCCCTAGTAATGGCATGTAACAGATGTGCCTCTGTCCCATCCTACCTTGCCCATACCTTTTGGTCCTGCTTAGGAAATTAGAAAACATCGGTTCTGCAATATATCGCGATATTTCATTTCACAATACTGTACCGATATTAAAAAGTACTGTATCAATATTTTTAGGTAGATATGGCAGAGGCTCATTTTTGTTTTTAGGGTTTTCTTTCTAGTCAGTAGAGAGCTGTAATTAAAAGTGTGGGAGACTTTCGTGACCAGTTTTTCATCAAATCTGTAAAACCTCAGTCATAGCCTAAGTATCACAAATCTGCAAGTCTTTCTGTGGTTACTCACCTGAATCTCTTGCATTACGGTGAACAATTTCTTAGTGCCATCCACCATAAACAAACCATGTGTTTACAAACAGAGCCGGGAAGTAACTTGGGCCTCTTTGGCATTTTGTCGCGATGTGCATTGTGGGAAATGGAGTTCCGCGCAGCTGCTAAAGACACAACGCGGAAACGGCAGGAGCTTCCTTCCCTCTATGCATATCCCTCCAGCCGTTTCCGCCTCGTGTTTGTTTCATCCATATAATATATGGTTGCGCTGCCGCTGTCAGGCAGCTGCACGAACCTCCATTTCCCACAATGCACATCGCAACAAAATTCCAAAGATGCCCAAGTGACCTACTGGCTCTGTTTGTAAACACATGGTTTGTTTATGGTGGATGGCACTAAGAAATTGTTCACTGTAATGCAAGAGATTCAGGTGAGTAATCACAGAAAGACTTACAGATTTGTGATACTTAGGCTATGACTGAAGTTTTACAGATTTGATGAAAAATTGGTCACGAAAGTCTCCCGCACCTTTAAGCTTTGTATTATTCAGGAATAAAGTGTCTCATCTGCAAACTGTGAGTAAGTGTGAGTATTGAGGTGCACTACTTTTCCCTTTTTTTTTTTTTTTTTTTTTAAGTTTTTGTTTGTTGTTGTTAGGCGGAAAAACTGAACATGCTGATACCTGTGCTGAGAAGATATGTATACTGAAAATGTGTCTTAATAAAAAAAGATTATAAAAGAAGATTGGAAATGAAAAAAATTAAAGGTGTGAATCAGTGTAACTGAGTGGAAACAAACTAAGCTTCCCTAAAAATGTTTCCAATTTCCTACGAATGGTGCGTGGCTCTGTACTCACTGGAGAGGAAATGTTGCGAGGAGGGGCCAAAGTCTCGGTGGGCTTCTTGAAGGAGCTTCAGTCGATCGTCCACTGCCACCTGCAAGATGACCAGACAGATGGGGAAAGCAGACAGTCAGCCGTGGGCCTGGAAGTTGTACTTCCACACACACACGCACGCACGCACGCACACACACACACACACACACACACAGCTTTACAGGAGGATGAAGGCGGCGTCAAGGTTGGAATGATTTCAATTTCAGTGCAATTAAGTTAGAGGTGGATTTGCTGTGAAACCCTAAGCTCGAGGAACTCTTTTCTTAGCGAGAGATAGAAATATACACAGTATCGCATCTGAAATGGAAATACAGTTAAAATATATGAGGTAATTTAACACCAGCTGGCACCCATGTGTATTGTACTTTTCAGAAATTCTATATCAGTGCTTATGAGTTAGAATTTAGAATTACTTTCTGGTATGTCAGTCTAGGTGTGTGTGGATGTGAAGAAGCTAAATGAGGTTAAATGATCCAAGGGACTTGATTTTTAATATAATATGCTGATAGGAAGCTAAATGATAGACTGTTTTGTGGAGAAGAGGTAGGATTAAATAAGTTATACTTCTTCCTACTCCTTTTCAAATGTGCAAATGAAGTCATACTTGGTTTTTATGTACAGGGTGTCCCATAAGTCTCCATACATAGGAGACATAATACATATGCTTCTAACATGTATTTCTTTATATTTCTTCTTTATAGTTCTTCAGCAGTGGAGGGCATGCATTGAAATGTGTTCCCGACAAAATGGCAGTCATATAGAGCATATTATATAAATAAAAATGGTTTATGTCAAGAAATGTTTATTTTTCCTATGTATGGAGACTTATGGGACATCCTGTCTATGCACATGTTTTTGGTTTTTGTTTGTTTCTTATAATCTGTTCCATTTGTACACAGGAATAAACTGAGCATTTTTTCCAGAGTCAAAAGTATTTTCCTCAAAAACAATACATTTTGCTCTATACCGAGTAAATTTGGCTCTAAATTGAGTTTGGAGAGCTCTACCCAAAGAGAAACTTTTATTCTTTTGAGAGAGGGACCAAATGTTATCTGAGTAGAGTACAATTTTCTTCAATTTGAGTAAATTTTACTCAGGCAAATTTCCTGTGGAAAGACTAAGCAGGATTACTTTGCTTTGTTGCATATTCGAAATAAAACTTAAAACTAGAAAAGCACTCGGAGAGCGTAGACCTCCGCCAAGGCAGATAAGCCCCCCTCCCAATCACCACCAAAATGTAATCATTTGTTCCTTGTTCCAGTATCAACATTTCCTGAAAATTTCATCAAAATCCCTCCATAACTTTTTAAGGTATCTTGCTAACAGACAAACAAACAAACAAACAAACTAGAAAAGCACTCAGAGAGCACAGACCTCCGCCAAGGCAGACCCCCCCCCCCCCACACACCAAAATTTTATCATTTGCTCTTTGTGCTAGTATCAACATTTCCTGAAAATTTCATTTAATCCTTGCATAACTCTTTGAGTTATCTTGCTAACAAACAAACAAACAAAGGTAAACTGGAAAAGCACTTGAAGAGCGCAGACCTCCACCAAGGCAGATCAGCCCCCCCCCCCAAATCACCACCAAAATGTAATCATTTGTTCCTTGTGCCAGTATCAACATTTCCTGAAAATTTGATCCAAATCGGTCGATAACTTTTTGAGTTATCTTGCTAACAGATAAACAAACAACGCCCCCCCCCCCCCCCAAATCACCACCAAAATGTAATAATTTGTTCATTGTGCCAGTATCAACATTTCCTGACAAACCATGATGAAAACATAACCTCCGGCGTTCCTTAACAGAGGTAAAAAAAACAAAAAAACAAAAAAAACAACTGACGAACCAGAAGTGAATTTCCACACATATTTTCTTCTGATTGTATCCTATAAACCAGGGGTGTCCAAACTTTTTTTCAAGAGGGCCAGATCTGATAATGTGGACATTGCCAGGGGCCAGTGGTCCCTTTGGACATTTTTTAAACCGTAAAAATTACATATAAATGCGCTGTTCTACAACAATTTTATTTTCATTGTCACAATATCATTTTTTTAAATGGCAATGTAACCAAATCTAAGCCACTCAGGTGTGAACCAATTTTAAAAAAAAAACAAAAAAAAAAAAATTTCTGCCTTCCTTTCACATCTGGAGTCAGATAACATAGAACAAACTGTATGGAGTATCTTAAACTTCCAAGTTGATAAAAAATCTTAACCCCACATTCATTTTAAACATGACTTATATAAGTAATCATTACTCATATATTACTCAGTAATGCAAAGTCTGTTAACATTTCAGATGAAAACATATGACTTTTACTCTTGTCTTTCACAAAATCATTCAGAAAGTAATATTTTGTGTCACATCTACAAGTACATAACACCAGCAATTATAGGCAACTAACCTGGCAACTTGGTAGCTTGCCTTGGTGGTGAATTCATTGAACTCCCAGGTTCACATGAAGAGTCACTGTTGTGAGTTTAAAGCAGCTTGAATTTGCTTCACTTTTTCGGAACGCTCACTCCCTGCTAGCTTGTTGTATGTGTTAGCTTGTTTTGTCTGCTAGTGTGTCTTTACATTGAATTCCTTAAACAAGGCAACAGTCTCTTGACAAATTAGGCAAATACAATCGCCTCGATTTTCAGTGAAAAAAAAAAATTGTAATTCCCATCTCTCCTGGAAGCGGCGGCCCTCACTGTCAACTTCCATTTTTTTATTTACAGGCGCCATGGTTAGAAATTAGTGAGAAGGGTTCACGGCAAAGTCACAGAGCCAGATAGAGTTAGAGTGGTGCTGCCACCATGAGGCGAAAGGAGACACTGCATTTTGAACCTTTTGTGATTCATGTACTCAGTTCAACAGTCCAAGCGGGCCATAAATAATACATTCTAAAACCCAAGCTGTGGGCCGTCTAAAATCTGACCGTGGGCCATGATTGGCCCCCGGGCCGGACTTTGGACATGCCTGCTATAAACCAACTACAACTTCTACAGCACACACACACACACACACACACACACACCAGAATCCTGGTTAAAGTCTGCTTTCACAAACTGTGTTGCAAGAGGCCAGGTGGACGTGAATTCCCTCAGCGTCTACACCAGATCTAGTCGGTGCTACATTATAGTCACGACTCACAACCCCAAACAAAAATAACAAGAAAATAGTGTGGAAGCATATGTCTTCATTTGTAGTTGCAAGAAAGGATGATCTGAACTAGCAAATGATAAAAACAATAAAATAAAAGAATTGGTGCAAGCAAAGTTATATTATTTAATGAGTATGATGTTCAAATGAATCAATAACAGAATGAGAGAGCGAGGCGAAAAGCAAAAGAACCAACAGATGCTATTTCAAAACAAATATACCCAAAAGGGGATTCCAGACTCAGAGCCGAAGAAACACTGTGGTTTATTCGAAAACTGACAAACTAAAAAAAAAAAAAAAAAAGTCACTTACTACAATCCCTGTGCTCGACATATCCAATCAGAAATACAATGCGGAGTTTGAGGACACTCCAAAGCCGCATCAGTGGCTGGAAATTGTTTGAGATATTTTTGCTCTGGAGAAGTTAACTTTTATGCTGAGAACCAAAGAGGACACTTTCACAAAAACTGGAACGAATGGAAAATGAAAAATTTATATGACAAGTGACACTAAAGCAGGTAAAATTGGCCTAAATCTGAATTTGTTGCCCATATGTGAGTCAGATCTCATTTCTACCTGAACAGCACCAGTCCATTCTGTTCAAATCACTTTCATATGTGGTCCTAAATCGGACAAATATCTCATGTTTTGCACTGTCTTTAGTCTGAACGGTCGTCTCGCATTCCAGTCCGACTTTTACATCATTGAAATGTGACAGATGTGACAATTCTGTGCTGGAGGAGGCGGGACCTGGCAAGATCTTTATTGACTTCCATAAACACAGTGTGCTGCATTTGATGTCACATCTTCTGTACATGCGAGGTCACTTCAGAACCGTAGACTGTTCACCCCTGGGTCTGATAGCAATTGCATTTGAATTATAATTTGATTTTAACAAAAAGCAAAAAAAAAAAAAGGATTTCAGCAAAAAGTTGGAATTGTGCCTTTATACCTGCAGTGTAAACATAGTATTATATAGGCTCATTGGAACTGTATACTACATCATACTGTACTGCATGACTTCCAGACACCTATATGTTCTGTTGCATCCTTTGTATTTTTTTTCTTTACTTATTTATGTAATTATATTTTTACACTTTGAGTCTATTTTGTTCGCATTTATACTTTTATCTGATGTGACAGGGATTGCTAGCAAAGACATTTATATTGTATAATCATGTGCAAAGACAATAAAGTGTCTAAGTGTTTCTCAATGGGGGTGGTACCATCCACCAGGGGGCGTTCGGAATGAGACAGCTGAGAGGGGGGGGTGATGAGACCAAAAAGGGGGCGTTAGTCTGTTAGTCAGTATCAATATCAAGCAGCATGTTATGTCACTGTTGAATCCCCCCCCACCGCAGTAAGTTATGTCACGGCACTTATTGAGCTATGCCCCCCCTCGCTCCACAACTTGTTTCAGAGGGGGGGTGGATGCGACAAGGAGGCTCGTGATGACATTTTGTTCAAAAAAGGCTGAGAACCACTGATCTGTCTACCGTACTTTCCGGACTATAAGCCGCTACTTTTTTCTCATTTTGAACCCCGCGGCTTATACAGCGATGCAGCTCGAGTATAGATTTATACAGGCTAATGACCACCAGGGGGCGCTCTAGCAGGAAGCGCAAAAGTGAGAGACAGGTGGAAAAGGTGATGCGGAGAGGAGAAGTTTTAATCTTAACTTTTAACAGTCATTTTGCGTGTCATGCACAAACCCTCATCATGGAAAACACACAAAGAAATGCATATTTTGCAGCTTTTAAGTTAAAAGTAATCGATGCGTCTGTCTAAGAAGGAAATAGAGCTGCAGCTGCAGCGCCATTGAGCAACAACGGAGGAGAGATTGAGAAAGAGTGTGACGGAGAATTTGAGGCTGTTCAACTCCAACACTGAAGAAGACGACTGCAGTGGTTTCAATGAGCAGAAGGACGATGAAGATAGAGACCAATGACTTTTCTGGGTTTTGAACCAGTCGTGTTCCTGCCGTTTTACTGACGTGTTGCAGGTACTGTTTGGAAAAAAGCAATTAAGGTATGGAAATAAATACTTAAATAATCTTTCTGTTTACCATCTTTCTGTGTAAATATATCATGTCACAACGTGGACACCTGCGGCTTATAGTCAGGTGCGACTTATATTCCAGTGTGCCTTATAGCCCGGAAAGTACAATATTCATTTTTGTGAAAATTTAGTCAAAACTTGATGAAAGAGGAACACCTATTGTGGTGTAAAATACATTTTAAAATATGTTTATGTTTTTAGCCATTTTATGTTGTCTTAATAGTATGTAAGTTGTCTTAATTGCATCTAACTGTATACTCTGTTAGTTCATTTGTATTGGACTGATGTGCCTTTGGTCAGGTCTCCCTCGAAAAACAGATTTTATCTCAAGGGACTTCCTGGTTAAATAAAAGTTAAATATATAAATCCTACAGTCTGGTCTAGTCTCCATGTGCTTTGCTAATGACAACTAACAAGCAAACAAAATGTGCAAAGTTAATCACTTTCACTTCACTAATCAGTCGACTGAATACAGAACTAAGAGACGCAGTGAGGTACTGCGAGTCATAGCTGCACTAATTGGCACCTTAGCCCGACTTTTAATACAGATTGGAACATGTGACTGTTGCATTGGTCTAATCCTTCACCACAACAGCCAATGGTGTGGGTGGGATGTGACGTATGGCCACAGAACCCAGACAGGGGCTCACACACACATACTGTATTAATGCGCTGAAAATCAAACAAGCCAAAAGGGACAGTCTTTTGGACCTCATAAAGTGCATCTGCTCACTTTTGGATAGAGTGGTGTTATCAATCACAAACATGTTCAATCTTTAAAGTGTTATTGTCCTCTCGGGGCAGTCCACCTGTGCCACTAGTAATGGCGAGGCTGCTGTGTTCCACCAGAGCAGCACTGGCAGCTCGTAATACAGATATACACACACACACACACACACACACACACACACACACACACACATATATATATATATATATATACGAAACTGGTACTTAAAAACAGGACAAAGGGGCTAAAAATTCAAACCACATGTAGACTATTGTTATGATGCAAGTTTGGAAGCACTTTGGGTCTATTTTAAAAAGAACTATTTACTGAGATAAAACAAACAATTTTTCAGATAAAACACATTTTTATATTATTTTTTATACAAAAATCTGCATGTAACACGGTAAAAAGGACACGAAAATTACGCGCTAGTATTTTTTCTAATAGCTTTTTATTCTCTCAGGTACATTTTGGGAATCGAAGTAATTATGCAAGGCAGAGTGTTTCACGGAAGTGACCACTGTTGCAAAATCACTTCCGATTTATGTGTTTAACCCATAAAGACCCAGCGCTACTTTTATGTCAGTTCCCAAATGAAATTCTCTCCATATCTAACCTTTCATTTATCTGTTGTATTATTCTCTGTATTTTGTATTTCATCAGTATAGCTCTGCTATTTTCCTGTATTTAATTCACTGATCATGAAGATGTTCATTAAAGCTCAGATTAAAGTTGAGGGTTATTGCGTCAAAAGCAGAGAAAACGGCAGAAAAAGTGACTTTTTCAGTCAAATCTATCATTAACTGAACATAAAACAACCATTTCCATCCACTATCATTTATGCAACTCCTTGGGTTTTACTGGTGAATCAATGTTGTAGAAGATGACTGTGTTTCCACATTCACTACAGAGCCTCTGAACGTCCAAATAGGTCATGTCTGATGACCATGAAAAGATGACCAACTGTGTTTTACACAAAATATTTCCATGTATTGATAGGATTAGTGGATCAACAGGTATTAAACATTTGTATCAGTAGGTGCTTTGTGTCACCAGTGGCTGTTTGGGTCTTTATGGGTTAAATGGGCTGGTTCCGCATGTAACACAAGTGGACACGATGGGTTACATGCGAAACCTGGAATGAGACTGGCGATTCATGAAAAACCCACATGTCTGGATAAGAAAAACCACTAGGATCCTCAAATTTAACACAGCGTCTTTATTTATAGTGGTATATAAGACCATTTCCAGCCATGTTTTAAAGATAAAATACACTGGCAACTAGATAGCTTTTCATGTCCCAATTTTAGGTCCTATTTTTGGCCCCAGTATTTTATTAAAAATGTATTAATTTTCGGATGGCTCAGAGCAAGAGTATAATTTCTTTTTGCATTTATCTGAGGTTTACTGTTTATTGTGTAAACGGATCCTCATTAGCTTCGGCCCTATTGCTTGCTATTCTTCCTGGGGTCCGTTAAAATACAAATACAGTAACAAAATACATTCATAAATAAAAACAAGTTTACAATTCATTGTCATCATCAGCAAGCTGAGCATTTCATCTCAACACATAAACCTTAAAACCTTTAAATGTTTATCTTTACGGCAACTTAGATTGCAAGAGTCAAAACATTCATCTTTTATCTGAGGTTATCATTAGGTACATCCTGGGGGGAAATGTGTCTAAATTTCTCTTTTATTATTGGGTCTAAAAGGCTGAACCCAGTTTCATAGAAGCACCCACATACACACACACGTGAATATCTCTGGTTTTATAGCTACCAGATCACCAGCTGTCTACATGGGGGATCCTCGAAACAGGTATGGAAAGGTCACTTGCGCCGTTTCTCTTGGACAACTAATGGATAATATGGTCAGCGTCCCACTGTGACGATGATGAGAGATGTCTGCATGAAAACCAAACCATCAAACTGCACAGTGAGATGTGGCTTATTAGTGAAGCTGTCACCTTCCTGCACACTAAGAGAAATAAAAGAGCTGTGCAGTACACTGGAACTCTGCACTCCTCTGACTCTGGATTTGAGTTATGGTCATTCTCCGGGCTGAAAGACTATTAGTGGGTATCTGTAGACTGGAAATATCACCAGGCTACAAATTAGCCCAGCTTCCCAGTTTCACTCTGCAGCAGTGTCACACTTATAAAAGGATGGCTTTAGGTTGTGTTTCTAGATTTCGCTGTTTCTCAGCAACATCTTTCCTGCTTTTTTTTCTGCCCACACACATTTTTTTTTGCCGGCAGCCATCCCCAACTCATTTATTTATCTAGAGTAACAATGCTGTATGACTGCAGATAAATTTGTCAAAATACACGTTTACATGAAAGAGTTTTGGAAATCAGTGTCCATATGTGGCTGCCTGATGTCAAAATAAGACATCAAAGGGAAAATATCCTTTTTATGTATGAAATACTGTCCCTCTAAAAAGGGGACCTCATATATTCACTGGCTAGTATATTGCTGCTGTCAGGAGGAAACCTCTTATGTCCAAGGAAATTGGAAAAATGATGTGTATGGGTGTTCCTACAGGTTTCAACAAGTTAAATTTAAGACTTTTGAAGACCACTTAGAGCAGAATTTAACGCCCATTTCACTGCTACACTGGCAAAAATGTGTGACTCCTAGAATTTAGGAAAATGTATTTATTTACATCAGCAGAGATTGAATATTACATACAGTCACGGAAAAAAGTATTAGACCATCAAAAGTCATCAAAAACAATGGTTATGCAATCAAGTACAAATGCCTGTGTGTATCATGTGACTAAAACAGACAGAAAAGAAAACATGGAATGCCTAAAAGCACTGTTTTTGGCAGTACAATGTCATAGATATGGATGTAAGAACTGAAGTGATTTTGGTTATTATCAAGAAAACCATGGAAAATGGACAGATATCAGCTCTGAAATTAAACTATTACGAGCTATTTTTGTTGTTATCATCATATTTGTCCAAACAGACGTACCTTTAGTTGTACCAGGCGTTAAAATGAACAAAACATTGAAGAAAACAAGGGTGGTCTAAATAATTTTTTCCACGACTGTACATACAGTACAGAGAACTGAATGTTCAGTAATCATTTCTTAATGGGGGCTGCAAAGTTAGCAATAATTGGTTCCTAATTTCAAGGATATTAAGGATATAATTCTAGGATTTCAAGGAGGATAGGCAAAAAATAAGCTTTTGCTTCTAGCCTATTCCTGTTTTTGATTTTGCATGCATTGTGGTTGTTGTACTATGTGTGGCGATTGTGACTGTGCGAACTAAAAATAAACCATTCATTCATTCTTTCACGAATGGAACTGAGGTGGAACGAGTGGAACTGAGTCGACTAATATTACTCTCTGTCTAGTTTGGGCATTTTGCAGACACATTTAAACAGAATACAGTGAACACATTTATAGCAACATAACTTAAGACCTACCATATCAAATTTAATACCTTTTAAAGACTTTTTAATGGTATTAAATGCAAAATTGTAAATTACAAAAATTTAAGATTTTTAAGACCTCGTGGGAACCCTGTATATTCTCCTTGGTTTTATAAGAGACTAATATTTAAGATAGCCGATAAAGTTGGCAAAGTTTTCTTAAAAAATATATATTTTCAGATGAAATGACTATATTTTCAGGTGTTCATTGTTCTTAGAGAAGCGTAGAAAAACAAATCCAAGGGAGTTAACCCTGTAACGCATCATATTTGATACATGAGTTTTGAAGCCCTCTACATGATCAGTGTGATTTTTTTTTATCTAAATGTGTACAATATAATCCACCAGGGGGGAGGAATTCATTCACCAGAGGCCTTTCCAGTGACACTACAAGATTGTCATTAATGAGGAAGGAGGCAGAACTTTGCCAATTTTAAAAAGGAATTACCAATTTGTTAGACATGTTTGTGTTATATTATGTTTTTGTTTGTTCAAAAATACTAATATTTGAGCACTGAGACCCGATGTATCAAATATGATACAAAACTGAAACTCATACATGGAAATTGATATTTGAAAACAACATTTTTTGGTTGTTCAGAAGGACCAATAAAGGCTCCAGTTTTAAAGAACTGGAATTTTCTGTCGATGATTTAATGGTTCAGGCTTTAAAGGGTTAAGAGATGTACTCACAAGCCGTTTTCAACACTTTTCATTGGTTAAATATTTCTAAAACTCTCAGGCCAAATGTGAAAACTGACCAAAAATCATTGTATGACTAAAAACAAAATTGACAAAAAATGAACTAATGAGGTTTCCACCCGACAGCGACGATATTTTCCTTGAGCATACAAACCCACAGTGGTGAATTAAATTCCTCTAGTCACTCTTCAAATCCTCTCTCTTATAATTCTTTCTTGAGACATACAACACTTCTGTGTGACTTTGCTTCTGGGGGTTACGAAAGACTCCATTCAGAGAAGCACTCAGCGGATCAGACCCAAACATTCGACTGAGTAAGGAAAAATGAATGTGACTGGTGTGCTGGGAGGACATAAAAATGCCCATTGATGTATTTAGGAAAGTGAGAACAAAGGTGTGTTCAAATAAAACTGGTACACACACATAGAGGGACAATTCTCAGTGTGCTTTGGGCTGACATGAACTAAAATCAACATGCGCACCGTCAGAGAAGGTGACAGAGTAAAAACACAGAGAAAAAACGGGCTCTGGTAGGCATGAGGAGAGACAAAAGGACCAAAATAAATTAAAGATTCAAAGTTAGTCAAGGTGGACGAGATACTAGAGATAGAAAAAGAAAGTAAGCAGTGACAGAACATGGTTGTGGTGATCTGTCAATGTCACCTACTGCACACTAGTTACTTTATTTACTATTACCAGCAGTGGTATTTTTTTGGTCATTTTTAGTCACTTTAACACATTTTTATAGCTTTTTTCTATTGTATTTGATGCATATTGTCTAGTGTTGCTGTACGTTTGAATTTCTCCCTTGGGGAATCAATAAACCTTACTTTACCTTACCTTATTTTACCTTATCTTATCTTATTCTATCCTTTATCTGAAAAAAAGTGTATAAAGACAGAACAATGAGATTCTATGAAAAGTTATGTTTTTATATTTTGCTTCGTATTTGTTTTGCATCTTGTGATATGTTTATTTACTTATTTTGGTCTGGTATCGTAATGGTTTTGCATCATTTATTCAGGTGTATATTTACCTGTGTTTTGTTTGTTTTGTACTTCCTGGATATGTAGTTTTGCACTTGGTTTTGTATTCATTTTGTATTATCTTTGGATGTATTTTGATTGATTTGTCTGACGTTATACAGCATGACTTTATAGCTAGTTGTGTCTAGCTAACCATTAAGGATAATGGAAACATAAGATTTTCTTCATCCCGCTCCTTTTCGAGCATGGGTGTGTACATATTTGTTCACCTGGTGATTATTGAATGTCTGCTGATGAAATGCACAACCATGAACGAAATAAATGAAATGAAATCTTATCTCGTCTTATCGTACCTGTAGTAGTTTCCACCTCATGTTGAGCTGGTCCAGTTGCCTGGAGGCAGTGGACGACAACTGGATGTCCAGCGGTGTCAGCTCCGCAGAGAGCTCATTGACGATCCTCACATCCTGACGCAACGGTGCAACCTCCTCTCTGAAGGCCTGCGGGGAAAGTTCCACACAGTCGAAGGGTTGAGAAACTCACGTTGTTCTGCTAATACGATTCTAAACTTTGATTGAATAATCACTTAATCATGCTTAATCTTAATTGTTTGTACTTTCATTAAGAATAAGTGACTTCCTGCTGCTCAGAGCATGGGTTATTCTCTGTTTCATCTTAACTGCTGTTTATCTCCTTCCTGTTTACTGTGCTGACCTCATAAACTCTAAGTGGAAATAAATCAAGTTTTTAAATTGAGCTTTGTTGTGCTTGAATTTTAATTAAAATTCGTCGCCGAGCCTGCCAATAAACACTCAATATCTATACTATGTTTGTCACACAGTAGAGAGGAGAGCTTCCGAGGCTGTAATGTAATCTATTTATAGATTACTGTCCCTCAAGTGGCTCTACATGACATGGATTTCATGAGATTTAATTGGCCAGGCAGTTTGCATGAAGTCACGCTGCGTGGAGGCAGAGAGGAGATGGTGGGTGGATGGAGGGTGGTGTAACAGACAGCTCAACTGATGTAATACTGAAAGTGGTGCTTTTCCTCCTGAAACTTGTGAACCATGACTTTTTGAATTAAAATTTCGGTGACACTCCTTTCCCCTTCATTACTCTCTCATTTATTGTTTACTTTTAATTAGGAAACACTGTCATTTGTCTGCTTGTTTATTAAATGTATTGCCTGTTTCCCAGCCTCTGCCTTGGCAACTCGGCTTTCGCGCAAGTTTCCAAATGACACAGAATCATTATCTGATGGAGTGCATCACTCACTGTACTGTTTTGTTTTTAACAGTGCAAAAGTTCGCTGACATTACCTCGTGGATTTAGACTGGTGTTATCAAAAATATCGATTTTTCAATGCTAATCCGTCCTGAATCTAAACTGTTACCGCTCTAGTCTCCACACAAACAAGACACTGCTCCCAGCATTGCCTTCTCTCTGTTTTTTAGTGTTAGCTCATTAAAGATGGCAAGTGCAGAGGTTGCACGACTAGTGTGTTTGACAGAGAAAACAGCTAAAGTTTGGAAATACTAAAGTAAAATGAAGCTTAAGAATACAAATTTGCCAATACATGAGAGGTCTTTTTTTTCTGTTGGCAGGTCTTGTCCATCATTAAGGTAGTGTAGATCACCAGAATGAATATCCCATGAACATAAATGCCCTAAATAAACTGAACACTAAGTCCATTTACATGCACACTAGTACTCCAATCATTACCCGATTTCTGGAGTTATCAGATTATTTAAGTGATCATGTTAACAGCATAATGTGATGTGCGTTATCAGATAATGGCAGTAATCTGATTATGAAGAACTGGATTAACACACCTAGATTGCTTTCTAATACTCCTATGTCTTCATGCATGTATAGCCGTTAATCTGATTTATTTAGTTCTTTTATGTCTGTGTATATGTAAAAAAAAAACAAAACAAAAACAAACAAAAAAAAAAACCCAGAAGTGATGTAGTCAAACGTGAGCAGAAGACAATAATAGAAAGTTTGAGTCTACCATCGCTACCTACGTATGTAATCCAAAAGAAATCCAATGATGGACTAAAACATCTAAACGTTTTTTTTTATTATAATATTTATGAAGCTCTATATATAAAGTGTCATGAGATAACTTTTGCTCTGATTTGGCGCTATATAAATACAATTTAATTGAATTTGATAGATTAAAGTGCATATAAACACAGATCATTATTCCCAGTTATTAGATTCTTATCGTCATATAAACAGACTCACTGTCTTGAACGAGGGCCGCTCACAATTTTTTTTTTTAACCATCTTAGGCATAGGTGGAGGGGGTTTTCTGTTGGTCAAAATCTGCAACTTCACTAAATATTACCCCATAAAAGTAAACAGCTCCCATTATATGGCTTCAAATTTGCATGCCTTTTCAAAATCATTAAATCCATAAAAGTTGGAAATGGCAGAAATTGCAGATTTTGCTAAACTTGCTGAAAAGATTCTGGGGTATAATGAAATGCAGTGAGACAACATCTGTTCTAGATGTGATGTGCTGGGGACTGCAACTCTTAGTGATAGGGAACATTAAAAGTTGCTGTCTCACCATGGTCTTGTCAATGTGGTCCTGCAGAGAGTCGATCAGCAGGTCTCCCACAGGCTGCCAGGTGGCCTTGGCCTCCTCCGCCTGAGTCAGCCTCAGGTCGAGCTGGTCCATGGAGCTCTGCAGCTCCTGGAGTCTCTCTAAGGCTCGCTCCACCTGACTCTGCCAGCCGCCCACGTGACCCTTCAGACGCTCCCATCGCTCCCGCACTTCGCCGGTCTGTTTGCGAATGGCCCGGGCCAACCCTCGGGCTTTCTCCTCAGGGGTGAGGTCTGGAGGGAGGAAAAAAGAAAAAAACTTTCATAAACTTTCATTTATCCACAAAACTGTGTGTTGCTCTGTAATATTCTAGCTGAGGTTCAAAACGATCTGCACTTGGACTTTCCACCTCTTCACGCAAGCTTGTTACCTCCGCCAAGGAAGGGTGGAGGTTATGTTTTCATTGGAGTTTGTTGGTCTGTCTGTCTGTTAGCAAGATAACTCAAAAAGTTTTGGAGGGATTTTGATGAAATTTTCAGGAAATGTTGATACTGGAACAAGGAACAAATGATAACATTTTGATGGTGATCGAGGGGTGGGGGGGGGGGACTGATCTGCCTTGGTGGAGGTCTGCGCTCTCCGAGTGCTTTTCTAATTTCAAGTTTGTTTATATCGAATATACAACAAAAAGTAATCCTACTTAGCCTTTATACAGGAAATTTAAATTTACTCAAATTGAAGAAAATTGTACTCTACTCAGATAACATTTGGTCCCTCTCTATAAAGAATAAAAGTTATTCTTTGGGTACAGCTCTCCAAACTCAATTTAGAGCCAAATTTACTCAATATAGAATATAGAGCAAAATGTATTTTTTTGAGGAAAATACTTTTGACTCTGGAAAAAAAGCTCAGTAATTTTTCCTGTGTATAAATGAAACAGATTATTAAAAAAAAGCAAAAACCTGTACATATACATAAAAACAAAGTATGCCTTCATTTGCATATTTGAAAAGGAGTGCTTTTCTAGTGTTTATATGTGGTGTAGCTGATTTTAACTCCAGAAAATAAGTAAAAAACTGAAAGCAAAGAAGAGGAGAAACACTCAGCAAGCAAAAAAACAAAGAAGAGCATAGCGTATAATTCATTGAAGATGGAGCAGCTGGGAAAAGATACAAGTGGTAAAGATGAGAAGGATGTAAATTGGAAGAAATAAAAAAGAACGGGGAAAGTAGTAGTTCAGGTTGTAAGTGACCAAAAGAAAGAAATGTGATAGTTTCAGGAAGGCTAGGAAGATAATTCTAACATATCAGAAAACTACATACAAAAAGGAAATAGAGTAGACGGCAGAGGAGAAAACCTGCTCTTGAACTACTCGATTTAAGTATAAAGAAATATGCACTGCTTTTATGAACTTGAAGGTCTCATCTCAAGGGTAGAAAGTGAATTACCATCTTCACCTGTTGCGCTATTGCAATCTCTTTCATTTTGGCTTTTTTTTAAAAAACTTCCCTCTACGCATACGCTCAAGTCAGACATCTGTGAAACCTGCCGCAGGTGGAACTTCATGCAGAGATCTACAGAGTTTTGGAACGGATGGAACATGTCATATACAAACAAAGCCATCAAATCATTTACTAGCATTTAAAAAAAAAAGACACAAGACAATTCATACTGTTAAAATCTTACTGTCGTGTCACTTTGAGAAAATCCTGCTCCCATAATTAAACAGCAAACACAGCCTTGGATCTTATATGAGCTTTTTATCTATTTATACAATGAGACCATGCTTTGATTTCCGTATCAAAGATCACAGACAACAACACTATCGGCTGGTGCTCTGAAGTCTTGCCACACCCCTGCGCAGCCCCTTGGGTTGCTTTAATTATTTACACAGTAGGGTTTGAGTTTGAAGGGAAATGTGCTGACATAACCCAGACTTCCT
This sequence comes from Sphaeramia orbicularis, assembly GCF_902148855.1. Classification (NCBI taxonomy): domain Eukaryota; kingdom Metazoa; phylum Chordata; class Actinopteri; order Kurtiformes; family Apogonidae; genus Sphaeramia; species Sphaeramia orbicularis. The sequence goes on along the minus strand of NC_043979.1, from coordinate 37,688,854 downwards.
TGCTGCATCCAAGGGAGGCACAGAGAAAGAATTCTGAATGAGTCGGTCCTTCTCTGATTCGCAGCTGCTCTGTTGAATCACTATTGCCACCAGTTTAGGTGTTCGTGGGTGGCTTTTCAAGGGCACTTAACTCTGACGGAACAGAACAGGCACTCCATCCTGTATGAAATACCTCAATGAATCGGACCTGTCAGACGTGTACTGTACAGAGGTGGGAAGTAACAGAGTATAAGTACTTTAGTAGATTTTTTAGGTATCTGTACTTTACTTTAGTATTCATTTTTCTGGCAACTTTTTACTTTTACTCCCTACATTTTTGCAGAAATATCTGTACTTCATACTCCTTATATTCTCAGAATAGGCTTGTTGCTTTTTCAAACTAAACGGATGTGACTGTAAAATACGTCACTTCAGAGGGAAAATCAGTGGAGGAGAGAAGGTGCACAGGCTGTGACCAGGGTCAGTATCAGAAACCTGCACAGGATCAGTACCAGAAACCTGCACAGGGTCGGTACCAAAGTCCTGCACAGGGTTGGTACCAGCATCCTGTACGGGGTCGGTACCAGAGTCCTGTACGGGGTCGGTACCAGAGTCCTGCAAGGGGTCAGTACCAGAGTCCTGCACAGGGTCGGTACCAGAGTTCAGTCCTGCACAGGGTCGGTACCAGAGTCCTGCAAAGGGGTCGGTACCAGAGTCCTGCACAGGGTCGATACCAGAGTTCAGTCCTGCACAGGGTCAGTACCAGAGTCCTGCAAAGGGGTCGGTACCAGAGTTCAGTCCTGCACAGGGTCAGTACCAGAGTCCTGCAAAGGGGTCGGTACCAGAGTTCAGTCCTGCACGGGGTCGGTACCAGAGTGCTGCGCGGTATCAGTATCAGTCCTGCACAGGGTCAGTACCAGAGTCCTGCATGGGGTAAGTACTAGAGTCCTGCACGGGGTCAGTACCAGAGTCCTGCACAGGGTCAGTACCAGAGTCCTGCATGGGGTCAGTACCAGAGTCCTACACGGGTCCACTTTTTCCAAATTTTTCCACCCCTACCCACAAAGCTGAGTACAGTGACCCGACCCATGATTAAATGCATTGTCTACAGCAGTGGTTCCCAACCATTTTTGGCTCATGAACCCATTTTCACAAATTTCTGGCAACCCCAGACATTCAAAACGGAGACTTTTTTTTTTTTTTGCTAAAATTAATTAGTTTTTGATCATGTAATAGCTTGCTATATTATGTTGTAAATAAATGTTAATTTTAGATGACATTTAGTCTATATAATGTATATTATTATGGACGGAGGCAGAAAAGCCAGGTTGAGATTACTGCAAACTATGAATTATGAAAGAGCTGCAGCATCTTAAACTGACCACAATGAAAATTTGAAAGATAAACAGTACCATAGTGCTTCAGTTTCAGCCTCAGAGTTTGTCATGTCTTTTATGTATTGTGATTGTCTCTCTCAACTCTCTATTTCTTTTTTTTTAGCAAGTTTTTACTACTTTTTTTTTAACAATTACTAGAAATTTCAGGTGACCCCATTTGAATTTCCGGCAACCCACATGGGGTCCCGAACCCGAGGTTAAAAAACACTGGTCTACAGTAATTCACTTTTAAGGGCTTTATTTTAGGCTAAAACGCACGTAATCATTAAATCTCTAATATGTGCTGCTCAATGATGCCTTTAACCGTATATAAACAGAGGTGAAACTAACTTCAAAATAAAACAAACTGGCTGTGGATCAACCACGGTCAAATTAGATGATCATCATCATTAAATGTCCTGAAAATTATTTTCATCCTTTAAAATTTTTTTTAATTTTTTCACTTCCTTGCCCGCTACCTGCCTGCATTTTGTTTAATTTTACCTGTGCTCGTACCCGTGAAAATTCTTATATGATTATATGATTCTCTATATGATTTTGCCTGGTTAAATAAGTATTGTTTCATTCATGGCAAAAAATGCAGTTTTATTTTTTACTTTTGTACTTTATTACAATTGAGAAGTTATACTTTTTTACTTTTACTTAAGTAAAGGAGTTGAATCAGTACTTCTACTTTTTCGAGAGTAGTTTTTCACCCAAGTAGCTGTACTTCTACTTAAGTGCAGAATGTGCGTACTTTTGCCACCTCTGGTACTGTAGCAAATGAGCAAAACAATACCCCCAAAAATCCAAAATTTTCTCACGGTCATGGACTAACTATTGAGTCAAAGGTTATAAGACTTATTATGTCTTTTTTACCTTGAAATTGGACTCTTAGGGACTGTAAGAATAAGATATAATGGTAGACTCAGAAACCTCTAAAAGACCTCTTCAAATATGCTATTACTTAAGACTGGGCCACCTGAGGATTAGTGCAATATGAGCTCTTACTTTGCAAGACATATCTGTAATAATGAAGCCAAAGCTGTAAGAAGTTCAGATGGACTGAAACTGCCCCCCCAAGTGACAGCTTATGTTAAAAAAAGAGGACTTTAATGGATCATGTGAACAAACCGGTCTTTGGCTGCAGGTTCTTGCGTGGTTCTCCGGGACCCTCGATAGGCTGGTCAGCGAGAAACGTCCGGGCTTGGTCCAAAGTGGTGATCACCAAGTGTTCGCGCTCCTTTAGTTCTGACCGTATCGCCTGCAGGTCAAACAGAACAACAGGTTAGACGAGATTTTAATGATCCCAAATGGTTCTGGTCTAATGGGTCTGATTTAAGGTTTCTGGTCTAATGCTTCTTTTTAATGGTTCTGGTCTAATGGTTCTTGTTTAACGGTGCTGGTTTAACAGTGTTGTTTAATGGTTCTGGTCTAACGGTTCTGGTCTAATGGTTCTGGTCCAACGGTTCTTGTCTAATGGTTCTGGTCTAACGGTTCTTGTATAATGGTTCTGGTCTAATGATTCTGGTCTAACAGTTCTAGTTTAACGGTTCTGGTCTAACGGTTCTTGTCTAATGGTTCTGGTCTAACGGTTCTTGTATAATGGTTCTGGTCTAATGATTCTGGTCTAACAGTTCTAGTTTAATGGTTCTTGTCTAATGGTTCTGGTCTAACGGTTCCGGTCTAACTGTTCTTGTATAATGGTTCTGGTCTAATGATTCTGGTCTAACAGTTCTAGTTTAACGGTTCTTGTCTAATGGTTCTGGTCTAACGGTTCTTGTCTAACGTTTCTGGTCTAACGGTTCTTGTCTAACGGTTCTGGTCTAATGGTTCTGGTCTAATGGTTCTGGTCTAACGGTTCTTGTCTAATGGTTCTTGTCTCATGGTTCTGGTCTAACGGTTCTTGTCTAATGGTTCTGGTCTAATGGTTCTGGTCTAACAGTTCTAGCTTAACGGTTCTGGTCTAATGGTTCTTGTCTACTGGTTCTGGTCTAATCGTTCTTGTTTAACGGTTCCTGTCTAAGGGTTCTAGATTAATGGTTCTGGTTTACCTGTTCTGGTCTAACGGTTCTGGTCTAATAGTCCTAGTTTAACGGTTCTGGTCTAACAGTTGCACCTTAAAGGGGTCATATTTAGCTAAACCCACTTTTATTAGTCTTTGGTTCATTTATTTGTGTATTTGGACCCTAATAGTTCAGAAAGTTTGAATTTGAACCCTCCAGGTGCTGCAAAAGTATCTTTATATTCATTCTGGCAAAAATTTAGTAGATTTCTACAACCTGTTTTAATTCCTGCTTAATTTGTTACATTTTATAACTAGTCACATCATGACATTTGCACATATAAGGTCAGGACTTCCGATGAACATTTCTCTGAGTACGACATAAGTGTTCATCAGCAGCAGCGGTTGTGGTAAAAACTGAAAATATGTCCAAACTTTGAGCCGATTCCCTAAAATGTTCAGTTGTTGGTTGTATTAACGAACAGAAGTGGTTGAACGGGACAGAAAGCACAGTCAACAACCTGGAGGGGGTGGGGTACGAGGTGGCTCATTTGCATTTAAAGGGCCAGCGCTCAAAACAACCTTTCTGGTGTCATTACTTAGAAATAGTGTTGAAGATGGACCTGTGGAGTTGAATTAATGAAAAATTCAGACCCAAGCAGAGCATTTACGGTTTATGTAGATCACAGGGAAATGTTTCAAAATCCATAATTCAATTTTAAAAAGCAAAATATCACTCCTTTAAGATCTACAGTGTGAACATAATGTATTGGTCTGTCTGTCTTTCTTTCTGCCCAGCTGCTTCCAGGACTCAGAGACAGAGTGAAACTCCAAGGTTGATCATATTTAGCAAACACCAGTGAGCGACAGTGTTTACACTCCAGCTCAGAGGAGATGACATATGAGCATTCATTAATATGCACAAAATGAAACTTGCTCCAACTTGCTAAAAGCTAATCACCCAGCTGCAGAGGTTTTATGTGAATAATTTAAGGCCTATAGCAGAAACCGTGTCCTATTAGGTTGTGTTAACACTGTAGAGTCAAAGCTAATTGTGTAAACTTGGGAGGAGTAGCCTCATTACGGATCAGCGGCGCCAAAGGTCAATGTTTGGAGTGTTTACAGACTAGATAATAGAGCTTATGTGCAGATACTAAAGCGGTTGCATTGATGCTAAAAACCTGTGCAGGGCAGTACATAGAGAACTGATCAGGAAATGATAAGGGAATCAATACAATATAAGTCGAGTCAAGAATGACAGTAGTATCACGGGGTATCTGCAAGTTTGAGGAACCTGAATTTATGACTTCTTAAGACATTTTCAAGGCATTTTTGGTCAAATTTGAGACCTTACTTTCACAAAAACAACAGTACAACAGGCCTCATAGTTATTTCCTCCACCATATTCAAATTCCACTAGCATTATATTCCCATTTCTCTATCACTGATGTTTTTGCTATGAACATTCAAGCTGCCAAAGCTCACACATGCATCCGTCCACCCATGAATGACCACTGGTGGCTCCGCCCGACTCTCATCTCTATAATACTGCAATGCAAAACACACTTTACGAAGATTTCTAAAGCAAACACAAGTACATCTCAAAAAATTTGAATATCATGAAAAAGTTCAATATTTTTTGGTCACTCATTTCAGAAAATGAAACCCATATATAATATAGACTCATTAGACATAGAGTGAAATATTTCAAGCCTTATTTCTTGAAATTTTTATGTTTATGGCTTACAGATAATGAAAACCCAAAATTCTGTGTCTCAGAAAATTTGACTATTGCATAAAATCAATAAAAAATGGATATTTTAAACAGAAATGTCAGGCCTCTGAAAAGTATGTTCATTTCTATGTACTCAAGACTTAGTTGGGCCTCCTTTTACATTAATTACTGCATCAATGTGGTGTGGCATGGAGGTGATCAGCCTGCCTTAGCGATGCCTTTAAATGTGGAAAGACAGTAAAGATTTTCCACAGGTTAATAAAGAACAAAGCATCTCATATTTTTGTAATTATGGGAAAAAAGTCATAATTAATTCATTTCCCCTGCAGGTATGTGCATGACCCTGATGTTGTCTGTGTCGCTGAACTTCTACTGAACCCTATATTTTTTTAGAAGGGGTTATGTCTTAGGTTTGCTACTCCACCCACAGAAACACCCACTAATCATTGAGCTCTGTTTAACTCAGCTGCCTCTCTCATTATGTTATGAAGGATTCGCTTAAAAGTAAATGACACCGAGACACGTGCTTTGACTTGCTCTCAAACGAGCTTAGGAACGAGAGCAGATGTTTACGTTAAGCTTATGGATGAGATAAACCGCGCTCTCAACGGCTAATTAAGTGATTTCTGCCTAACAAAACTCTCTCTCTGCTTGATCTCGCTTTATTAAGAGGAAAGAGGCGAGGAAAAAGAGGAAGAGGAAGAGGAGGGGGCGGCGATTAGAACAGGAGTTGAGAGCGCTGAGAGCAGAGCAGTGATTGAAGGCAAGAGAATGAGGTCAAAGTGGGCATTTCCTCGGGGTCGGTGTGAAATAAGCCAAACGATCCACAGAATAAAGTGAGCCGCTTGCCGATATAACCCTGCAGGAACTATCATTACACAACCAGCCATCAAGAGAACATATCCTTCTTCATCGTCTAGCACAGCAGTTAATATCCCCATAGCGCCTAAATGCATCTACAATTACAGAAAAAAATATAAATTTGTGTTGTTGCTGTGACGTGGATGCTAAATTAAGTGGAGATTGTTTATTTGACCATTGCATCTATAATAACTATGACGCATATTAGTAGCAGGTGCGTCTGCAGACCTGAATTCTGAGGTACACATTGATTGGGGGTGGGGGGGTGAATCATAAGACATAGGGGTGAGCCTCACATATGACCGTAAAAGTAAAACTTACTAATTCCTCTCAGCTGGGGCGCTGCATCGATTTGTGGACCCCATGTAAGGTAAACGTTGTGGACCCTTCAGAAAATACCGGAAATGTGTCGTCAGAGTGGGGGGGTGGGGGGCGTAGTGTAAGGACTGGAGGTATAGTGGTGCGTTTCATAAGTGCCGTAACAACCGCAACTGGCATGAAAATGAAAGAAAAACTGAACTTTTGACGTCCGAATCCCGGCTTCTCTGCCTCTCTTTTACTTCGGAGCATACATGAAATTTTCACAACTTCTAAACTATATCCACTGGGCCCCCTGAACTGGGGTGCCGAAAAGGGTGGGGGTGGGGGGTGGGGTGGTAAACATAACAAATTCATGGGGCAGTGGAGGTGGCCCAGTGGATAAAAAAGGTGTAAAAAACGCTGAAAGCAGGTTAAGTTTCCTTTTTATTTTCACAGTATCATAAGTAACATTGTGTATGGACCGCACCCCCACGTACAACGCCCCCCCCAACACACACACACACACACACACAGGTCTGACAAATGAAGAAGATAGTTAATTTCTGTAGGGGCCAGAACTTTACAGCGCCCCAGCCTCTAAGAATCGTAAGGGAAGGGGGGGGGGGGGGGGACTAAAGTGAGGAAATAATATTTGAGAGTGGGGGATAATTCGTAAGAGTGGGTGGAGAGAGTTCTCCATAAGTTCTCTCTCTCTCTCTCTCTCTCTCTCTCTCTCTCTCTCTCTCTCTCTCTGTCTCTATACAAGCCATACAGACGTACACCTGCAGGCGCCTATGATTAGTGGATTAGTGACACTATTTGGCATAATTATCAGGTATGTAGATTATTTTACTCATTATACGATTATAATGCAGATTTTCTAATATTAAAAAAAACTGTCAAAAAATCAAAAATCAAAATTTCTCAAAACTATGAATAAGCTTTGTAGACATTGTCCCAAGGAAGCTACATAAACAATGTGAAATGAATCCAACCAGTAGTTTGTAGTTTTCATTGAAATTTCCCAACACAACCTCATTTGCTCTCTCTTTTTGTTTACCACCACCAGAGGGAGAATGTGAGAGCGAATGAATAATGGGTCAATAATGTAAAGCGCTTTTGGGTGTCTAGAAAGGTGCTATATAAATCCAATCCATTATTATTATTATCAATTATTTATGCCTTATGAGTGTCTTACCTACTAATATTATTGCTTCTATTTGGACTATGTAGGGTGGGGGGTGGGATGGGGTGGGTATTGTATTTATGTATCTGTATCTGTTCCATAACTGCCTTTGTCTGTTTGTTGTGTGTTTGTCCCTTGGCTACTTATTGTAGTGTCTTTGAGTACCTAGAAAAGCGCTATATAAAACTGTATTATTATTATTATCATTATTATTACCTCCGCCAAAGAGGTTATGTTTTTGCCAGGGTTTGTTTGTTTGTTTGTCTGTTTGTTTGTTTGTCCGTTAGTGTGCAACATAACTCAAAAAGTTATGGACAGATTTGGATGAAATTGTCAGGGTTTGTTGGAAAGGGGAAAGGAAGAAATGATGAAATTTTGGTGGTGATCGGGGGTGGGGGGGCCCACGGGGGGGGCCACTGATCAGCCTTGGCGGAGGTCTGCGCTCTCTGAGTGCTTCTAGTTATTATTATTATTATTATTATTATTATTATTATTATTATTATTAATAGAGTGTATATACTAACCTTTTCGTTAACCTGGTACTAACCCACTTTTGTGTTATATGTAAGCTTCTGAATACTTGAATTTCCCCCCGGGGATCAATAAACAAACTAACAAACTAACAAACAAACAAACTAACTAACTAACTAACTAACTAACTAACTAACTAACTAACTAACTAACTAACTAACTAACTAACTATCTATTTTATTTACTTTATTTATTTTATATCTATTTAGGGTAAAAATAACATAAATTTGGTCTAATAATTTTTTCCACAACTAATTGACTGGCCAATCAAATCAAGCACTATCTATCTATCTATCTATCTATCTATCTATCTATCTATCTATCTATCTATCTATCTATCTATCTATCTATCTATCTATCTATCTATCTATCTATCTATCTATCTATCTATCTATCTATCTATCTATCATCATTATTATATGGAAAATCCAAAAGGATCCGTCTTTCTTGTATGATTGTAATTTTTTTTAACCTTGATTCCAATAAAAAGAACGTTGAGATAACCCGGAAACATATGTACATTGAATACTGAGGTGAATTTACAACAAAAGCGATAGACAAGTTACCATAGAGACACACACAATTGTCCACATAAAGCCCTTTTGAGAACCATTTCCTTAACCTCGTGTCAACTAGTCATCCTCGGCACAGCACACAGTAAGCGATAAAACTAGATAGAGGGAGTGAGCATGACATGTAACAGCATAATTATTCTGGTTTTAATATAAGTGTGACCCTGGAGGACTCCGTTGCCTATCCGACTGTGTTATTACTTTGTGATGGGACGATGTAGTTTAAGACGATATGAGGCAAGTTGATTAGATGGGATGGTTTGGATAAAGGCTCTCCCTGATCACACTTATCAAAGCCGAGATGTGCAGTAAAAAAAATAAAATAAAATAAAATAAAATAAAATAAAATAAAACAAGATGGCTTAAAATTCTGCTTTTCACTCACACAAGCAGCGCCCGATACTGACTGAGCAGCAGATGACAGCATGCTGGGCTCAGTGGCAACGAACTGCGGGATGATTTAAAGAGTTGAAAAGGAAAGGGGATGATGGGAAATAACATTCTGCTCACAGACCTTGAGATGTGCAGCTTTTCTTTTTTTGTTCTAGTTTTGCAATAACATAAAAACTAATTTCCAGGAATAAGTTTCAGTAAAAGTGAAGTTCAGACCACTGCAATGACAATTTCACACTGCCTCCTGCGGACAAATGTACCCTCATGCTGGAAACGAAGCATCCTGCTGAACACAAATTAAATCACCCCTGCTAATAAATGGTTTGCTCCGTTCCAATGATTTCCTCCCGGCGCGCGTGGGGGAAACATAATGGGCAGGTAGTTCCGAGAAGGGACCTTGAGAGATAGAAACTAAATGAGAGGTGATTGAGGAAACGGAAAAGAGGAGAGTATGGGAAACAGAGATAAGAAAAAGAAGGTGCGGAGCTAAGCTGTGATGAGAACTACCCGTAGAATCCAACTTCTTCGTATTTCTTCATCTGTTTTTTTTTTTTTTTTTTTTTTGGTTTTTTTTGTTTTGCGCTTGCAGAGTTGGTAGCGGCTCAGAAAAGGCTTTGGAAAGGATTGAGCTGACAGTGAAAAGGTTGTTTATTCACAAGTACACTTTGCATACTGCTGCAAAAAAAGGGACATATTCTGAAATCAGTTACGTAACGCAGCAAAGAGAAGCTCACAGTGAACAGAACACCCCAGTGGCTTTATCCTGATTGGATAAAACACAGGCCTGATAATGAGCACATGTAAAATCATGCCAGTCGTCTCTACTTTGAGATCAAATTCCCATAGTCAGGGAACATCGATTTAAATGTATGAGTACGGTAATTATTTCTTACAATTAAGGAGATCGGTAAGACAGCAAATTACTTATGAGCTTATGTAAGATGAAAACACACGGCCCGTGTTTTCACAAAGCCTGGCTGTGTTTTGTGTGTAAAATTGGTTTTCAAATTACAGGGAATTACTGGGCTATGACCAAGTGGGTGATGAAAGTGGGCTTTCTGCAGACTTCAACTTAAACTTGAGACTCTTTTAAGACCATAATGAATGCAATTTAAGAACTATTTCCTACCCACAACAGGAATAGTACACATGATTCAAATGAGAATAACAAACCATAAATGATTTTGCAAAGTAAATTGAATTTATTTGGTATGTGGTGTTTGACCCAGATCCAACTGAACTTATTTTTACTACTACTTTTTTATTGTATTACTTCTAAATGCAGGTATTAGATATAAGATATCTAGATAGAGATTGTATTAGATACAAGTAGATAGTAGAGGGGACGCCATGTTGACTCAAATCACATTGTGACATTAACCCTTTAATGCTAAACGTATCATATTTGATACATGAGTTTTGAAGCCCTCTACGTGATCAGTGTGATACTCTTTTTCTCTAAAACCTGATGTATACAATTAGATACACGCAGTACACAGATAATCCACCAGGGGGGAGGAATTTGTCCACCAGAGGCCTTTCCAGTGACACTATAAGCCTGTCATTAATGAGGAAGGAGGCAGAACTTTGACAGTTTTGAAAAGGAATTACCAATTTGTTAGACATGTTTGTGTTATATTATGTTTTTGTTTGTTCAAAAATAATAATATTTGAGCATTGAGACCCGATGTATCAAATATGATACAAAATTGAAACTCATACATGGAAACTGATATTTGGAAAAAAAAAACAAAAACGTTTTTGGTTGTTCAGAAGGACCAATAAAGACTCCAGTTTTAAAGAACTGGAATTTTCTGTTAATGATTTAATGGTTCAGGCTTCATGGGGCTAATTAGTTTTGCTAATAAATTCAGACAAACCAACATGAGATGCACTGACATGTTTTTAATATAGAGTAGTGTCATATATATTCACTGGTAAATATCTTTTAATATATGTTTAATGGTTGATGAATTAGGACAAATTGACTTTTTAAACATGATTTTAGCTTCAGCTTTAAAAAAGAAATCATATTTAAGACACTTTAAAGGCCTAAGAGGAGACGAATGAGACAATTTGGACTTTTTAGTCACCAAATCACCCGAAAATCCTTTTAAATTAACTCATCAATCACTGTGTTGAAAAATATTCAGCTCCCTAAAGCCCAAGCTCATCCATTTGAGTGTCAGTTCCATTGTTCTGGATACATTCATCATATGGTGAGGCTTTATCTGTCGATTCCTTTATAACATGTTTAGATTAAAAAAATATTACCTCTCTCTAATCTACATTCTAAGTGAATTACACTGAAATGTAAACCAGTCGTGTCCCTGCAACCATGTCCCTGTATGCAAATTGGCTGCAAAGAGACAAACCAAACCACAGCAGGTTGTAGCGATGACAACACAAGTACTGCCAAGTGATGTCCCTTGTTGGAAAAAGCCTGTCACCGAGCCACTGGGTGTACTGGCACTTCAGACAGACCACAAAACCAAAGACCTTTTTCCCCCTCAACACTCAAACAAGCCTTTCTGGTGAACCTCCAACACATTATCAGAGTGTCACAAAGGGATAGGGGGAGCATGAGAGGTAAATATCAAACCAATGTAGTGCTTTCAGGTTAAGCAAAAAGGTTCAGCCGAATCCCAGCTGGCCTATGAGTGATAAGACATGGCTGTCTATGTCATAGATAAAACGCTCAGGGTCTGTGGTTAGCTATTCTTTTTAATATTTTTCAGCACTAGCTCTAGCATATAAGAATATGATCTAGCTTTCTGTGATTTGCGAAGATAGGGCAAAGACTGAACTCTTGTCAATTTTACAATCCGTATACCTTGTAGCTATGAGTGACTGTGACCTTGCAGTACAGTTGTGCGTATGTGTATTTTGGTATATGGATTGTTGTGTCTGACTTTGTGTGTGGCCATTGCCGCCCGGCAAACCCTTATCACCATGTGCCCTGTGCTGCATCAGTGATAAGATAACATCACAACACAGCTACTTTCAAAGCTCTGCCAAATACCCCTCTTCCCGCTCTCAAAACCCTGCTATCTGTGCCTCTTCAATATTACCGCACCCCTCATCTTCTTCCAGGAAAAAACTTACCAAAACAAGTGGTGCCAGGCACAACAAACCCCGCCCCTCACACGTATTGTAGCTTATTTTGGCATTGATCCAGCTGATGTCATCATGTCTATGCATGTGCTGATGTTCAGAATATTAATTGCCTCTATATATGTGCCAAGTTTGAAGTAAATTGAAACTAAATTGATTTTGTCCATTGTAAGTAAATGGGAGAAGAAATAAAATTTTAAAAATTCATAAAAAATTTGAACTGTGGCCTACTACCCCAAAATGCAATAGCATCTATTCTGGGTCACAGGCAAATCTATAAACCAAATTTGGTATGAATTCAACCAATAGTTTTGCTGCTGCAGACGTGAAATTTTGCCCATTATAAGTAAATGGGGGAAAAAATTTGTAAAAAAAAAATCTTTAAAATTTTGAACTTTGATCTACTTTTCCCAAAATGTAATCACATCTACTTTGGGTCACTGGCAATCTATAAACCAAATTTGGTAGGAATCCAACTAATAGTTTTACTGCTACAGACACTTAAAATTTCACCCATTATAAGTAAATGGGGAAAAAAAAGATTTTAAAAATTCATAAAAAATGTGAACTTTGACCTACTGTTCCCAAAATGTAATGACATCTATTCTGGGTCACTGGCAATCTATAAAACAAATTTGGTATGAATTCAACCAATAGTTTTGCTGCTACAGACATGTGAAATTTTGCCCATTATAAGTAAATGAGAAAAAGAAAAAAAAAAGATTTTAAAAATTCATAAAAATGTGAACTTTGACCTATTTTCCCCAAAATGTAATGAGATCTATTCTGGGTCACTGGCAATCAATAAACCCAATTTGGTACGAATTCAAGAAATAGTTTTGTTGCTAGAGTGTTAACAAACCATACTCCTTGCCTCCCCTTCGGGGGGGGGAAATCAAAATCAGAGAAGTGCTCAACATACTCTAGGAGGCCTTGCAAAACAAAATAAAAACCTCACTCTCAAATTTCATTATGGCTCACCATTACTTACAAAGAAGAAATACAACATGATATGTGGATATTCATGAGGTGTTTTTGGTCAAGGAAAAAGTCTGAACGTGTCTGAGGTAAATTAAATTTTGCAGCTGATTCATGAAAGAGATTCAGACAGAAGCTGAAAATGTAATTGGTCTTTAGTACTCGGCAAATTTAAACACCACTGACAGGTAGCTGTTGTTGAATAGTATTCTTTAATGTAATGTAATTAATGTGCTGCTACTTTTAGTTCTGAAAATAGTACAGAGATCCACAACAGGCCGCAAAACCCCTGTTAAGATTAACTGGTAACTTGTGACTATTTGCAGCTAATGAAGACACGGTTTGGTCAGAGGTTGGTAAACAAAGTATTTTATCATTTTCCTTAACATTAATGTTATTACAGTGACTGTTATGCATTTGATAGCAATGCATCTCACTTAAATTAAGCTGATAGTTAAAGTCTGAGTGTTAAATTAGGTTTTGCTGGAGTCGGAACAGTGCATACAAAAGGTCTGTATTTAACCAAGCAAATAGATTTGAGCTTTCCATTGGATAATTAGAGCACTGATTAATATATTTTAGCTGCAACACGTTCTTTTACTCAAACTGATGCAGTGAGTGGTTTCTCATTTCTTAAATAACCATCAATTTGAAAGAGAGCTTAAAGATGGGATAATACCAGGATTCATGGGGCTCACTTGGTGAAAAAGTGGTTCAGGGAGCATGGGGCGATTTTCACGCATGGATTGGACGTTGCAGAGTCTAGACCTGAACCCCACTGAGAATTTTGGGATGTGCTGGAGAAGACTTCACACAGTGATCTGACTCTCCATCATTAATGCAATGTCTTGGTGAAAAATGTTCACAACTCTGAAAGTAAAAAGCGTTGTGATATTTATTATGACACTGCATAAGTGTTGAATGTCACAGTAGTTGCTTTTCCATTGACCCTCAAAGTGAATACAACTTGAGCATAAAAATTTGCCTGATGGAAAAATGATTTTACCAAAATTTGTTTTTCGATGAAAAGTTTTAGTACTTGCAAGAGATGGTTTTTCAGGCATTAATGAAATTGGTATGTCACACAAAACTGCAATGGAAAGACCTTTTTGCACAACTAGAGTAACATGAACAAAAAAAAAAAAAGGATGTTGATGGAGGTTAAAACAAGAAAAGAAGAAGAGTTTTAAAACAAACATGGCTGGTCCGGTATTTGTGGACACACGAGGAAACCAAAACATTTTATAATTTAGTACGGGGCAGAGGGGTAATGAGCATTCTAGATTCAAAACAACAGATATTTGTGTTCATCGCAATGTTTATGGAATGACTTCTCATGGCATTTCGTGATAATAAATAAACAAATCATCGTATTTGTGATTTAATTGACAAACCGACTTTACGCACTTTTGTTATTTTGACATTTAGTAAATATCGGTAAAGTTTTGTGCATATGTCCAATGGAAAAGCGATTAATAAACGCGTCCTGTAATCAAAGCTTAAGGCAATCCAACAAAACATTGCATGTAGAACTACATTTTTCGTGGTTGATCACTGTAGTTCTATTGTTTTGTAAGGCACACAGTTGACTCAATTAACCCTTTTAAGACTGCCATTATAAAACGTCACCTTTTCTTTGCAATAAAAGTGTTAGAACGTCTTTTTTGCCAATTCTTTTGCACCTTTATTTTCAGGAAGAACTTAACAATAAGGAAGGAAATCACTATTAAAGGAGGCTATATAATTATAAAAATATGAGGCTACGCATAACATTGAAGGTATGAATATGGAGTCTGCCACTATAACAGGCCACGTAGGTGTCTTCATGTTTTCTTTGCAATAAAAGTGACAGAAAATGTCTTTTTTGCCAATTCTTTTGCCCCTTTGTTTTCAGGAAGAAATTAACTTTCAATATCTGGCCGTTAATTACCATTATTAAATAAATAAATGCTTAAAAAAGTGGGTCTTAGTGAAAAAGAAAAAAGCAAACTGGAAGTTTTTAGCATATTTATTATCAGAAACAACTGTAAATGTCCATAATGAAACTTTTTGAGATTGCAGAAATAAACTTTCAAACTATTTTACATCTGCTCAATCATGCTTTTTGGTCTTGAACATTCAGTACCCATATTATAGCTTTGTATTTTTTATTTCCAAGTGGTTGTTTTTAGCCTGTGTGGGAGTCTCTGAAACAGTTCCTTTCTACTTGTAATAGCGTCCCACAAAGTGTTATATAGTGTCGGAAAGCTCAGGATCTCAGCTTTCAGATGACATTTGAATTTTGTGGATAGTGCAAACGGTTCAGGAGTTACAGTCAAAGTAAAATGCAGCGCCGGAGAGATTGCTGTTAAAGGGTTAAAGCCAAACTGTATTAACTGGTGTGATTGACTGTTAGGAAACTGCTGCCAACAAGTGCAAAGACGGCAGACAAAACAATTAAAAGTTACTCTAAGATTGACAATTGTGGGTTGTAAAAGAAAGTCCTTCCCTGAGAGATAAGGTAAGGTCCAGCGCAGCATTTTAATCCATTCCAGTCTCCTTTATGACCTGTCCATTCAGGTACAAATGGTGCTGATCAATCATGCGGACGCGATGATTAACATGCTGTTCTGTACTGGGTTATTACATTTACCGTGCTTTGGGTGGGGTAATTGGGTGCTACTTTAGCATATTGGGACTGCTGGGAAAACCAAATTACATGAATTTTAATTGAAATAACGAACAGCGTTGCCCGTTTGTCTTCTCTATCGGAAACATTCAGAGGACTTCCCGAAATGACCACGGTGGACTGTCGTTCCACTGAAGACAAAAGGCCGACTGGTGCTGAAAGATAAGAGTCATTAAAAATGCCCACAAGCACCTGCCCTCTTGTTCCGTCTCCTTGATCCAAACTGTTCATTTAATAGTGCAGACTGATGAGTTTAATCAGCTGGATGCTGATGAAAGCCTTTTTATTGGATAATTGAATGCGCGATTATTAAATGCCGTTATGGCTGTTTTAGCGGAGGAAAACACAGACGCAGATCGATACGTAGAAGAGGGAGCTGGGAGTCATTCAAGTTACACTCGCACTTTTTTTTAGTGGATTTCCAAATTAATGACTACTTTGAAGAGCCCAGTGCAACAGTTGCGATAAGGGACACGAGAAACTTTCATTTTCTAACCTGCGACTGTTTTATACAGTGGTGTGTAGGGGTGTGTATTGGCAAGAATCTGGCAATATGATACAAATCACAATACTAGGATCGCGATACGATATATCACGATATATCATGATACTGTTAAAAAGGCAATTTTTTTTGTCTGTTTCTTTTTTTAATTGATTATTTCCTTGAAGAATTGAATCACACCAGAAATATGCACAAATACTTAACACATTTTTATTTGATCAGAACAGGATCTAATGCTATATCACAACATTTTCCTGTTAAAACTTAAATTATGTTTTACAGACATTACAGTTTAAGACCCTGTTCAAATGTTCATATTCTATTAGTTCATAGCTAACATCATAACATTATTTTTGTGCAATCCCAATAAAGGAACTAACATTATTTAATAAAAGAGAGTTAAATAATGAATAAAATATAAGCAAAAAAGGAAAAACAAAAATGAACCTCCACAATATCTGCATTTGAATAAATACCTAAAAGTATCAATACAGTATTGTGAAATTAAATATCGCTATATATTGCTGAACCGATATTTTCTTACACCCCTAGTGGTGTGCAATAATATTGGAACACTTGTCAAATCTGAAGAAACTGGTGGTTTATTTGTTCCCAGAGCCTGAATTTCACTTTTTTGCCATTGCAAAAGGTAAAGGCAAAGGTACTGAGAATATTTCACCTACAAATTTATCCGTCCAGTCCTTTTTTTTTTTTTTTTTTTTTACATTTTACTCTAATATTTAGTGTGGCCCCCCCTTGGCAAAAATCACAGCAGTGTATCTTTCTGGTATTGTGTCGATGTATTTTCTGAGAGTTTCAACCCCAATGTCATTCCACGCTCTCAGAAGCTCATTCCAGAGAGTTTCCTTAGAGCACAGGTGTCAAACATGCAGCCCAGGGGCCAAATCTGGCCCGCCAAAGGGTCCAGTCTGGCCCCTGGGATGAATTTGTGAAATACAAAACTTACACTAAGATATTAACAATCATTTTATTTCAGGTTCCACATTCAGACCAATTCAGTCTCATAATAACCTATAAATACTCTCAACTTTAAATTTTCTCTTTGTAAATGTAAATGTTTTCATGTATTTAGACTAAAACAAAGTATAATTTTGGAAAAAATCTGAATAACCTGAACAAATATGAACAACCTGAAATGTCTTAAGAGAAGTATAATTTTAATAAAATTCCACCTGTTACTAAATATTTTGTGTATCTGTAGATCCACTGTGATCTGTAAGTTATAAAGTATATGTGGAAATGATAAACTGAGACAGAATAGTGTTAAAATTCCTTTTTTTTCAGTTTGTTCATGTTATTCACATTGTTTGAAAGGATAGTTTGTAGATGTAAACCTTTTCATAATGTAATTTTACTTTTTTTTTTTTTTTTTTACTGTAAAACTAAAAGAAAAGTTTGGAGTTGACCTTATTTCCATATTATATTATTATTTTACTAGTCCGGCCCACTTCAGATCAAATTTAGCTGAATGTGGCCCCTGAACTAAAATGAGTTTGACACCCCTGCCTTAGAGTTTCCTTAGATTGTTACCAAGGGGAGGCCACACTAAATATTAGAGTAATCGTAAAAAAACAAGGACTGGACTGATAAATTTGTAGGTGAAATATTCTCAGTATCTTTGTCTTTACCTTTTCCAATGCCAAAAAAGTGAAATTCAGGCTCTGGGAACAAATAAATCTCCAGTTTTTTTAAGATTTGACAAGTGTTCTAATATTTTTGCACACCACTGTAGCTCTACTGCACTCCCTTCCTCTTCGTGTAATCCTCTTCCAATCATCATCCTCTCTATTTTCTTTTGATCTAATTTTATGTGCGACGCTTCCTGTCCGTCACTTTCCTCTGCGACTGTGGACCGCCACTCCTTCGTATTTTTCTTCCCTCTGATTCTTTAATAACTGCTTATATCTGTTGCTCTCTGTTAGGCTAAGTGGCTTAGCTTACCTCTTTTATCTCTCCGAGTCGACCAGAAAAAAAGGTTGGAAAAAGACAGGTTTTTCCACTTAGCCCCTCTAAGCCCTTCCTACCTCACAGACACCTATTTCCATATAGCTGTACACATCAGCCCTATCACTCTGACATAACAGCTGGTGTGTGCATATCACTGCATGCCTGGGTGTATTTGGGAGGAGGAGAGTGTGTGTACGCTTTCATGAACACAGGGGACTTGCAAGTGTGTGTGCATTTGTCAGTGTAAGCAAGTAATAGAGCATGACGTGTTCAAAGCCCCAGCTTTTTGTGCTGCTCAGCCTCCTCATCCCTCTCAGGGTCGCCAAGACCTCCAGGCCAATCTATTAAGAATACAGAAGGGGAAGGCAGGGACGGAAACACATAAGAGCCAAAATGAAAAGTGAGCTTTTCTCACTTTCAGCTCCTGTTATATTATTTTACTATGTGTTTTCCAAAAACCGGGGGATGAACAAGGGAACAAACAGAGGATACAGTGACAAATAGCGAGTCGAGACAAAGAGAAAACAAGGCGAAAAGAGAAGGACATGGATGGTAAACAGACAGGAGGATGGATACTTCTGAGAATGACAAAGAGGTAAACAGAGGAGCGGAATGCAGGTAATGAGGAAAGCAAGGTGAAAACAGAGATACAGAAGGGTGGTATTCTACTGCCGTTACAGTGTCCTCAGCCCCATCCCTTATCTTAGTCTCTCAAATAGGGGTACGTGCACCCCCAGGGGTACTTGGAAGAAGCCCAGGGGGTAAAATACAATCAATAAGCCATCATGTACTGAATACAAAATTTTAAAAAAAGACAAATAATCCATAAAGGCCCAGCGCTACCTTTGTGGCAGTTCCCAAATGATTTTTTTCTCTCTGTCTGAACCTTTCTTAGGTGATTTATCACCATTTATTATATTATCCTCTGTATTTCATGTTTTTTTTGTGTTAATCAGGTATTTTCCGATATTCATTCATTCTTTCTTTCTTTCTTTCTTTCTATCTATCTATCTATCTATCTATCTATCTATAGGGTGGGGAAGCAAAATTTACAATGAACATTTAGTTGTTTTTTCTCAGCAGGCACTACGTCAATTGTTTTGAAACCAAACATATATTGATGTCATAATCATACCTAACACTATTATCCATACCTTTTCAGAAACTTTTGCCCATATGAGTAATCAGGAAAGCAAACGTCAAAGAGTGTGTGATTTGCTGAATGCACTCGTCATACCAAAGGAGATTTCAAAAATAGTTGGGAGTGTCCATAAAGACTGTTTATAATGGAAAGAAGAGAATGACTATGAGCAAAACTATTACGAGAAAGTCTGGAAGATACTATTAAAGAAGAATGGGAGAAGTTGTCACCTGAATATTTGAGGAGCACTTGCGCAAGTTTCAGGAAGCGTGTGAAGGCAGTTATTGAGAAAGAAGGAGGACACATAGAATAAAACATTTTCTATTATGTCAATTTTCTTGTGGCAAATAAATTCTCATGACTTTCAATAAACTAATTGGTCATACACTGTCTTTCAATCCCTGCCTCAAAATATTGTAAATTTTGCTTCCCCATCCTGTATCCATCCATCCATCTATCTATCTATTAGGATCCCCATTAGCTGATGCAGTACATCAACTACTCTTCCTGGGGTCCTCCCATTCCAAACAGACATACAGTATCCATTTCCAAGCATAAAAACAATGTGATTCACCCTTATATTTCCTTCTTAAGAACACTCAACAGTTAAACAAAACAATTAACTGGTCATGCCGATGAAACATGCACTAGTAAATATTGTCAGTGACTAAACTCTTACAGGTTGTCCGCAGATCCTGAAAAAGTCCCTAAATATGACTGTCCTACAGTAAGTCCTTAATTGTCCTTAAATCTGATAATTAACCCATAAAAACCCAGTGTGACTTTTGTGGTAGCTCCCAAATGAATACTTTTCTCTATTTAACCTTTCCTAAGTGATTTATCTCCACTTATTATTATATTATCCTCTGAATTTTGCTTTTTTCCCCAGTGAAAATCATCTATTTTCCAGTGTTTAATTGAGTGATCATAAAGATGTTTATACAAGCTCAGAGTGAAGTCAAATCGGAAAAAAACTGAAGACAAGGTGACCTTTTGAGTAAAATAGAGCATTAACTGAACATAAATCAAATGTGTCCATGCACTGTCATTGATCCAACACCATGGGTTTTACTGGTGAGTCAATGTTGTAGAAGATCACAGTGTTTCCATGGTAACTACAGAGCCTCTGAACGTCCAAATGGGTCATATCTGATGACCGTGAAAAGATGACAAACTGTATTTTACACCAATTATTTGCATGTACTGATAGGATTAGTGGATCAACAGGTATTAAACATTTTAGATCAGTAGATGAATTTGGTCAGTGATGGTTGTTTGGGTCTTTATGGGTTAATGCTGAAATAGAAAGCACATTAAATACATTCACATAATAAAACTGACACTCCTGACCTTATTTCATTTCAGTATTTTTAAAAACTAAGAGCCCCCCCCAAACTTTGACAACACTTTAAGAACATTCCTATTTTATATTATTCAAGATTACTTTATTTTCCTCATTAAGTAATTATTTTTTGTTGATCAAAGGTTCATTTATTCATTAACGACGATTAATTAATTTTTCTTATCAATGAACAAGGGTGCTTTTCAATTTATATTTTGCACACAAACTCTACTAATAAAAATTTGTTATCTCATCTCCAGTTTCATATAAAAAGAACGCCGTGTTTTTTTTATTAACTCAGGTGACCTCACGCAGGACTGCCTGAAAGCGCCTGGTACAGACACTGATGGGAAAATAAAGCTGCAGCTGCTGCCCTGGTAAACATGCTGCTTTTTTTTTTTGCACCGTCTGACCTAAGATGACACACGGTATTAACCTGGACAACAGTTGACTAACTCGTAGCTCTTAGCACAGATAGAAAACACATCCACACTCTGTGTTGTTCATAATACCAATGATCACCTACAAGGTTATGTGACAACTCGCGTCTGTCTGTCCTTGTGCTGAACGTCATGACACTTGGTGGATAAGAAGGGCATGGACAAGGACAAGAGCCTGATATTTTGCTGTTTTTTCTTGTTTTTTTATGTAAATGCTATACATAACATATCCACTATACTAGCGCGTTCTAGATCCTCTAATCCAGTTCATTTCTTTACTTTCTTGATAAATTCCACTGGTATTTTCAGTTGAATAACCTCTAAGCTGGCATGTCTGTTTCTGCACATGAAATTTGACACCATGGCAATGTGGCTCTATTGTTTACCTGTTGCTAGGTAACCCACTTCAATGATGATTCTATGATTCTGGGCATAGCAACGTGATTGGCCATTGGGAGGCCATCGTATTCCAAAATTACTAATATTTCCGAAACCATTGGTCCGATTAACTTGCCATTTTCGCTAGTGTCTTCTTTGGCCAAAAATACACAAGTATGCCAAACTGCAGCAGTCAGCTTTTTCCAGATTTTGTGTGATGCCCGAGACACACAGAGTCCACTTCCCTTTCATAATATAGGATGGACAAAGGTATTGGGACGCATTGAATTCAGGTGTTTCTTTTCTAACAGGGGTCTGGGATACAAAACAATAATCAAAAATGTCATAATGTAGTTTTATATTGTGATAAATGTCATTGCATTGGCTAGTTTTGTTTAAATTGTTATCTTTGCATCCAAAATGCATGATAGTTTTTACTAAATTTCTCTCAACATTGATTTTATTTTTTTTAAATCCATGACCCGTATTTTTTTCTTGTAATGTCCCGTCAGAGAGTGAACTTTAATTGATTGCCATTCCAACATTTATTTCAATAAGCTCCCTGTTTTGGATAATTCCTTATGGTCCAACTACAGCAAAAATGAATTTAAAAGTAAAAATGTGGGTCATGTACCAACACTAATCTGTCAAACTGTCTCTAAAATGTCCCGTCAGAGATTTTGAATACCATGTTTTGACCCTTATGTTTAACCTTTATTTTTTGATTTACTACCATTTATTATTACATTTTCCTCTTTATTTTGTGTTTTTTCAGTGTGAATAATGTATTTCCCTATATTTAATTCACACATCATGGAGATGTTCATAAAAGCTCAGATTAAAGTTGAAGGTTATTATATCAAAACAGAGAAAACTGAAGAAAAATGTGACTTTTTCAATAAAATACATAATTAACTGAACATAAACCAAGAGTTTCCATCCACTGTCATTTATTAAACTCCATGGGTTTTACTGATGAAATCAATGCTGTAGAAGATGACAGTGTTTCCACGGTAACTACGGAGCCTCTGAACGTCCAAATGAGCCATACCTGATGACCATGAAAAGATGACAAATTGTATTTTACGCCAATTATTTACATGTATTGATAGGATTAGTGGATCAACAGGTATTAAACAGTTTAGATCAGTAGATGAATTTGGTCGACGGTTAATGGGTTAAAGTTCTTAAACTACTTAGAGCATTCATCGAAACATCACATCAAACATTCAATGACCGGCAGAACCTTGTGCTCCTTTACTATAGCTTCTTTCTTTAATGAGGCGTCAATTCAGGTGCAGAAGAGGTTAAAATAATTTATTTAAATCAAATACAAGTATTAGTGCAGTTCTCCATAGTCAGTGCTTTACCTGCA
Source organism: Sphaeramia orbicularis (assembly GCF_902148855.1). NCBI lineage: Eukaryota > Metazoa > Chordata > Actinopteri > Kurtiformes > Apogonidae > Sphaeramia > Sphaeramia orbicularis. Next base: position 37,666,010 of record NC_043979.1, on the reverse strand, counting down.
GCAGATCAAGTTTTTAAGTGTCTTAAGTGTGTGTTTCATCTCCTCGTCCTTTTACAGCAGTGCATGCCTTCACTTTATGCTCAGCTATTTACTGTATCTTCCCCCGAGCTGGAGAGCACTGATAAAGGGCTGACAAACAGAGTGAAGACGTAAAATACTTCATAAGAGCCTTATTCTATATCAGGAGAATCCGTAAATATGTGGTTTGAGAGAAACAGTGGAAAATAATGTTAGTTTGCTGACGCGTCAACAGTAGCTAGCGCCAAACTTCTTTTTACTTTCCTTCATTCAGACTTGTAACTTTACATATTTACTTCATTGACTTTCCCTGCTCTTTATCACCAAATGTAAAGTGGTAGAAAGAAAAGTGGATGTGTTTTATGGACAGTACTGGAGGAGATTGAATAGAGATGAATGAACAGGTTTGGACCCAGAAGTAGGAAGTGATGTCTCCACTTAAGGCAGTGGTTCTCAAACTTTTTCTGCCGGGCCCCCCTTTGGACCACGAAAAATCTCCAAGCCCCCCTCAACCCCAACAACATTGTACCTGTGGTGCAATTATAACTTTTATTGAAAGAAACATCAATATCGTTAGAATACTTTTTGCTTTTCCTTGAATAATTTGTTGTGCAAATTAAAAATAACTTTGATTTTTTGATTGAACAATATAAATGACCTCAACAAAACTGCTCCCTGAGACATTATTTTTCCAATCAAAAATAGGAAATGTGTAATTATCTTACAACTATGACAATAAGGTAAATTTTTTTGTAGAACAACAAACAAATTTTGGTACCAAAGATGAACATTTTAACAATATCCGTGGCTGCAATGAGCCTGTTCCCGTTGCACATCTCAGAACATTAAAGTGCAACCTGTACAAACTGTGCAAAACCAGAAACATTGCACATTTTTCTTTTCCAGTCCAATCCTTGTCCATTGTCCAAACCTCAACTCTTGGTCTAGTCTAGTGACAGATCACTATGTCAGTAGATTTGTTTGTTGTACGTCCCTAAAATGAGTCCAGGGTGCTCCAACGCTAAAACATTAGTTCCACCTGCTACATGTTCTAACCTGAAGAAAAAAAACAAAACACCTAGGAATGATCCTATGCCCCCCCTGGAAAGCCTTCACACACCCCCAGGGGGGCCCGCCCCACAGTTTGAGAAACACTGACTTAAGGGTAGGGTAGGAGATGTTTTCTTGGAGCATTTTTTTTTTTTTTTACTATATTACTAAAAATCCCCTTCACACCCTGAGTGCAACCAATTAATTAAATTATCTAATAAAAAAATTAAAAATTTTAGTCACATGTGGAACGGACAGGCCTGAAAAAACACCATCCAATCATTTAAAGTGGCCCATCGAAATGATTGAATGGTGATATATCCATCAAACTCAACTGCCATTTGTTGCACAAATCAAGCGTTCTCAGAGGCTTGGAGCACTTGTACAGGAAACAAAGCCAGAGCCAGAGCTTGGCTATATTAGCTATATTAGGATGTAAAGTTCACCGGTAAGCTGTTTTGTCACTAACATAAATCGCTAGGAAATGTAACGTTAGTCAGATAGGTATGTATTGGGGCTGTTCTGCCGACAAACATAATGGTGAAATGTACAGATTACAGCGTTCAAAGGAAACTTAAGTGGGCTGCTAGCTTGACATCAGTCTTACTGCAATCAGCTGTTCTTGCTAGACCGAGATAACTTACAACACGTATCAAAACAGCAAGTGAAAAGTCCAACTTCTAATCTAACATACTGATGAACAGACCTGAATTCAGAGGTACGCAAGGATCTGCAAAGGGGGGTGAATTTTAAGAGCTGGGGGGTAATTGATGCTGTGCAGCACTCATGAACCTCGGGAACAACCATTGCGCATTCCAGTATTCTAGAGGTGTGGCTTCAAAGGTAAGTCTGAAGAAAGGGGTTTGGACTTTTGAATTGTGTATTTTCAAAAAGTACAGGGTGTCCCATAAGTCTCCATACATAGGAAAAATAAACATTTCTTGACATAAACCATTTTTATTTATATAATATGCTCTATATGACTGCCATTTTGTCGGGAACACATTTCAATGCGTGTCTGCTGAAGAACTATAAAGAAATATAAAGAAATACATGTTAGAACCATATATGTATGGAATGTATTATGTCTCCTATGTATGGAGACTTATGGGACACCCTGTAGTTTGCTCGAACGGTGTTTCCAGGTTCCCCTACCCTACCTTTAACAATTGGATTGTTTCACTTCATCCTCAGCTGTGTCTGTCCCTTAAATAAGGCCGTGTTGAGATTATTTTTCCTTCCCCTGATACTGGATAGCACGACTAAGGGCTGACAAATGAAAAATGTTGGTGTGAATGAAAATAAAGATGCAAAACTCCTCATAAATGTTGCGCTCTATATCAAGGTAATCCATAAAGATCAGGTTTGGCAGATGCAGTGGGAATTAATGCTGGTGAGCTAATGTGTTTACGTTTTACAATTTTAACTCATTCATTTAAGACTACCTAGAGTCGTAGAAAAAATTATTAGACCACCCTTGTTTTCTTCAATTTCTTGTTCATTTTAATGCCTGGTACAACTAAAGGTATATTTGTTTGGACAAATATAATGATAACAACAAAAATAGCTCATAAGAGTTTGATTTCAGAGCTGATATCTATCCATTTTACATGTTTTTTTTATAATAACCAAAATCATTTAAGTTCTTCCATCAATATCTATGGCATTGTACAGACAAAAACAGTGCTTTTTAGGCATTCCATGTTTTCTTTTCTGTCTGTTTTAGTCACATGATACACACAGGAGTTAGTACTTGATTGCATAACCACTGTTTTTGATGACTTTTGATGGTCTAATATTTTTTTCTGGGACTGTATTGTTGTCAATCTCATCAAAAAGTAAGAGGAAGGAAGACAAACTGGATAGGTTTTACGGACTCAGAGAAACAAATAAGCAGAAGTTGACCCAGAAACATAAATAACATCAGAGCTTATCATGCGGAGAGGAACCCATCTATTAAAATGGACAGAGGGTAGAGTTGTTTATCACTAAATTTAGAAATAGATGCTGAATGACAAAAAAAAGAGGGAAACAAAAATCATAATCATAATTTGTGGTTTCCTAATTTTATACAACTAAGACTGGACTCCTTGGCAGTAATATACAGTATATCTGTCAATGTTTTATATGCGTTTTTGGCCTTGAATCAGCGCATGTAAATGATTTTGCTTTGCTCTGCCAGTAATATTCTATTTTTAGTGACAATCTTGAGGAAACCTACTTGCTTTCACAGTGTGTTCTGCTTTTGAATGATGATTCTTCATTAAATCATTAAATGACTACACTTAGCAAACATTACAGCAGCCAGGAAATTGATTGTCTGCCAGTGGAGTCCCATGGCATCGCTACAGTAGATCAGTTATCTGCCCTTCTCCATATTTTGTCTTTGAATTAACAGCCAGAAGTTTGCACCCGACAAGCAACAAACATGTTGCGGCTGTAAGTGACCCTGCTGTTGTTGGGATTAGGAAGTGAGTTCTTTTGTAGTATTATGATGATGTTATTTTTAGTTTTTTTCATATGTTCTTCATTTCCTTGTAACTTAATTTCTTTATTCTCATTTCTTCTCATTACTTGATTTTTAGGGGGAAATATATTAGTACCGAGCCGAGTTTCTGGGAAATAACTGAATCCCTGTGTGCATTTTTTTCTTTCATTTCATTATATGAAAAGTTAAGACTACATCTGTAAAGGAAACATAAAAAGTTGCTCAAAAAACCAACAACTTAGTAATAAAAAATATATGGAGTTGAAAAATCAAAACAAAACAATTAAATGTGAATAACCTGAATAAATATGAACCTGCGATGTCTAAATGAAATTAAGTGCAATTTTAACAATACTCTGCCTGTTTTTAAATGTTTTGTGCCTTTGTGGATCTGATCCATAATGCAATGTAGAAAAGATAAGTTGATTTATTCAGTAAAAACCTATAAAAATTAAATTATGTTTTTTTTGTTTTTGTCTGTTATTGCACTGTTATTCCACTGTTATTACACCTAAAACACACAGTAAAGCAGTGTTTTTCAACCATGGGTCACCTGCAATTCAAATGGTGTCACCTGAAATTTCTAGTAATTGATAAAAATGTAAAAACTCTTACTAATAAAAAATATATGGTGAGTTGAGAGAGACAATCACAAAACATAAAAGACATGACAAGCTGTGAAGCTGAAACTGAAGCACTGTCGGCCTGATCACAATCAAGGTGAACAAGTATATTTGCAATCCGTTATTAATCAGTATTGCAAAAAGATATCCCCAAAACCATTCCCAAAATGTTTCTTTGGCCATCTTATTACTAGATCTTGCAATCCTCCAAATTTGAAGAAAATCGGATAAAAACTGATAAAATGGTGACCCAATGAGCATGAAAATGTGCACAATTTTATTGTTATAAGAAAGCAAAATTATTGTACATAATGTTTTGTAACACAATAAATAATTACTACTCAACTCCTGTGTCTTTTTTATTACAAAATACAGACATCACATTGCTTTTCATTTATTGATCATTTTTGTTGAATAGCTGTTTGATTATCAATTCTTATTTTCAGTATTAAGACAATCAACCATTTTGTTCTGAAAACCCTTCTTTTACAGCCCTTTAATTGTAATAATAGAATGGGAACCTGTAATTTAAGTATTATTATGACTAAATATGCACAACTAGACAGATTTTGGTCTGCTCCCTGGCTGCAGAAAATTTGCTAACTGTGGCAAACGGATGTTTACGTCGAACCGCATGTTTTCAATGGCGCGTTGTTCACCAAAATTCATGAAGTGTCCGTACACCAATATACTTCCATCAATAATATGGCGTATATGCCTAATAGATATATTGTTATAACTTGTTCACAAATGTTTATTTACTCCTGTACCAGTAAGACTCAGTTAAAGACCTAACAGAGATGCGACCATGCGGTAAGCCAGATTTTCATTCCAATCTTGTAGAGTCCGTACACCATGTCAAAATATGTGGGTCTAATTTTATTGTTTCTGTCAATATATGGAATTTTTCAGCACGCATGCTTTGGACATGACATCTATGCAATAAACAATGCATGATTATCCTGAGTGCTGAAACATTTGTATATCTTTGGAGGCATTAAATATGGAGGCTATTAGGCTGTAGTGTCCGTACACCAAATAATTTCTGATTTGACAGGGGTACAAGCCTGCGAAATTTTTTGTAGACACCATAATATAATACAAAAATATTTTGGATTTAAAAAGAGAAATATCAGATAAATAAAATGGCCTGTCTGATTTTTTGATAGAGCAGTATTATTTTTTATTTATATGTGCACCCTTTCTGGTACCCTTGACTGTGATCAGGCCATGTGGTACTGTTTATCTGTCAAATGGTCATTATGGTCGGTTTCAGATGCTGCAGCTCTTTCATAATTCATAGTTTGAGTTCTTGTTTGTTCACTATTAATTGTCAGCTTTGTAAATCCAAGCTGGACTGACTGTACATTTCCTGACCAAGTAAATTAAAATTCTCACTTAGTGCAGTAATCTACACCTGGCTTTTCTGCCTCCGTCCATAATAATACACATTATGTAGACTAAACATCGTCAAAAATTAATGTTTATTTGCAACATAGTATAGCAAACTATTGCATGATCAATGTCTGGGGTCGCCAGAAATTTGTGACGTTAAAATGGGGTCACGAACCAAAAAAGGTTGGAAATCAGTGCAATAAAGCAAAACCTGATCTTGCCAGATCTTGAGTGTAGAGGTGTCCTGAAAAAAAGGACATGATTATATACTCGCTGCAGCTTTTTGAATCTTCTACAGCTACAAAAATAATAATAATAATTCCAAGCAAAAAAAAAAAATTGCTCAAAAAACTACATCCATTAAGTACAGGTGCACACACAAGCATACATAGCTTCAAACACATGTGTCTATGTGTGTGTCTGTCTTTTATCCTGGAGGGCGTCTGTTGATCTGTCTCGGTGTGTCTGTGATCCCGCACCCACGCATGACTGCACGTGTTTACTCTCAAGGCGTTTCGGGGAGTAAAATAATGTTGTGGTGAACCGGCTGCGTGGAAACGCATTATGGTGTCAAGAGCAACATCAACGGCAGCGGCGGCCAATGGACTGGGAGTAAACAGTAGCCACGGGGTGAGTCATCTATCTGAAAGCAATTACATGCCGATGCGCCATCATAATAACCAGTGGTTACAATAAATAATACAGTGGAGAACACAGATGACAAATTGCAACGAAAAAGGTGTGAATGGGTCGACACAATGATGGTATCGATGGCTTGCTGGAATAAATACAATCTGACAAATAACAATAATACTTAGAGGGAAATAGATGGACGGGCCATAGTGACTGCACTGTGGCAATTTTAATATTGGTCTCTTACTCTGTACGGGTACAAGTCTTATTTATGTTTACAGCTGAGTGACTATAATAAGTAATTAGGCGATGGAAAACAATAATAAAACATCATGCTGCGGTTATGGTTGACTGTTGTATTCGCTAATTTTTATAAACTGACCATAGCCACAGCGCTTAAAGGCCTGGCCCTTAATAACATCTGAATGATTGCTGCTACAGTCAGCGGAGCTCCTTGTGGTTTCACTGCCAAATATTCATCCAATTTTCAGCTGTATATTGTCATTAGGGATAGTAACTAATAAGATTATTGGTACAAATGTCATCGTCACATTTGCTTATTGTTTAATTCTTTATTGATTCCACTACAGAGTCCTTATTAGTTTTCTGTGAGGAAAAAAGTAAGTCTAGCAGCGCTTTTTTTTTTTTTCTCAATTAGGCTTTTTTAATCTGTAAGGAAATATTCTACTAAGACTATATGAGTGGTGCTTCTGTTATAAAGATATAGGATGTTGACCTTCTGTGTGACCGTCAAATACATGATATTCCTGGAAGTTCTGCCTATGTGCAACATATACAGTCGCAGAAAAAAATATTAGACCATCAAGTCATCAAAAACAGTGGTTATGCAATCAAGTACTAACTCCTGTGTGTATCATTTGATTAAAACAGATAGAAAAGAAAACATGGAATGTCTAAAAGCACTGTTTTTGGCAGTACAATGCCATAGATATTGATGTATGAACTGAAGTTATTTTGGTTATTATCAAGAAAACCATGGAAAATGGATAGATATCAGCTCTGAAATTAAACTCTTATGAGCTATTTTTGTTGTTATCATTATATTTGTCCAAACAAATGTACCTTTAGTTGTACCAGGCCTTAAAATGAACAAGAAATTAAAGAAAACAAGGGTGGTCTAATAATTTTTTCTAGGGCTGTATACACACGCCATATTGTTTATCTGACAGTTTTTAACATATTTATCTCAGTTGTGCACATGTTAAATGTCATTTACCTCTGACAGATGTTGCACATTTATGTAAATATATATTTTTCTCTTAGTAATAGTAATATATATTTTTTGTGCTCATTTTGTTTTGCATGCCATATTTAAATAACACTTTGTTTTGTTTGTTTCAATTTCCTCGTTAAATTACTCTATTTAAATTTTTAGGCATATTAAATTCTCTTGCCATTCAGTGTGGGTGGCAAAGTAAGTACATAAAACGCTTTGAATCCTTGAAATGTTGGGTAGAGAGATACTTCAGGATGATGCTTGAGTTAAAATTATAAGTAACTCCTTTGACTTCATGTTTCAAGCTTCAAGCAACATAGATAATAATAAGATCACATAAAAGAAGCCAAAATGTCAAGTGTTGTGCTGAATGGAACACTTCATTGGCATCTCATATTAAAGGAGTGATACTTAGCTTTTTTCAAAATGGAATTATACATTTTCAAACATTTCCCTGTGATCTACATAAACTGTAAATGCTATGCTTGGGTCTGAAGTCTTCATTAATTCAACTCCACAGGTCCATCTTCAACCCTATTTCTGAGTAATGACACCAGAAATGAGCCACTTCAGGCCCCGCCCCCTCCAGGTTGTTGGCTGTGTTTCTCTGTCCCATTAGGTGATCATCTCAAATTTTGGACATATTTTCAGTATGGACTACAACAGTTGCTGCTGAAAAATAATTATGGCGTACTTGGAAACATGTTCATCTGAAGCCTTGACCTTATATGTGCAAATGTCGTGATGTAACTAGTTATAGATGTAACAAATTAAGCAGGAATTAAAACAGGTTGTAGAAATCCACTTGATTTTTGCCAAAATGAATATGAAAACAGCTTTGCAGCACCTGGAGGGTTCTCAACCCTAGAAATAATGGATGAATACATGTAGCCATGACATAAAACAGTACATCAGGTGTGATTGGTTACCGGCTGTCGCTACCCGCTGCTTCATAAACAGATAAACTTTTGAGCTCAACTTAACTTTATGTGACAGCTGAAGAGAACGGTGAAGGACAAAGTTTGATAAATCTTGTCGAGTGTGGCGGGAACACAGCCTGCGGCGACAGAACGTACCGTGCAGTGGTTTTGCTGCTGTAGAAGGGTGGGCACATCTCCTCCAATAGGCATCTGCTTGGCCAGCTCCTCGTCCTTCATGCAGATCCACCTCCACAGCTCCTCCAGGAGACCCAGCAGACGAGACCAGCGCTCAGCACTCGCCTCCAGATGAGCTCTGCCGAAATGTACCATTCAGTTAGCCATGACTATATGTACCGTCATCGAAACAGTGTGCATCGTCAACTCTCACAAACGTAGCTAAATATTTTATAAATTGCAACAAATGTTTCGTTAGCTTCATAGCGTAATTGCATAATGGACAAAAGTATTGGGACATGTTGAATTCAGGTGTTTTTTTTTTGTAACGGGTCTGGGATACAAAACAATAATGACAAATGACATAATATAGTTTTATATTGTGATAAACATCATTGCACTGGTTGGTTATGTTTAACCCATAAAGACCCAAACATCTGCTGGCGTCCCAAATTATTTACTGATATAAAGTGTTTAATATCTGTTGATCCACTAATTCTATCAATACATGTAAATAATTGTTGTAAAATGCAGTTTGTTGTCTTTTCATGGTCATCAGATATGACCCATTTGGACGTTCAGAGGCTCAGCAGTTACCGTGGAAACACTGTCATCTTCTACATCATCGATTCACCATTAAAACCCATGGAGTCGGATCAATGTCAGTGGATGGAGACACTTGGTTTATGTTCAGTTAATGATATATTTTACTGAATTAGTCACTTTTTACTTCAGTTTTCTCTGTTTCTGATATAATAACCCTCAAGTGTAATCTAAGTTTTAATGGACATCTACATGATCAATACATTAAATATGGGGAAATAGGCAATTTTCACTTAAAACTGCAAAATACAGGGCATCATATTACAATAAATGGTAACAAATCAAAAGGTAAAAGATAAAAAAAAATAAAGAAGAAATCATTTGGGAACTATTGTCCCACTGTAGCCCACTGTCTTGTCTCGTGCTGTCCCTGCACACTTTTGTCTATATGAGCCCTCCCTCTATGTATACAGGGTGGGGAAGCAAAATTTACAATGAACATTTAGTTGTTTTTTCTCAGCAGGCACTACGTCAATTGCTTTGAAACCAAACATATATTGATGTCATAATGATACCTAACACTATTATCCATACCTTTTCAGAAACTTTTGCCCATATGAGTAATCAGGAAAGCAAACGTCAGAGAGTGTGTGATTTGCTGAATGCACTCGTCACACCAAAGGAGATTTCAAAAATAGTTGGAGTGTCCATAAAGACTGTTTATAATGGAAAGAAGAGAATGACTATGAGCAAAACTATTACGAGAAAGTCTGGAAGATACTATTAAAGAAGAATGGGAGAAGTTGTCACCTGAATATTTGAGGAACACTTGCACAAGTTTCAGGAAGCGTGTGAAGGCAGTTATTGAGAAAGAAGGAGGACACATAGAATAAAAACATTTTCTATTATGTCAATTTTCTTGTGGCAAATAAATTCTCATGACTTTCAATAAACTAATTGGTCATACACTGTCTTTCAATCCCTGCCTCAAAATATTGTAAATTTTGCTTCCCCACCCTGTATGTATACAAGCAAGGAATGAATGAACATGTGAATATAAAGTTTGAGATTGTTACTTAAACACAAGCTGTATTTAAAGATAAATTTGTCCTCCGAAGAGGGCGGGTGGTGACAGATTTAATAAATACATAAATACGTAATATAATTTTTATCACAATATAAAACTATATTATGACATGTCGTTATTGTTACGTATCCCAGACTCCTGTTGGAAAATAAACACCTGAACTCAACGTGTCCCAATACTTTTATCTATATAGCGTATGACATGAGACTAACAACTTGTTTCTACTAAAAGAAAACCCCTTAAACAGCAGATCACTGACCTTAGAAGAGAAGTTTGTGCGCGACTGGAGCAGATAATATTTGCAAAAGGGAAGACAGTTGGTTGCTAATTGTGTGGGTGGCAGCGTGCATACAATATGTGTTGATAAGCACTTTTGTTTGTCTGCTCTCCTGTGGGCATAATGCATCTGAGCACAGTGTACAGAGACCTCCCATCGCTGCTTACAGAGTTAGCCTTAATTACACATGTACTACAATTAAGGCATAATGGGCTGTATGCAATCAACATGCAGAGACCACCCCCCCTCCCACACAGACCCATCTCACTCAGTCTCTCCGTCTATTTTTCTCCGACATGTCTACCGGTGGAAAAAGTGTAGTTTATCACGGCTGCACTGCGTGACCTTAACTCACTCCTATTTATTCCTTTCTCCTAAATGCGTGCTCTTTTCAACGTAGAAACATTCCCTAGACCTTTTCTATTTTCCCCGCTGTAATGTTCGTCTTCAGCATCTCTAACCCCCCCCCCCCCCCCCCTTCAGTGTGAGCTTTGCTGTGCTCTGTTCCTACTCGTCTTTGTCTTTGAACATCTCCATCTGGGCCTGTCAGCTTCACTTGCACCTTTACTTTCTTCATCCTTTTCATCCCCCAGAGATTCGCCCAGCCTTATTTATTAATGCCGGGCTTGTGGCTGACATGGCACTGTCTGTGTCCTCAGAAGTTATGTGACTCTGGGGTCCTTTTGACATGGCAGAAATGTTAAATGCAAGACCTACTTTTTACCCTCAGACGATAACAAACATATACATATTTTACCAGGTGTCACATGTGATTTTCGATTCCGACGCAGCATATGTGAGTCATGTTCTAGTAATCAGTTGAAGACGTGTGACTCATGTTCCATCATGAATACGAAAGCGTTTCCTTTCATATCCCAGTCGAGTGGGTAATATAATGTGTACACCTTCAAGGAAGCTGCACAGTGTTAAAGAATTTAGTGGCCTTGGCAAAGAAGTTTAATTCCAATAAGTAGAAATGGGCACGGTCTGGTGGAGAATTGACCTGTGTATCATTTGTTCTTTTCATATTCAATTGAGAATCCACAATGGGAAAACAAAAACATTTATATTTTATTTATTTGTTCATTTATTTGTCTCAAACTTTGAAATAAAAAATAAAAAAGAACAAAAAAAAGACTCATTATTTCATTATTCATGCACACATGAAAAATCAAAAACAAGTTGTTTTTCATTCTTTCGATTGTATGCACAAATTAAAAAATGGAAATAAACAAATGGACCAAATGTTGGGTTTCATGTTGACATCTTTGATATCTGATTTGGTATGACCCGGGAGTTACTGACTTCTTCGTGTGTTATGCGAAGTGGCTTCTACTTAGATAAGCTACCATGGCCGCACTGTATTAGACAAAACAGTTTTTGCGTTTGCTGCCTCTGAATAACACAACATTCTCCATTACCACAGAATGCATTAGCCAGAATACTAGCAAATCCATGATTGTCCAGCTCAACACACGAGAAGTCAGCAACTTCCGGGTCACACCAAATCGGATATCAAAAACGTCAACATGAAACCCGACATTTGGTCCATTTGCTTTCCAGTTTTTAATTTGTCCATACAATCGAAAGAATGAAAAACAACTCATTTTTTAATTTTTGATTTGTACATGAATAATGAAATAACGCCTAATTTTTTCATTTTCCGATTGTGGATTCTCAGTTGAATACGAAAAGAATGAATGATGCACGGATTGTGGACAATCGTGGGTTTGCTAGTATTCTGTCTAATGCATTCTGTGGTAATGGAGAATTTTGTGTTATTCAGAGGCAGCAAATGCGGTATTCTCAAGGATGATGACATGACAACTGAAAAAATTGTCAGGATCTTCCAGGTATTGTTGTTTTGTCTGATGCAGTGCAGCCAATGGTAGTCAGTCTAAGTAGAAGCCACTTCAAGTAACACATGAAGAAGTCTGTAACTTTCGGATCATACCAAATCGGATATCAAAAATGTCAACATGAAACCTGATATTTGGTCCATTTGCTTATTTCCAATTTTTAATTTGTGCATACAATCGAAAGAATGAAAAACAACTCATTTTTAAATTTTTGATTTGTACATGAATAATGAAATAACTAATTTTTTCATTTTCCAATTATGGATTCTATATTGAATACAAAAAGAATGAATGATACACAGATTCTGGACAATCGTGGGTTTGTTAGTATGCTGTCTAATGCATTCTGCGATAATGGAGAATTTCATGTTATTCAAAGGCAGCAAACACGTTACTCTTGAGGACGACGACATGACAACTGAAAAAAAATCAGCAGGATCTTCCAGGTATTGTTGTTTTGTCTAATATAGTGCAGCCAATGGTAGCCAATTTAAGTAGAAGCCACTTCAAGTAACACACGAAGACATCAATAACCTCCAAGTCACACCAAATTGGATATCAAAAATGTCAACATGAAACCCGACATTTCCAATTTTTAACCCTTTATCGGGCAAGTGACTATTTTTGGTAATTCCAACACACATTAGAAGACAGTGACAGCAACAGTTACAGTGAGTCAACAATCTCAGGTCCAATGTGGTCTCCAGGGTCTGTAAGGTCCACCTCTGCATGAACAGTGAGTGTACCTGCTTCGTTAGGTACCATGAAGTAATGGTACTAATGTAAGGAATGATGTTCAAAGGGATAATGTGGATGTGGACAGGGGTCTGGATCAGCACTTATGTTGTTGTAATGTCCTAAAAGTGATGGTCTAATGTTCTAAAATACATTTTATTTGTATATTTTATTTTTTATATATGTAGTTCTTGGATTTCATTTATTTTTTTGCCACTTACAGGTAAGTAACCAAATATGTTAACTTCACTGGCCTTGATTCTCTACATAACAATAAAATATTTTTGAAAGATCTCACAACAACACACTAAGGTTGAAATTTAGAATTTCAGCGTATTTCTATGAGTGCCCTGTAAAGAGTTAATTTGTGCATACAATCAAAAGAATGACAAACTCGTTTTTTTATTTGTACATGAATAATGAAATAAGTCATTTTTTCATTTTCCGACTGTGGATTCTCAATTGAATATGAAAACAACGAATGATACACGGATTAGAATCTGTGTGTAGGATTCACTTTTTTACACCCTTGAATTCATGAGTAGATATGTTATTTATTTATTTCCTCCATATGTGACAATCCTATTTTCTAGGAGACCAACTTTTGCCAGATACAAGTCTCTGTTTTATTAACACAGTAAACAGAGGCAGACATGTCGCTGCATCACCAGCAGGATCAAGAACTGCAACTTTAAGCAAAGCAAACAAAGAATCCTCCAAGTTTTACTCACCGAATGTTGGCTGACTTGGTCTTTAGGTCGCTCCAGCGTTGATTCATGTCGTCCAGTCTGTGCTGGAGGAACACGGCTTCGTCTGAGCTGCCCAGAGCTTTGACCATCTTCGACTTGTTTCCATCCACACTCTTGTAGATGTCATTGTGGGCATCGATCTCAGCCTGGATGTCCTACAAACAGACAAATTGTAAAGGTGACTCCTGATGGGAAAGTAAAACTGGATCAAAGACAAAAGCAAAGTAATCACATTTATATCACAAACAACAAAATATGGACATCGTGGTCTTTTAGCTGATTATTTATGGACCAAATGCAGTGCTGTATTTTGCCGCAAAGGGTATTCTAGAGGGAGTTCACGGCACGACGAACACAACATTTCCAGAGGGCAGAGAAGTTTCGATTTTCATTTAATGTCCTCAATGTACTTTTTGACTGCAACGATTTCAACTTTTACCCTTGCATGACTTGTAAAGCCACCCCAACCAGGAATAATTCCCTCAGCAACGTCTGCTTCCGTACTGATGCGGAATTAGGTAATACCAGGGCTACAGCACAGCACGATGTACCGTTTTATTCTGCCATACAGTATGCAATACAAATGTAATTCATGCTATTGCAACAGCACCAGTGTTGCTTCCACAGGCCTTTTACTTCAATACTGTGACGAAGCACAATTTTTCCAAGTGTGTGAGTGTCCTTAACAAGGCGTCTCTATTACACAAGTACATCTCAAAGGCTGTGTGTGTGTGTGTGTGTGTGTTAGTGTGTGAGGCTTGAACCACAAGGGGGCCTGACGCAAGCAGAGGATCCTGTCAAATGTTTTATTTTTAGATGTGTAAAACTGCTCCATTTTCTTCTCTCTCTCTCTCTTTCTCTCACTCTACTGGGACTCCCCTTAGTTCAGCCAATTTCTACTGCAGATAAAGAAGAGACTCCAATGCCATATGGGTGTCTGTAAAAGTGCCTGCAGCGTACAGACAGACTTGCAAATGGGACGAAATTAGTGAAGATAAGCAAAGTGTAATGAGACCTATAGCCTACAAGAGTATGGTAATAAAAAATAATTTTGGTCATTGAGTGTGAAATGACCCATCTTCAGCGCCTCGAGTTGCTTGTGTATTCTTCTTTCTTTGTGCCATTAGAGAATGGAAATGACGCTATTAACAAAAGTTTCACTATACAATTACTGTAAACTAGCTTATCTAGGAAAATGCAATTAATGTGGTTGTACTGTGTCTGATTATACTCATTGCATTAATGAAATAAAGTAACAATTACAAAAATAGGTTATTAGCTGTGAGCATAGAATTACTCTTGATGCATTAATTGTAATTTTGTAAGTTAAAAGTGCTTGAGTTCAAAGTTTGACCACAGCTAAATCATATGTCACATGTAGTTATAGTATACACAAATGATTAAATTATCAAAAACAATGGTTATGCAATCAAGTAGTGACTCCTGTGTGTATCATGTGACTAAAACAGACAGAAAAGAAAACAAGGAATGCATAAAAGCACTGTTTTTAGCAGTACAATGCGATAGTTATTGATGTAAGAACTGAAGTGATTATTAAGTGGTTATCAAGAAAACACGAAAAATGGCTTCAATAAGTGGAATGAATACTTCTACTTTTACCATATTTTTCTTTTTGGATATACAGTCACGGAAAAAAAATAAAAAAATAAAAAAATAAAATAAATAAAAATACAACCGTTTTATATAGTGCTTTTCTAAGTACTCAAAGACACAATTTGCACACACAAAAAAAAACATTTTACCAAAAAAAGGCATATATAGTTGCGGAAAAAATTATTAGACCATCAAAAGTCATCAAAAACAATGGTTATGCAATCAAGTACTAATTCCTGTGTGTATCATGTGACTAAAACAGACAGAAAAGAAAACATGGAATGCCTAAAAGCACTGTTTTTGTCAGTACAATGCCATAGATATTGATGTAAGAACTGAAGTGATTATTAAGTGGTTATTATCAAGAAAACACAAAAAATAGCTAGATATCAGCTCTGAAATTAAACTCTTATGAGCTATTTTTGTTGTTATCATTATATTTGTCCAAACAAATGTATTTTTAGTTGTACCAGGCATTAAAATGAACAAGAAATTGAAGAAAACAAGGGTGGTCAAATAATTTTTTCCATGACTGTAGGTACATAGTAGTAAGTAGTAGTAATTTATTCGTCCATTTAATATAACAGGATATATACATACATACGGTTTGGATTTCTATATTAAACATGGGTGAAAAGGCATAGGCAGAAGCTACAGCTTATTTATGCCTACCCTATTTACAAACAAAACAAGATAACAAGATGGGACAGTTTTAAACAATAATATAGATAAAACAAATAATATAATATGAGCAAAATCTTAGATTCATACTGATAATCAGCTTACTTTATCCTAATATTTTACATTTATTGAATACCTTAGTTTTAAACGTCCTTTTAAATGTGGAGACTGATGTGCATGTTTTTAATTCTTTATTTGGGTTGTTCCATAATTTTACTCCAATTACAGATATGCATTGGCCTTTTGTGTTGGTCCTTGCCTTTGTTTTCTTGTACATACTGGTCCCCCTAAGGTTGTACTGGGACTCTGACTGAGAACAGCTCCTGTATGCAGGTGACTGTAGGTATATACTTTAAGTAGAAAACATACTGCATAGAGATATATATATATAGACACACCAGCATACATAAGTAACACGTGTAATGTATAGGAGATGCTATTCAGATAAGTGTCATGTGCACTTGAAAGCACATGTTGCGGCAAAAGGCACATGTGACAACAGGTCAGCTACTGTACTCTCAAAACTGCTGTCATGGCAATGCAAGCAAAATATGGTCCGTCTGCAAGTCTATGCACTAAACAACTATCAATTTGCACAGGCATGCGTGGCAGAGTGCTGCAATTTACAGAATGCCAATAGATGTTTCACAAAGGATGAGACGAATCCCTCCACTGTGATCTGCAGGGATAATCACCCACCACCTTTTGACACAAATCAAATGGCTCATAAAGGTCATAAAAAAAGAGAAAGTGCAAAAGAGATGAGCGGACGGACAGAGAGAGACAGGCAGAAGAACAAAGACAGAGTGAAGGGAAAGAATGAAAGACACACACAGAGTGAAAGACAGGGAGTCATTCAGTCACTGAGCCAGCTGGCTGTGATTCAAGCCATTACCCAAGTGCTTCTCTTTTATTTTTCTTTAGCACTTTTACTTCCACTGGACGCAACACTGACTGCACACACACACACGCACACGCACACACACACATATACACACACACACACACACACACACATCTCAGTCTGTGTGGCCATCTACAAGTACAAATATTCATTTACAAAAGAACCCTTTAAACTTCATTTCACCCACTGAAAGACCACTTTGAGCCCGTGGTTTACACATGTCAATATGAATCTTGAGGTACTTCCCTTATGGGACTGACTGCCCTCTATCACACACACATACACAGAAAATTTACTGTGCTGCAGGTCACCATGTCAGCTACAAAAAACCCTCTGTTTGCCATCCCTTAGTTTTTATTTATGGATTCTTGAAGAAAATTAAGTCAATATGGCATTTTCAGTCCTGGATAAAGTCTCAGATTTGGCCCTTTAACTCCAATACATCAACAAACACACACTTCAGTGCACAAACAATCATAAAAGCCTTTAGTTTTAGGTTAAATAAGAAAGTAACAGTGGCAGAAAATGTCCTCAAGGTAAAATCACATATATAATCTTGATTAAACTTATTTATCAAACTTTTAAACCCCACACAAACATACCCAGAGATGTAAGGGTGGGTAAAAAGGTAAATTAAAGGTTAATGGTGTCTGGATGTCAGGTGAAATCTAATAAGTGGTAGTGATTTTCTGGCGTCTGGCTGTTGGGAGTCCAGGACGTAGCAGAATGTCTCATTGAAACTTGTGTTAAAGCCACTTTATGACTGATGAAAGCTTGAGAAGTTCAGCTAAACCTGTGTTTCTCAATGATCAACAACAATGACCCTTAGTATGTTAAGCCATGTTGTCTTTAGCCCTTAATAACACAATTACCCAAAGGTTTGCTTTGACAAATTACGCCCAATTCGATGCTCCGGGTCTCATTCTATACTAATTCTCGCTCTGCATGGTAGCGCGCACTAATAACTAGCAAAGCAGGCCAGAACCAATTATTCCATTTTAATGAGTCCAATAATGACTGCTCAGACCTCATAAAGCTGCCTACGTTAGGCCCACGACTACAAATACAAGGGGCAAAATACAATAAGTGGTGCCTGTGTTTGTATTCATACTGCAAAGAAGCTTTTTTCTTCAACAGATTTCATGCAAAGACATTTTCCAGATGAGTGGAGATATTGTGTACCTGTTCAAACCTTCTGAGCAGCTCCTGCAAGCTGAAATTCAGACCAATCATATTCGGGGTTTTGGTGATCTTGCTCCTCCCTACATTCTCTCTGTTATACAGTTTGAAAGATGGTAAGGGCTCAGGACAGATGTGTAAGTCCTCCAGTGGTTACGGTCAAAAACGCTTCCTTCAAAGCAAAGGCGCTGGTCAATAATTAATCCAAAGTTTGAGCAATCTTGAATCTGACTGCAGAAAAACCAAACTTTATGAAGAATCTCACAAACAATAGGGTGGACTCCAGGTTGTAGTCTCAACACAGGCGATTTAGACACTTCGCACACCCCCAGGCTGCACTTGTGCATGCATGCCGGTGTGTGTCCTCGCCCAATCCCACCACATGTTCGTAGCATCCTCTTTGGAAAGGTAGCCAGGCTGAGAGGGGCTGACAGCTAGCCTGCAGTCATGCTTCAGAGCTGGAGCTGGGATTAACAGGACGAATGGTGCCACTGGAGGTTTGACAAAGTGGAGGCTGGAAGGCTGGTGGCACAGCTCCTCTGGCCAAAAGTGGAACGCTGAATCTGGGAATGAACCCCAACAAATCTTAGGTGGAGGTCTGCAAAATGGAGATAGCCGACGGTGTCTTGAAGGACAAGCAGGCTGATGGAAACCAAACAGTGGACTCCAGACAGGTTTGGCACTTTGCTTCAACTTTGCTGTTTCTCTTTCTCCACGTACCCTCTGGGCATGAAGGAGGCTGTTTACAGAGTGTCCGGCAGTCAAACCCAGGGCAGGGTCGAGCGTTTGCTCTCAATTACTCCGATAAAAAGCTCTCTATCCCTGCCAGTCACACAACCCGACACACTTGAAGAGGAAAGTCAGCGGCACAAAGAAGCGCATGGTTTACCCTCTCTGTCCCTTGAGAAAGGTAACACAGGCTCAAAGAGTCACCGCGGTGTCTGCCCTCCTACCCGCCCCGTGGGTCTCCAGCTCTGGTCTGGTCTCGCTCTATCACACCCTCCTAATCACTGCCATGACTCGGCCACTTAGTCAAAGAATGCCTTCTTCTTTTTCTGGAGCTCTGGGCCACGTGTTGCCTCACGGCTCTCAATCCCAGTCAAGGACTTTAACTTGCCGGCCTCCTTGAGTCGCAGCTCTGATGATTATCTCTTTCCCAGTTGAGACGGTGAAGGATGAGAGGTTGATCTGCTCGTCGCCTTGTCATGTCTCCCCTCTGGGATGAGGAAAGTTAAGTACAAACTTTTTCTTTCCTCTTTGTTTCCTGTTCCTTCAGGGGTCATGCAAACACCTCAGCTGGTATCCCATCTCCCTCTTCCTCTGTAGCTCTTGGTCTCTCTGGCCACTGGCCCCACTCTTTCACACAGCTGTTTATTATTTTAATCAGTATCCTCCCTTTCCCCTCCTCTCTCTACCTCACCCTCTCTCTCCCCTAAACTAACTCTACATATCACACACCCACTTCCTGTGGGCCTGCCACGGGCACACAGTAGGGCAGAGTGAGCAGAGTTTCAGAGCAAGGTAGGATTTTCGTTTGAGCCGCATAGATTTGTTCTCACTATGAATAAGCCTAAGAAATGTGAAAGTATGAAAGAAAGAAGCTCACAATGACTGTGGGAATCAAACGAGGGAGGATGGTTAGGAGGGTTAAACGCTACAAAGCTGCACTGGCAGAGATTTCTACCTGCACAAATAGAAACAATGGAAGGCTGGTGTGGAAAGCAAGAGAACAAGAAAGCGGCGGTAGCTGGGGGGAGGTGGAGTAGCGGGTACAGAGCCGAAATCATCAACTTCAGAGTGAAACTTACTCATGCATTTTAATCAATGAACAACACTTTGCCTGTACTGCTCACATTTAAATATAAACTCATAGAACTTCTGAATTAAACCTGTTACAGTTCAGCTCCCACAATTTCAATACCATCAGCCAGCAGGGGGTTGGAAACTCCTACTATATAGAACAAAGACTTTGGAGTCTAGAAATGTGTGCGAGTGTAACATGTTTGGAGTGTAGCTGTAGTCTTTAGAGTTATGTAAACTAGTCGCAGGTATAATATATGCATCCCATATATTAAACCAGGATGTGACACTGTTTGTGCGAGCGTCTCTTGGTGTGAATGTGTGTTGGCATTTGGAACAGAAGGGCAGACATGTGGTGTGCATCAAAGCCGCACAGACAGATGGCTGTCAAGTAGAAAATAAGAAAAAATACAATGCAATGCTCCATATTCATAAGGGAGGGACTTTGAAGTGTGCTTAGCTAATTAAAAATATTTATATACGACTCCAGGCCCCTAAACAACATTTTTGATGTATGCCGACGAATATATCCTGTTGAGGGCGTACAAGTTGAAGGATGTAAAATTAAGCAGTGAGGACTGGTACTTTTGACAAGCGGAACGAATTCTAAAATAAGTCAAAACTGAGATTAAATGGAAAAGAGAGAGATCAGGCAAGCTTTTTTTTTTTGTGAAGCCTGCTTAACGGTTTTAGCTTACCAAATGTTCTGGGGAAAAAAAAACTCTCTAAACTTTCAAACATTCACTCATATAGTGCTTAAGGCAGGAGGTTATGGGGTTATTATTGGGCTACGTTACTAAATTAAGCGGATTACGACCATTACGTGGGTAAGAACGTAACTTTTTCAGCTCTCTCAAGGCAAAAAGAAAAGTGGAGTGGCATAAAGTTTGCTGAAAAAATATGAGAAACACTAAACTTCAGAGGAACACACTTGGAAGAGGACAAAAACACAATAATAAATAATGATAATGTAATAAAACCTTGAGAGAAACTAGACAGGAGATAGACAGAAAGAAAGAAAATCAGACTGGATAGAAATAAAAAATAGATATAAGAGGTTTTTCTGGTGCCCGGTGAGTTTAAGGTCAAGATTAAAAAAAATAATCATAAAAAGATGGAAAAACGTCTCTGGGAAATGTTATGCAGGGGAACCTAATGGAAATCACAATAAAAAAACACATTTTGAAGAACAAAAGAGATAGTTCACGGCAGATAAGATTTCTCTGATTAAATTTGATCATGGAAATGGTTTCGGGGGAAGATTTCTTCATTCCCCTAGCCAAAAAAAAAGGTGATAAACAGCAAAATAAGCAGAAAACAACATTGTTATCTGCCCTGAATATCACTAGAACTCCATCCATGAAATTAAATATAAAAATCTTTGATCAACTTCTCAAAGAAATGCGGCTAATTTTTGCCTAAAAATCTGTGTAGTTAAAAATAAAAGCGAGAGAACAGAGACTGCCAGAGGGGGGAAATGTGAACGAGTCAAAGATCGACTGCTAAAAGAGAGAAGTCAGAAGCTGCACAGTTTGCTCTCTCAGATGATGTCAAAGCGGGCTGAGGGCGTAACAACTAAATAAAGTTGGACAACCATATCCACGGATCACAGACAGAACAAACCAACATTGGCTTAAACAAACACACACATAAACACACACACATAAACAGAAGCGGACCTTTCTATCACGGATCAGCTCAGGAGCTACTCCCATTCCAACCATCAAAGACTCATCTGGGCTTTCTGCTTCTACAATGGAAAAGCACGAGGCAAAAATCGATAAAGCTGCAGCGTTCCCAGCCACTAAAACGGGGGGGTCAAACATAAGGCCCGTGGGCCAAACCCGGCCTGCCAAAAGGTCCAATCTGGATCACAGGTTGAATTAGTGAATGCAAAAATTACACTGAAGAAACAAACAATTAAAGGCGTCCAATTCATTTTAGTTCAGGGTCCACATACAACCAATATGATCTCAAGCGGGTCAGAACACTAAAATAATCAGAATCAGCTTTATTGGCCAAATATGTGAATACAAACAAGGAATTTGGCTTTGGTTTTCTTTGCTCACGACGTACAATTTCAACATGAACCAAATCACACTTAAACATAGGCCTAATATCAACGAACATTCGACTAGAGACGAGGACAACAATGGGTTGAGATTTACAGTGGATTTATATAATAATATGTAAAACAGGGGTCTCAAACATGCAGCCCATGGGCAAAAAACCGGCCCGCCAAAGAGTCCAATCTGGATCATAGGTTGAATTAGTGAAATGCAAAAATTACGCTGAAAAAACAAACAATTAAAGATGTTGAATTCATTTTAGTTCAGGTTCCACGTACAACCAATATGATCTCAAGTGGGTCAGAACACTAAAATAATCTGAATCAGCTTCATTGGCCAAATCTGTGAATACAAACAAGGAATTTGGCTTTGGTTTTCTTTGCTCACGATGTACAATTTCAACATGAACCCAATCACACTTAAACATAGGCCTAATATAAACAAACTTTTGACTAGAGACAAGGACAACAATGGGTTGAGATTTACAGTGGATTTAAGTTGTAATATGTACAGCAGGAGTCTCAAACATGCGGCCCAGGAGCCAAAACCGGCCTGCCAATGGGTGCAATGTGGATCATAGGCTGAATTAATGAAATGCAACAATTACGCTGAAGAAACAAACAATTAAAGGTGTCGAATTAATTTTAGTTCAGGTTCCACATGCAACCAATATGATCTCAAATAGGTCAGACCAGTAAAATAGAATCAGAATCAGCTTTATTGGCCAAGTATGTTAACACATACAAGGAATTTGGCTTCGTTTTTTCTTTGCTCACGACATACAATTTCAACATGAACCCAAACACACTTAAACATAGGCCTAATATCAACGAACATTCAACTAGAGACGAGGACAACAATGGGTTGAGATTTACAGTGGATTTATATTGTAATATGTACAGCAGAGTCTCAAACATGTGTCCCAGGGACCAAAAATGGCATAATATTATTGAATTGCACTTATTTTTCTTGAGAAATTTTGGATTGTTCATAGTTCATGTTATTCACTTTTAAAAGGATAATTTGTAGATTTTACTTTTTTTCCATCTAGATTTTTGTACACAATGTATTATGGTAAACGTTTTATTACCCTGGCCTAGGCCTTATCTCACCTGAAAAGATTTAGAATGTAACATATCCTGTAAAATAAAATTGACAGTACTCTATTGTTTTTGTATTTGTGTGTGTGCGTTTTTTTGTTTGTTTGTTTTTTTTAAACTTGATTTTCCTATTTTTCTATATTATACTTATTTTCTTACAATTTCAGCCTGGTATAATCACTATAAAATGTTAAATGGGTGAAAAGAAAGAAAAAACAATAAAAAGTGAGTTACAAAAAACTAGATTTTACTTTTTTCACTGTTAATTTTTTTTGCTGGTCTGACCTATTTGAGATCATATTGGGCTGAATGTGGCCCCTGAACTAAAATGAGTTTGACATCCCTGCTCGAAAATAAGCCCATTCCACTGAGGTCACTTCCTGCGTTCTGGTTATCACCGACAGTCTTTCCTGTTATGAGGGCAGCACCCATCAGGGAACATCTAGATCCTGATGTATGTCTACTGTATATGTACATGAGTGCGTTATTGGTAGACAAAAAAAGTCCTATTGCGCTTCTCATTTGTTATATAACAAACCTGTCAGAGGGTTCATGAAGATAAAAGAAGCTCCCTGTGGGTTCGAAGATGTACTGAATATCATTACAATTAATTCTGTAACTCAGGTTTGTACTTGAAGGTCATTGCTCTAACACTCATTAATAAAATCTTGTACTTTCTTTAAGAATGTTATCACAAAAATTTAAAAAAGCCCCGGCAATCAAAGTGTACTTTGCCTTTGTTATCTCTTAATAGGGAAGTCACAATTTAAGTGGGCTGTTTAATTAAAAAATATCAGGCATTGAAGGTATGAATATGGAGACTGCCGTTATAAGAGGCCACCTAGGTGTCTTCATGGTTTCTTTGCAATAAAAGTGTCAGAAAATGTCTTTTTTGCCAGTTCTTTAGCACTTTTGTTTTCAGGAAGAGCTGAACTTTCAATATCTGGCCATTAATTATAATTATTATAAATAATAAATGCTTAAAACAGTGTATTTTAGTAAAAAAAGAAAAAAACTGACAAAGTTTTTAGCATATTTTTGATCAGAAACAACTGTAAACGTCCATAACAAAACTTTTTGAGATTGCAGAAAAACTTTCAACTATTTTACATCTGCTCAAACATGCTTTTTGCTCTTGAACATTCAGTATCTATATTATGGCTTCATATTTTTTGTTATTGTCAGGAGTTTTTGTAGCCTGTCTGAAACAGTTCCTCTCTTCTTGTAATAAGAGTCCCACATTGTCATAAAGTGTTATATAGGGTCAGAAAGATCAGAATCTCAGCTTTCCAATGCTGTTTGAATTTTGTGGATAGCACAAGCGGTTCAGGAATTACAGAAACATTAATGCTGTAAAGTCCAAAATGCAGCGCCGGAGAGATTGCAGATCTTAAAGGGTTAAAACAATTCAAGATTTAATTCAAGATTTTTTTACTTAATTCAAGCAAAAAAAAAAAAAAAAAAAAATCTGCCTATGGAACAAGTGAAAATGATCTTGGTAAGATTTCTTGAAATAAGATTTTCAAGATCTATTGTCTAAAAATAAGCTTTTACATCTCACTGAAAAGTTACTCTTTAGGTGATTATGTCTTATTTTAAGTGTGATGAGATATTTGGACTAGAAATGAGAAAAATATACTTGGTAAGATTTTGATTTTTTTTCTAGTGAATTAAGTATCATTTCTCCTGACCATGTAGTCACTCCGATATGGACATCTCAAATGATGTCAAATTTTTTGGGACACCTTGTATATAGAGCAATATTTAAAAAAAAAAAAAGTTTTCAGCAGAGAACTTCGATATCTACACTTGAAAAGACTGAATCACTCTAGCATCTATTGCATCTACTTAGAAAGTAAAAATAATACATCTGAAAAGCTTAAAAAAAAAAAAAGCTCCATTTCTGAAATTAGGTTGTTTGATACACAGGTTGACGCATCATAAAAGGGCTTTGAACAAAGTAACAGCTCTTGGTTAGTATCATCCAAACTGTAGCTGACATTATTCCATGTTTCTGATGTTGCTGTTTTTGGCAACCAAATGTTCCTTTTCTGCATTTTGCTCCAGTTCTTCATTCTTTTTCAGGCTGTGATTGAGTTAATATGACTCAGAGGAGACTAGAGATCGTCTCAGACTGAACCATTTAATATAAGAACAGTAGTTTGGGAAAGAAAAACAGCCAATAATAGCAGATTAATTGGCTGATACTGACTGATCCTATAATTTGGATTCTTAGCGTATTGAACATGACATCACAAGTATTTTTTATCTTGTGCATTATTAAAAACTAGAAATCTAAAGAACAGAAACAGCAGATCACTCTGTAACACCCACCCCAACATCTATGAATGTCTATCCATTATTGAGCTGCAATGATTAATCTAATCCTTAACCTCTGGATTTCATTACTTTGCAGAACATCTATTTAGATTTATTGCCATGTGTTACTATATAATGATTCTCAATGAATTATTTAGTGACTACCTGGGTAGGGGTGTTGGGGGGAGTGTGTGGTTAGTATTATTGATCTTTTTTTGTCTTAAAACTGAAAAATGGAATGGGTTGATATCATGCATAGTATGTTTCCATGCTGTATATTACCTAATAAACACATCTTTGCAAAAAAACAAAACAAACAAACAAAAAAAAAACCTTACATAAATTAGATAGGTGTTGAACTTTACATCTGAATTAAAGTCAGGAATTGAAAAATCTGTGAAAAATGTGCAAATTTTTTTTCTAGAACATTTATTTCCTGTTGTACAAAACTTTCAACTGCAATTCTACTTCATTTTCCTTTGTGTTGCACCGTAAATTGGATTTCTCATTACTTATTTATTTATTTTTTTCCATGCCAGGAAAAACATGGTGATCATATATATCATATATAACACCTAAACATATCAAGGTTGATAATCTAGAACTGAAAAGTTTATGCGTGTGTAGATATAATTTATGTTCTTTCTTTTTGGGACAATCATTTCCTTTCACATTCAGTTATTGATGCATAGAAGCCTGATCTTGTAAAAAAAAAAAAAAAACCTTTAAGCAGTAGTTTGTAAAAGCTTCTATTGGTGCTGACTATTGCATGCATTACAATTGCAACATAGATACTGTACAAAACTCCGAGTCCAACTGGTTTAGTAAAGTTCTCATGACCGCACATTTGCATTTGTCAATCTCTGTATTAAGATTCAATCTGTATATAGTGAAGTATGTACAGCTGTAAAAACACAAGTTCCATAGAAAAAACAGCTTCTCTAAAGTAAAGTGGTAGGATTTAATGTGACCTCCATTTGCGCTTAACATCTTCAAACATTTTGTTCAGATAATATGAGATTTATCCCATTCATTTTCTGGCGTTTTATTCCAGGTTTTATTCAACACGTCAGATGTTTTTAATTGTATGTGCTGCTTTTTATCAAGGGGTCAAAGGTCATATTAAATAGTGATTTTTAACCTTTAGAACCCATTTAGTTCAGTTTCTGTGTGTTTTTTTAAGGCTGTTCACATATTCTCTGTATTTTCTTGTTGGATCTGAAAAACAGAGAATGAGACCTAAATATGTCTGCTCATTTCAACAAACCTAGAGGTGGAATATGACTTTGGCACTGCACTGTTCGTATAGATTACCAGTATCTTATGTCAAGTACAACGGCTGCACTTAACATCCAGATCAAAGCCAAGTTAACTCCGAAAATAAATATAAATGAAGGGCCAAGTCGGGTGATAAAGCGTCTCCCTGAATCTGTGAACTGTTAATGTGCACATTACAAAGCCACTGTCCGCCACTCAATTGACCCCCGCTAATGTGAGAGAGCTACCATTAGAGACACAAGTGGAGTCAAAGGTCACACAGAATACTAATAACTTATTCCAGGGACTCGATAGTGGATCTCGCCTCGCGTCCTTGTAGTCATAAGAAAGAAAAAGGACATCCCGGAAATCTTACGCAAGCTCTTAAACAGAGAAATTGAAATTGATTGGGGGGGGGTGCAGCACACGGCTGCCTGATAATCAGCTATTGATTGCGCCGGGCCTTTTGTGTTTTTGTGTCTAGAAAGCCACTTGGGAGATGACCTCGAGATTGTAGAGGTTCTTAGCTGCTAATCCTCATGTTTGCGATTAGTGCAGAAGCGATGAGGTGCTGGAGGGTGCATGTGGGGGGTGCTGCACCTTATGCCCACATCAGAGTTATCACAGTTTTGGGAAGTACAGTTGGTTTTTTTCTTTATTTCAGATCAGTTTTAGTTGGTTTATGAGTGCAGAAGCAGTTCTAGACACTGATTGGTTTTCTTTTCGCTTTCTTTCAGTTTTAGTGGTGTGATTTTATTTTTTGTAGGTGTTATCACGATGTGTTGAAACTGAAAAAGGTGAGATGAAAGACTACATGACTTCAAATATGAGTTAAACCACTGCGTATCAAAGGTATATTATGTGTTTTATTCATTTTATTCTTTATTTTATTTTTAGGATGAAGCGATTGCAAAATTATGGGCTGACTGCTGATGTTTATCAACACTCTAATAGCAAAACTATTGCTTCAATTCACACCAAATTTGGTTTATTGATTGCCAGTGGCCCAAAATACATCTGATGACATTTTGGGAACAACAGGTCAAAAGTTAAAATTTTTTATGAACTTTTGAAATCTTTTTTTTTTCCGCAGTTACTTATAATGGGCAAGATTTCAAATGTCTGTAGCAGCAAAACCACTAGTTGAATTCATACCAAACTGGGTTTATATATTGCCAGTGATCCAGAATAGAAGTGGTTTCATTTTGGGAAAAGTAGGTCCAAGTTAAATATTTTATTTATTTATTTATTTAGTTATTTAGTTAGTTAGTTAGTTAGTTTCCAATTCACTTACACTGGGTGAAATTTCACATGTCTGTAGCAGCAAAACTATTGGTTGAATTCATACCAAATTTGGTTTATAGATTACCAGTGATCCAGGATAGATGTGGTTTCATTTTGGGAAAAGAAGGTCAAAGTTAAAATTTATGATTTTTAAAATTTCTTTATTTTTCTCCCATTTACTTATAGTGGGCGAAATTTCAAATGTCTATAAAACATCAATTTTGTTTCAATTTACTTCAAACTTGGCACATATATAGAGGCAATTGATATGCTGACATCACTACACGCATAGACATGATGACATCAGCTGGATCGATGCCAAAATAAGCTACAATACATGTGAGGGGCGGGGTTTGTTGTGCCTGGCACCACTTGTTTTAGGTTTGTTTGTTTTGTTTTTGTTGTTATTTTCCTCCTTTTTATGCGAGAAAAACAAAAAAATATTCATCATATATATATATATAAAAGTAGGCTATTGTGAAAATTTAAAGTCTTTCAGTCAATCATTGCTTCATCTCAAACCGAATTTATCTTCACTCATACAAATTTACGGATTAAAAGCACAAACACCTGCCACTATTGGTGAAATTAATATCCGCAATTATTGACTGATAAAATGATACGTCTTTACGTTCTTGAAAAATACTGTTTTTACTTTTTTCAGTTAACAAAACTATTTTACCACTGCTACTCTCAGTCTTAGTTTTCATTACCTATACAAACCAAAGCCCATACCAAATTCCGATGTTGCTACTTCTTCCTGTTGAATGTCTGTGGGAGAAAACATACACACACTGAGTTTTTTTTTTGTTTTTTTTTTTATGCATGACCTTCAGTGCAGGGTTTGATCCACTCTCATTTAACTCAGACCATTACAGTGTGAACTAATTATTATGGGATAAAAGAGCTTTTCAGGCAAAGAGATTTACAGTCATCGAATTCTGAAGGAAATCAACTGGCTGAATTGACTGCACTTTAAAACCAGAGGCATACTGAGGACTCTTCAACCTCTTATCACCTTCTTTCTCGCTGGCACTGAAATTCCTTTGGGTTTTTTTTTGTAGCTGCTTGGCTTCATCAAGGCATCTCTTCCACTTTTTCTCTCTCCAACTCGCCACTATTTGAAGTGCTCTGCCTCCTGGGAACTTGAGATCTGACCATAGTGGGTGGTCTCTCGACAACATAGCTCCGGCAAAAAAAAAGAAAAAAAAAAAGATGTGATTGCTTCTGATGGTGCAGTTGCCTCCGTAAAGCTGAGATTGAAAGCGCAATTAATGCAAGAGGCAAACACCTGCTGGGTTTGGAGGGGAATGAAGGAGTCTCCAAAGGTCAGGTGACTGGACCAATTAGTGTGTTTGGCTAATAAAGTGTTGCTCCCTGTTGTGACGGATCACTGTATGAACAAAAACACAGGGCAGATATGGAGCTCATGTCAAAATAATGGACCGTCATCCTTCATAACTTCGACGTCTCAGCTGGAGAGGAAGAGTTCAACTTCGAGTTTCATGAAAGGAAAGAAACTATACATGCAACTTTACTATATACAATGACTAAGACAGTTTCAAACACTCCGAAAGTCTCCAGTGGCTTACAGCGGGGAAAAAAAAAAATGACTGGCATCATTACGATATATTAACAGCAGATGGCTCATGGCCTGTGGGCGGCTCGAAGCAAGACAAAATATGCGAAGAAGAGATAAACGGAGGGAGACGATGATGAATTAGTACGTGGTTAAATGAATCAAAAAGAAAACGTGAGAAGAAAGAAATTTCAAAAAGAGAAAAAAAAACAAAAAAAACCACGGGTACCAGAGAAGGAGCAGATGGCATTATTGGTACAGCCTCAAGAAAGCACCAATAAAGACAAATGTGCAGCATGAGGAGCATTAAGTTATGAAGGCATGACGGGATTACCTTAGGTTATTTTTCAATCATTTCCTGTGTTTGTTCCGGAACCATAACAGATATGAATAACAGGAAGCGTGGGAAAACCTGTCCTCACCAAAAAAAATAAATAAATACATTTCTCCAAAGTTTCTGACAAAAGCCAAAACCCAACTAGCAATCATACTTTCCAATATAGTCACATAAACCACCTCCAGATCCTCATTAGCACAACCCCACACCAACTGTACTTGCTTTATATGGGTGCTTCTACGGAACTGGGTTTATTTTGGTACCAGCTTTTTAGACCCAGTAACAAAAAGAGAAATTTAGACACATGTCCCCCCAGGATGTACCTAATGATGACCTCAGATAAATACAAAATAAATGATACTCTCATTCTGAGCCATCCCAAAATAATGAATTTTTTATCAAATTTTGGGGCCAAAAATAGGACCAAAATTGGGACATGAAAAGCTACCTAGGTGTCAGTGCATTTGATGTGAAAAACATGGCTGTAAATGGTCTTACACACCGCTATAAATAAAGACACAGTGTTAAATTTGTCTATCCTTGTGGATTTTCTAATCCAGATGTGGGTTTTTCATGAATCTCAGTCTCATTCCAGGTTTCGTATGTAACCCATCGTGTCCACTTGTGTTACATGCGGAACCTGCCCATTTAAATGCATATTAATCGTGAATGATTTTGCAACAGCGGCCATTTTTGTGAAAGACTCCCCCTTGCATAATTAGTTCAATTCCCAAAATGTACCTGTGAGAGAATAAAAAGACATATTTAAAAAAAAGTAGTGTGTAATTTCCGTGTCCTTTTGACTGTGTTACATGCAGATTTTTGTATAAAAATAATAAAAACTTCCTAGGTGTCAGTGCGTTTTATTTTGAAAACATGGCTTGAAATGGTCTTATATACCGCTAGAAATAAAGACACTGTGTTAAATTTGTTGATCCTAATGGTTTTTCTAATCCAGACATGTGGGTTTTTCATGAATCTCAGTCTCATTCCAGGTTTCGTGTGTAACCCATTGTGTCGACTCGCGTTACAAGCAGAACCTGCCCATTTAAACGCGTATTAATCGTGAATGATTTTGCAACAGTGGTCATTTTTGTGAAACACTCTCCCTTGCATAATTAGTTCAATTCTCAAAATGTAAGAGATATTCAAAAAATAGTGGCGTGTAATTTTTGTGTCCTTTTGACCGTGTTACGTGCATATTTTTGTTTAAAAAATAATGTAAAATAATATAAAAATGTGTCTTATCTGGAAAAATAGTTTGTTTTTTATCTCAGTAAGTATTTATTTTTAAAATGGACCCAAAGTGCTTCCAAACTTGCTTCATAACATTAGTCTACAACTGGTTTGAATTTTTAGCCCCTCTGTCCTGTTTCACAGAAGCACCCATATACAGTATACATGACTGAAAAAATATATAGAAATATTAATTCTGTCCTGCATCTCACCCTCAGCTTCAAAACATTATCTGCCTTCGAGTTCTAAACTGAAGAAAAACAAAAACACCACAGATAAACCTGGAACAGAGTGAACTCGTAAAGACTGACCTACTCTTCGCATATCGTTTTTAACAGCGTTTTACTGTAGCTCGGGGCCATGCTGTTAAGCTTTTGCATGACATTTACATTCCATTGTCAGAGACGATTTATGTAGACTTCACACTGTTCAGTGGAGAGGAAGACTTTCCCCAAGTGCAACCGAGGTCTATGATTGGCTGCGCCAGTTGGGGTCCTGTTTCCAGCTTGTAGAGATGAAATAATCTGACAGCACCCGTGCAACGTCAAATAACTGCACTATCGATCTCACAGAAAGCACAGCTGGAATTCTGTGATGATGGCTGGATGGGAATAATTCATTACAGTTAAAAATCTATATAAAATGCTGTTCTCTTTGATTGGACGTTGTTGGAATCGATGACCACAACCCGCACTCCACTCCATTCTGTGTCAGTCTCAATTCTGTGACAAAAACAGTGCTGGATAGAGACAACAAGGGAACAGGCAGCGGTGATGTGACGATAACAGATGCACATTTCCATGACTGCAAATTACATGGCGTAAGGGTGTGTCTGATGAGCTACACTTCCTGTCCGGCCCCTGGGGGATGACGCCGAGGGTGGGACCTATAACACTGCTGCACTTCATGGGAGAGATAAGGACCTGAGGGTTCCAACAGAAAATAACATAAAAAAAAAAAACTATTACAGCTGCTTATCTTTTTCCTTCATAAATATGAGGCAGACAGTCAGCTACTCCCATAACTACTGCTTCTATCATTTTAACAAACACACAGCACCCTGGGTAATCTGTCGAGGGCGTTTTTTTTGTGTTTTTTTTACATGTCTAGAATGCAAAACGAGTAGAAATGAGAAATTTTGATATTCGTCACCTCAGACTGACATGCACAAGATGCTCATTAAAAGTCTGGCTGCTTGACTGCTTTTTTTTTTAACGTTTTGTTTTTATTGTTTAAGAGACACAAAGGGCAATGAGGATGGGTTTAAGAAGGAAACACCATACTTGAAGTTTTGATTACGAGGCAAAAAAAAAAGCATCAAGAAGGGGAAGAGTCACTTTCGGAGACTTGATTGATCGAAGCAATTTCGAGTGAGCTACTGTACAAGGAAGTGGCTGTAACAAGATGTCATAAGAATCAAAACAGCGCACAAATCCTTGGTGTGCACTGAGCCGCTGTCCAATAAAGGGGAGGAAGGATGAGGCGTAGAAGTATGTAAGGACACATGGAGCACTGCGCTGTATATACTGATACCCCGGAGGCCGGTGTTGTGAAGGTTACCTTTGAAAAGTACAAGTTTAGCTTCTTAAAATGTAATCCTGAGAGTAATAGAACAAATGTATGTCAGTACATTTACTTTTCAAGCACTTCTCTATGTTGTTTTTTGGGACAATAAAGCTGTAAAAGCCCCAAAAAGTTAATATAAAGCAATAACGTTCAACATTGTTAGAGCCCTTTTGTGATTCTAGAGTTGAAGTGTTGTACTTCCACCCCTACAGCAATAATCTAAGTGTGGTCCAATCCAATCCAACTTTATTTGTAAAGCACTTTAAAACAAACACAGTGGACCAAAGTGCTGTACAAAAAAAAAAAAAAAAAAAAAAAAAAAAGCAGAGTAAAATACAAGAATAGATTAAAAGACATAGAACAACTGTAAAAAAAAATTAAATAAAAAATAAATAAATAAATAAAAATACAGAAGAATAACTATATATAAGCTATATTTGTGTAGAGTTCAGGTGCTGTGGTGGCTTTTTTAAACTGTATTTTCACAATCTGAAAGAAAACTATACTTGAAACAGATGTACTTACTGATAAAGTGAAGACACAAATCTAATCTAGCAAATAATAGACAGCCAGGCGCAAGAAAAAAACATTCTTTTAAACACCGTCTACTCAAACTAATGAGGTAGTGTTTCTGTTTGTAGTGGCGCAGAAATCTCAGGAGGGTTTTACCATTTCTTTATCTTCTATCATCTTAAATAATAGAAAATACACTGATTCTGTTGTAACCCCTTGTAATAACTAACATTTTTCTGTTATGTTACAATAATATTTACTTTGTAACTGATGCCCCGTTGACACTAATGTGGACATTTTTAATTCCTTTCGTTCATATTTTCCATCCTTTTTTGAGTTCACAAAAGTGGACACATTCAAAAATTAAGTTTTTTCTAAATTCCAGTTTGTTTGTACCCGTGTAGACATGGAAAACAATTGCAAACGACAGCATCACACCCTATTTTGCTCATATCTATTATCGCTTTATGTAATGAACTTTCCCCTTAATCATCAAATCCAGCGGAATAAATCAGTGTATGGGCGTGTTTTAATTACCTATAACTACATACGGCGTGGACCTTTTTGTGTGGAGACATGCACTTTAAAAGGTTAATTGGTCGATCTAAATTGCCTGTAGGTGTGAAATGGTTATGTTAGCCCTGTAATGAACTGGTGATGCATCCAGGATGTATGCCGCCTTCAAATGTTGGTAGCTGGGATAGGCTCGGCCACCCCCGCAACCCTCACTGGGACTAAGCGTTTGAGAAAATGGATGGATAGATAAATCAGTGTATGATGGGGTGTAATGGTGCACTTGTTTGTACCAAACCACTTCAGTTCAGGGCTTTTGCTACAATATGGAGGTGTACCAAACAAATACATGTAGCCTATGTGAAGAAGAAGAAGGGGTGACCACAAGCAGAACCCATGTGCAGGGTTTCTTCTATATACATTCAGCAGCAGTGAAAAAACCCAAAACATGACAACAGAGAGTATAACAGAGGCACAGAAGCCGGGTTGGGTGTTCGAAGCATGTTAAGTTACTTTTGGTTATCGGTATTTTGTAGCTTTGTGGCGCAAAAGAGTCCACAGGTTCCTCTATAGTAAAAAGGTTTTTATTTTTTAACTCAAGTTGGAAAAATCAAGTGCACCTGCTCCTCTTCTCTGTCACCGTGCCTCTGTTGCAGTGTTACTGTGAGGTCACGTTCACAGCACCTTAGGGAATACCGTGAGGTGTTCAAAAACACTCAGTAAATTACAGTGTTTGCCGTAAACGAACATCTAACATTCAAAAGTGCATAACATGTGGGGTGCCTGTTAATGTACAAAGGACTGAACAATATTTTGTAGAAATGTCCTGGGTCCCACTTGTAGGTACAGAGCGTGCCCCCACCACCACCACCACCACACACACGCAGTATCGAAAACGTAACGAAAATGTATTGAACAGAAGACCCCTGTACCAAAAAAAGGTACCGAACCGAAAATTTTCTGTACCATTTCACCTCTAGTGTATGACCTGCAGTAGATGGAGTTCAGCAGGGATACCTTTGGGAGGCATGGACAAATCCACATCACGTAAAGAAAACACACGTTTATAACTGAATATGTTGTGCACCTTCATGACAAATTAAAGCGTCTTGTTTCTGCTGCATCCAGTATCGCTCACACTTACAGGGGTTGGACAAAATAATGGAAACACCTTAAAACATCAACAAAATATAATTTAATATGGTGTAGGTCCGCCTTTTGCGGCAATTATAGCCTCAATTCTCCGAGGTATTGATTCATACAACTTGTGAATTGTTTCCAAAGGAATTTTAAGCCATTCTTCAGTTAGAATACCCTCCAACTCTTTTAGAGACAATGGCGGTGGAAATCGACGTCTTACTTGAATCTCTAAAACTGACCATAAATGCTCAATAATGTTGAGGTCTGGGGACTGTGCCGGCCATACGAGATGCTCAACTTCATTAGAATGTTCCTCATGCCATTCTTGAACAATTCTAGCTGTATGGATTGGGGCATTATCATCTTGAGGTGAAGGTGTTTCCATTATTTTGTCCAACCCCTGTAAGTCCAGCAGAAACAATGACTTGTCTGAGGGTTCGTAGTGATTTGTAGTCGTTTTTGTGCTAACATGTGGACGGCGATATTTCATAAGAAACGTAAGGAAGAAAATCTCTGTTTACTGCAGACGGGGAATTAATGTAGCTCCATTACATGTAACGAATTACTCTCAAACACTGCTGGTGGCGGCACAACATCTTGAAGTTTATGTATTTAAGAGTCTGAATCGACCGCACTGTAATGGTTTGTTGCTTTAAAAAAAACATAAAAATAAAAATAAAAATACGCCGGCTTCTTCTTCGTTCCAGTCTTTTACTGTGATCATTTCTTTATTTTATAAGTCAAACCTCAGGGAGTTTCAAACAAAAACCAACAAGTCTATTTTGCAAAAAACACTATTACACCCATGCTAGTGCGGCGAAGGAAAACAAAACCGCTGATGTTCTGTGGATACACGACGCAGAGTTTGGGATACCTGTGTTGAGGATATGAGGCATTGAAGAGGAAGAGATGACACTGACATAGTGGGCGCATAAGGGTATGATGGGTTCTTTTTATTGCACTGCAGTTTTGTGGTTATATAGCTCCGTATGCTCCCCACACACTGCTTCTGTTCTCTCCTACTCCTCATATAAACCTTTCTTCCCTTCTCTTAGTCATATTTGTCTTCCTCCACTGCTCCTGTTAATTCCAACTCCCCTTTCACCCCCCTCTATCTCTCACTTTCAGCACCTCTATATAATCCTACTCATCTTTTTTTTTTTCCCAGACTCCCCCTCCTTTTTAGTTTATTGCCCAGGGAAGGTGAGTGAGCTATCTAACCTCCACAGGTCGCCCTCCCTCCAAGCCTGCCTCCACATCGGTCGGCTTATTACTTCCTGTAGTGTTTACTGTAGGGGAGCTGTCTCGGCCTATAGCGTTGCACTGTTCCATGTCATGCTGTGTTAAATTACTTTACCCATCACTCATGCACGGATTTGGTTTGAGTCTATGTCTTCACTTGTCCTCCTCCCTTTCCTCCCCACTGTTTCTTTCAGCTCGCCTCTCCATCTATTACTCCCTATTTATGTTACTGTCTTAGGACTCGCTGCATGCCGATATTTCCGAGCGCATTTGCTATTCTTGACTGAAATAACTCATTTTATGGTGTGTAAATTCACCGCCCCCCTGATATTCAGTGCACCCATCAGATTTAGAATAGATTTCACTTCATGTCATCTCAGCAGGAGCTCAGATTTCCCCTGTTTTAAACTGATCCGACCCTTATGAACAAGCCTGGACTGTCTGATCCAATCTCAAGCTGTGAATCCATTATGAGTTTTGATGAATTTCATCAGCGTCCAGCATTTTGCTCCCCGAAGATAGCTCGCAAAGTGCAACAACTTAGCACAGGGGTGTCAAACTCATTTTAGTTCAGGGGCCACATTCACTCCATTATGATGTCGAGTGGGCCTGACCGGTAAAATAAGAACAATGAAAAAAGTAAAATTACATTATGATAATGTTTACATCTACAACGTTTCCTTAAAAATCTGAATCACATGAAAAACTTGAAATGTCTTAAGAAAAAACAGTGCAATTTGAACAATATTCAGCCTCAATTTAAAATTTACACATATATTACAACTTACATGACAATTACAAATACACGAATCATATAGTACCAGGTTTAATATTGGTAAAATTGCATGTACTTCTCTTGGACATTTCAGGATGTTCATATTCAAGTTATTCACATTTTTTTGTAAAATGATGGTTTGTTAATATAAACATTTTCATGTAATTTTACTTTTTTCTGCAGTCATTGTTTATAGGTTATTGTAATAATATTTTACTGTTCTGACCCAATTGACATCTTATTAGTCTGTATATGGAACCTGAATCAAAATTAATGATTTTTTTGCATTTCACAAATTCATCCCAGGGGCCGGATTGGACCCTTTGGTGGGCCGGATTTGGCCCCCGGGCCACATGACGTGGACTAAATCGCAGCAATTTTTCTCCTATAGGACAAGCTTCTTTTTTTTCTCCCCCCTCTCCACTGGGCGTAAGGTGAATATAAGTAAATTGAAACTACAGAGTGTGTCCTGTTATCCCAGTAGTTTCTGTCTCAGGGGTCTTAATCTCCAGACGCACACGTCTTCTTTCCATCAGCCAAAAAAGTAATGTTCTCTTGTCGTCGCCATGAGTCGTGTCCTGAAATGAATCTATTTGCCCATTTTCAGGAAAACATCTCTCAGTCGTCCCCTGTTGACTGCCACAGAGAGAGAACATAGAGGAGTGGGTCCTGCCTATGAGTCAGGGAACAGTGCCAGCTTAGATAATATTCTGTGTCTTCATGACGTTAACAGGTTCCTCTCCAGGGATCGGGTCCAAGCTCTGTAATGGTGAACCCACAAGTCCAGACAGCTCCCTCCTGGAAACTTGCTTGTACTACAACTCCCTCCAGAGGAGAAATCTGGACCATTTAAAAGAACTTTTTCCACTTGGTACATTTCACTTTTCAACTTGCACACCTCTGCTGGAGCCAACAACCGGCACCGGCTGCCTGGGGGCTGTGCTGTCACCGATGGCGAGCACCGTAGCAGTTTTTCCAGTGCTCCCACCATTTGTAAATGCCAACAAGCAAAATGTTTTTTGACAGTGTGTTTCTAAACTAGCGGTGTAGAAGTGTAATATGACGACATGGTGGATTTCCAGAGCTGTCAATTAAACTGACTGGCCACTTACTAAGGTACGTTATGTTTAGTAAAAGCAATAATTCTTCAGTGCAAAAACTATTAGAGCTTCATTTGGTCTGACTGAGATTCAGGGTGACGCATATGATATTAAATGTTAGAGCTGCACAATATGTCTTTTGACCATCGTCATCATGATGTACGTTTGCAATAGTCACATCACAGGTCCTGCATTGTAGGTAGCAAATTAACTCAATGTGTTCTTATCCAATTTCAAGGGTACCTGACACACACTGCACGCAGCAATCCACCAATCAATCGTTCTTAAGCAGTTTGGAGTGAGTCACTGCACTGCAAAAATCTAAATCTTACCAGTGTATTTTTCTCATTTCTGGTCTAAATATCTCATCACACTAAAAGTAAGACATAATCACCTAACGTAGTCTCTTCTGAGGAAGACTGGAGTCACAGTCGAAACTGTCAAGCAGGTAACATCTAAAAACTATTCCTTGTCTGAACAAAAGAAAATACTATATTTACATAAACAGAAGACAAAATGAACGTCTTTAGCCATAATCACCTAAAGAGTAACTTTTCAGTGAGATATAAGAACTTATTTTTAGACGAATAGATCTTGAAAATCTTATTTCAAGAAATCTTACCAAGATAATTTTCACTTTTTTTGCTTGAATTAAGCAAAAAAAAAAAAAAAATCTTGAATTTAGCAAAAAAAAAAAAAAAAAGTGCCAATGGAACAAGTGAAAATTATCTTGATAAGATTTCTTGAAATAAGATTTTCAAGATCTATTGTCTAAAAATAAGTTCTTATATCTCACTGAAAAGATACTCTTTAGGTGATTATGTCTTATTTTAAGTGTGATGAGATATTCTGACTAGAAATGAGAAAAGTACACTTGGTAAGAGTTTGATTTTTGCAGTGTGGTAACAATATTGAAAAATGAGCAACAAACAAAAGAAAATCACTGTGAATGAAGACTTGGTGCTAAAAAGAAAAGCAACGTCAGTGATCTGGAATTATTTCGGCTACAAGAAGGATGATACTGAAACATGTGTTCTGTGTCGATCGTGCCTTTCACCTGTTGCCACAACAAGAGGTAACACAGCTAATTAGTTTGACCATTTACGTTGGCACCACGCAGCTATTATATACTCCTGAGTATTTTTTCATATCGAAGGGTTAAAAAAAACAAAAAAATCGCAATATCAGTTTTTTCCAATATTGTGCAGCCCTATTAAATGAACAATTCTTGCCGATATATCTTTCTGCAAGTAACTATTACAAATACACTCACATAAGTTTTAACAAGGAATTCAAGTAGTGATTCATCATCACAATTAGCCATAAAGTTGAGTCCATGTTGAGCCTCTTACTGCTACTAATGAGACATATTCTGTCAGACTCTAAAAGAGGCACAAATTCAGTTTTTAACGTTTTCTCGAGCTGGAAAAACCCTCAGTATTAAGTCAACACAGTGACTAATGCTGACTAGTCAGGGAAATGAAGAGAACTCTGTACTGCACATTGCTAAGGATCACTGAGATTTATTAAGGAAAAGATCCGCCTCAAAGTCTCAGACAGCTCTATTGTTAATTTGACAATCAGTCAGTTTTGATAGACCATTAACTCATTGATGAAATGGCAGAAACAAGGTACAATTAGAAATAAAACTTCACATAAATGTCAAAGTTGACAGAGGCAGCTGCTATCTGTGCTGATATACTGCAGGTTTATGTAACTGTCATCAGTTTATTGGTCAAATGTTTGTCTCATCCCACATCTGCTTCACTGTTCATCTCCGCTGCTCTTTGAAAGCTTTGAAGGAAATATACAGGTGTCATCCACTATTCTGTACACTGCCATATTATCTTTCATAGATATAACAACTGTAACACACTCAGACACTTTGTCATGTCCGACAATGACAGGACAGTGGACGTGCGTCATAATCAAACTGAAATCCTTCTCTTTGCTGTGGGGTCACTCAGAGTTGCTGAGGACACGAGGGCGGTGCAGATATACACAACAGATGTCAAATCAATATGAAAGCATGAATATATTCAACACATTACTCCTTGAAATGATGGGCTGTGGTGCAAAAAGCATCTGCCAGAATATGTCATCTGCGATATGGGTGCCTTTACGGCCATTTGTCATCGCTGAAATCCTAAAGAAACAGATTTTTTTAAGGGTTTCCAGCTTTGATTGCACATCAAACAAAGTACTTCCAGTGTCATAAAACACAAAGGAGCAATGATGCATAATTGTGATGAAACTGAGAGTGAAAAAAACTACCTTTTAGAAGAAGTAATATGTGTTTGTTCAACATTTACTCATCGCTTTTTTAAGATAATTACCAAGGCCCACCTGAAGGGGAGGCAAGGGGTATTGTTTTTGGTTCAGTTTCTTTGTTTGTTAACACTCTAGCCGCAAAACTATTAGTTGAATTCATACCAAA
This sequence comes from Sphaeramia orbicularis, assembly GCF_902148855.1. Taxonomy (NCBI): domain Eukaryota; kingdom Metazoa; phylum Chordata; class Actinopteri; order Kurtiformes; family Apogonidae; genus Sphaeramia; species Sphaeramia orbicularis. Next base: position 37,625,577 of record NC_043979.1, on the reverse strand, counting down.
TTGGGTTTATAGATTGCCAGAGACCCAAAGTAGATCTCATTACATTTTGGGAACAGTAGGTCCAAGCTAAAAATTATTTTTTTTTTTTTCCCCATTTACTTATAATGGGTGAAATATCAAATGTCTGTAGCAGCAAAACTCTAGTTTGAATTCATACCAAATTGGGACAATAGATTGCTAGTGACTCAGAAAAGATATAATTACATTTTGGGAAACGTAGATCAAAGTTTCAATTTTTTATGAATTTTTTTATATCTTTTTTTTTTCTCCCCATTTACTTATAATGGGCGAAATTTCACATGACTGTAGCAGCAAAACTATTGGTTGAATTCATACCAAATTTGGTTTATAGATTGCCTGTGACACGGAATACATGCCATTACATTTTGGGAACAGTAGGTCAAAGTTCCAATATTTTATGAATTTTCAAAATCTTTTTTTTTCCCATTTACTTATAATGAGGGGAAATTTCAAATGTCTGTAGCAGCTAAACTATTGGTAGAATTCATACCAAATTAGGTTTATAGATTGCCATTAACACAGAATAGATGTCATTACATTTTGGGAAACATAGATCAAAGCTCAAATGTTTTATGAATTTTTAAAATCTTTTTTTTTCCCCATTTACTTATAATGGGTAAAATTTTGTACATCTGTAGCAGCAAAATTGTTGGTTGAATTCAAACCAAATTTGATTTATGGATTGCAAGTGACCCAGAATAGATGTGGTTACATTTTGGGGAAAGTAGGTCAAAGTTCAAAGTTTTAATGAATTTTTCAATGGTTTTTTTCCCCCTATTCACTTATAGTGGGTGAAATTTCATATGTGTAAAAAAATCATCGATTTTGTTTCAATTTACTTGAAACTTGACACACACACACACACACACACATATATATATATATATATATATATATATATATATATATATATATATATATACATATACATATATATATATATACACATACATATATATATACACATACATATATACATATATATATACATATACATACATACATACATATACATACACATATATACATACATATACATATATATATATATATATACATATATATATATATATATATATATATATATATATATATATATATATATATATATATATATATATATATATATATATATATATATATACATATACATACATACATACATATACATACACATACATACATACATATACATATACATATATACATACATATACATATACATATATACATACATATACATATACATATATACATACATATACATATACATATATACATACATATACATATATATATATATATATATATATATATATATATATATATATATATATATATATATATATATATATATATATATGTGTGTGTGTGTAGAGAGAGAGAGAGAGAGAGACAAGTGATATGCTGCCATTACCACACGCCACATACACTACCAGGCAAAAGTTTGGACTCACCTTCTTATTTAAATGACATGAGATGGACCACAGATGGCCAACAAGAGCACAGCATCATTTGGAACTCCTTCCAGACTTTTGGAAAACATTTCAGGTGATTACGTCATGAAGCTCATCAAGAGAATGCCAAGAATGCACAAAGCAGTAATAAAAGCAAAATGTGGCTATTTTGAATAATCTAAAATATAAAACATGCTTTGAGTTTTGTCACACCTTTTTAAACTACATAATTCCATATGTGTTCATTCATAGTTTTGATGCCTTCAGTGAGAATCTACAATGAAAATAGTCTTAAAAATAAAGAAAAACCAGGTGAGTCCAAACTTTTGCCTGGTAGTGTAAACATGATGACATCTGCTGGATCTATGCTAAAACAAGCTAAAATATGCACAAGGGTGGGTTTGTTGTGCCTGGCACCACTTGTTACTATTTTCTTATCTTCTATGTGAAACAGTCCATCATGCACAGGACTGTAATTCTAAAACTAGTATATTTCATAACATCCATCAGTGAGGAATGCACAGAAAACAGCCCCAGATTTCAGAAAAAATGTTTGACAGTCCCAGATATAGATTTTGTCTCTTCTGTGTATAGGCACACAAAGATTAATGGTGATATAAAAATCTGTTCCATTCCACACCTCCCCGCTCACACCCCTCTGTCCAATCAATGAGACAAGACACCTCCTTTCTTATTTGAAAACAACTTTGTGCAGATCCACACGGAACTTTAGAAGACATCCTGCCAAGCAAACTGAGCGGAAGGGCTGGAAACATCACCCGTTTTAACTTTGTTTCTCTACGCATTACACTAACATGACCTCACTGTGGAAATCGGGGCAAATGCAATCCGCTTTCAATCAAATATACCAGGAGAGGACATGGTGACACAGCTTTGAACTTGCACTTACAAGTACACCAGAGAGTTATTCAAATGAATCTGCAAGAGGGGCAGGGGGAGTGTGGAGAGGGAAGTAAAGATCAGAGACAGTGTGTGTGGCCTGAAAACCCTGACATTTCCTTTTTTTTTTTTTTTGCATTGATTCACACACACAGGGAAATCATTTTGAGCCTGTACATCCTCAGCCTGATCCGTCTTACACCATCTCTTCTTCTCCAGACAAAAGCAACATTCTCATAAGCGGTGCTGTGAGAGGAGTTTGACTATTCACAGAAAACTCAATTAGTCTAATTACACCAACACGCACAAACAAAGCGCTGACTGAAGGAGTGTTAAAAGTAAAACCAGGTGCTTTTGTGCAGCATGTGTTCTGGCAGTGTGCGATTGCCAGGCATGCTACTTAAAGCCAACACAAAGGGATATGTGCACTACCTTAAAGAAGTTAATGAACAAACAACAGCTGCCTCCGTCACCGAGGAGCAGCAGCATGAGGAGTGGGACGAAAATGAGGGGAAAAAAGACGGAGCTAAGCCTGAGCTCTTCTGGGTCTCTGCGGCGTCTGCCACGGCTCAGCAACTCAAATGAAGATGAGTCGGGGCAGGTAGGGGGCGAGAACAGCGGCGAATCCACACATAGAGTGGGCCAGCCCTGTGGAGGTTACCCCAACAGCACTGAAGCAGAAACATATATTACATAAGTACTGCTTGTGATTCACAGATGAGGGAACTCATGTTTAAAATCAGTCTGTCTTTTATTTGTGGGGATGCCACCTGGATTTGGGGGGGGGGGGGCAAGTTCACAACTTTTGTATATTAAAAAAAAAAAAAAAAAAGAGCTTTAAGGATGTCAATGTTGTTTTAAACATATCATGGAGAATGCAGTGAAGGAGGAATGTCATTGTTTTTCTTGATGCCATTATTCAATTATTCAATTACTGTATTATGTATTTGTTGTGGTTCAATGCTAAAATGAGGAAAAATGTATTGTTTGATTGTTGTATTAAGTTAGTAATAAAGGTGTAAAAGCACTTGAGGGGTAGGATTAAATAAGTTTATACTTCTTCCTACTCCTTTTCGACAATGCAAAATTCAGACTTGTATGTACTTGAAGATAGATTCTGTTCATTTAAATGTTATTTTGTTTTTGTCTTAATTTGCTTCGTTTTATTTTGTTTCTTTGCATGTTCGAAATAAATAAATAAATAAGATGAATGTTTAAAATCAGTCCGTCTTGTATTTGTGGGGATGCCACCTGGATGGGGGGGTGGCAAGTTCTTTTGTAAGAAATGCTTTAATGATGTCAATGTTGTTGATATGGTGAAATGATCAATAAAGTTGTGTTAAAAAAAAAAAAAAATCAGTCGGTCTGTGCCATTGCAAAGTGTCAAACAGAATGTCAATTGTCGGGGGTAATTTAGTGTCTCTAGTCTTGTAGTAAAGAGCCAAAGATTTACAGTAACTTTGGAAAGAATATGAGAAAACAAGCGGTCAACGGAGAGAGACCACCACTGTGCCATCATTTACACCTATGATGTTCATCAATCAATTTAAAGGGGTCATATTTTGCTAAATCGACTTTTACTAAACTTTTTGTTGCCACACCTGCAGTCCATGAGTATAAATTAATGTCTTCCTCTTTCTTTGTAACACCTTGAAGAAGGCGCATGCCGACACACGTTGGCATGTTTTTAACTCCAGCCCCAAAGAATTAATCTACAGGCCCTCATGAAATAAAGACTTTTTACAAGTGAGTGCCTGGATTTTTGTCTTTTTCCACTTTTATTAGTCTTTGGTACATTTATTTGTGTATTTGGACCCCAATACTTCCAAAAGTTTGAGCCAACAACCTGAAAGGGGTGGGGCATGAAGTGGCTCATTTGCATTTAAAGGGCCAGTGCTCAAAAGACCTTTCTGGTGTCACTACTCAGAAATAGGGTTGAAGATGGACCTGTGGAGTTGAATTAATGAAGAATTCAGACCCAAGCATAGTATTTACAGTTTATGGAGACCACAGGGAAATGTTTTAAAATGCAGAATTCCATTTAAAAAAGCAAAATATCACTCCTTTAGAAGTATAAGTTTACAAAAAAGTCTGTTTGTGGTAAAGATGGTAAAGAAACATCTAGTTAGCACAAGAGTAAAGAGCGCAATGGACTGCATCTCTCATCATATACGAAACATGTCAAGAGTACCAAAACCATCATTGCTTTAGCACATTTTACCTTAGCCCTTGAGAGTGAGCCAAAAAAAAAAAAAAGTATTAAAAAGCAAGTGAAAATCACCACAAGCCAGAGAGACAGTTAAAATGACACCACCTTCACGACTGTCAGGTGTGTAGCCTTTATTTTTACATATTTTCATTGTCTGATACTTCCTTGACTTGTAAACTTATCTTTTAAATTGACAAACATCATATATGTAAATGAAGGATCCAAAAATAACTTGCCTCTTTCAATTGGCTATAATGCAATTTTTTTTTCTAGTTAAACCCCAGTAGCATAAATGGCGGGGGTGGGAGTTTGGCTCTCTATATTCAGTGACCGGCCAGTTTATTAGGTACAAATGTTGAACTTCTACTCCAATTCCAACAGGTCAATCAAACAGCAGCAACTCAATGCATTTAGGTGTGTTGACATAATAAAGATGGTCTAGTGAAGTTCAAACCAGGTAATAGAATGGGGAATAAAGTTGATTTAAGTGACTCTGAACATGGCATGGTTGTCCGTGCCTGGCAGGATGGGTTGAGTATTTCAGAAACCGTTGATCTACTGGGATTTCCACCCACAACTATCTCTAATGTTTAAAGAGAATGGTCTGAAAAGGTTAAACAACCAGTGAGCTGTAGTTCTCTTGAAGAAAATGCCTTGTTGATGTGAGATCAGAGGAGAATGACCAGACTGGTTCAATTACACCCCTTTATTAGGAACACAGAGAGCTAATAAAATGTACCTAATAAAGTGGGTGGTGTATGTACTATATTTCACACTAAACAGATAAAAAATAGACTAGATAAAGACCTAATTTGTCTATCTGTAATAACATCTCTCTCACAGCCCACCTAATTAGTCCAGATTTCTTTTTTATCAGGAAATTTAGCATTAACATTGATTGTTAATTAGTTAATTGGTTAAGCTACGTTGCCCATAGGTGTGAATGTGAGAATGATTAGTTGTTTATATATGTCAGTGTATATACAGTCATGGAAAAAATTATTAGACCCCTCTTGTTTTCTTCAACTTCTTGCTCCTTTTAATGCCTGGTACAACTAAAGGTACATTTGTTTGGACAAATATAATGATAACAACTAAAACAGCTCATATGAGTTTAATTTAAGAGCTGATATCTATCCATTTTCCATGGTTTTCTTGATAATAACGAGAATGACCAGACTGGTTCCATTGCGCCCCTTTATTAGGAACAGCCAGAGCTAATAAGGTGTACCTAATAAAGTGGCCGGTGAGTGTATATACTATATTTCACACCCAACAGAAAAAAAATAGACTAGATAAAGACTTTATGTGTCTATCTGTAATAACATCTCTCTCACAGCCCACCCAATTTGTCCAGATTTCTTTTTTATCAGGAAAAATAACATTAACATGTTCCATATCCACACTTCTGACCATTAGTCATCGCTTAGGCTAATGTTCTTGGTCAGTTTCCCAGAAGCTGGGAACAATCCGCTAATAAATGCAGCAGCAGGCACTTTGAGATCGTTATTGCATCTGAACTAAAATTGATTTTGTGTTATTGCCGGCCTGTTGGACAGCTTGTGAGTGTTGACAAAAAGGCGAATCCACCACAACCTACAGAAATCTAATAGAATTAGATAAAGCTGCAGACAATTAAGATCAGAGGCGACAGAGCCTTATTAAGTGTCAGTGTTCACTTCTACTTAACACCTGACAATTAGCACAAAAGATGTCAGTGAATATTACAATCGCTTTCATGGGCTTCGCCTTTCAAACATCCTCTGGTCCACTGGTTTTTCCTTCTGCTAGTAAACTGGTGTCACATTAAAGTACCGGGGTTACATCTCCATTTATGTGTAAAAAAAACACTGTGTCTGTTACCAAGCAACCTATCCCTCCACTAACAAGAGTCCTCCCATAGTTTTTTTTGCTTTACCTTTGTGATTTGATTCATCTTTTCCTGTATTTTGAGTATTATAAAAATCCACATTACAAGTGAAGGACTAGTGAATGGAAGCTTTTAAACTGTGTTCATCACTGGAGGAGGCTGGGGCTGAGGCTACTGTGAAAGGCGGGCTGGTGGTGCTGAGTCACCTACGAGGAGGACTGTCCTTGTGAGACACTTAGGTCTGAAATGAGTGGCGGTCTTGAATCTCTTGAGCGGCTGATGAACAACAAAAACACAGTGGTACTCCTACATGGGTACACATCTTGTTTGTTTTTTTTTTTTCGTCTTTTTCAAGGCTTTGATCTTTCTGGCTTTCTTCTGCTTTGTAGTGTTTGATAGTTATAGTGGAGAGATGCAAAAGAAAAAGCAAAAAGTCTGGGGTAGATTCGATCCTAGTCCTCTTTTAAGTCATTAGCCTCAAAGGATAATTGCCTAAGTCATACGGGATTATTCAAAAAGAATGCACCAATTTCATTACGCAATATTTTAATAAAACTCCAACCAAGTCACAAGTATTCTACTCACAATCAACTTTTACTTCCTGTCTTACAAGTGTTCAATGTGGCCACCACCTGCAGCACGGGCAACATCAATGCGATAAGAGAATTCCTCCCAGACGCGTATCAGCATGTCACCATCCACTGAGTTGATCACTGTTGTTATTTGACGTTTAAGGTCATCAAAGCAGCCATTCACACCTTAGAAAACTCCTCTTTTAAATGGTCACTGACTCATTCCATAACGATGCTTGAGAACCGAAGCGATGTGTCATGAAATCGATTCATTCTTTTTGAATAACCCTGTATTTTTGGCCAAATTGTGATAACTGTAACCTTACTCTCCTAACACTGCTACTTCATTTTATGCAGATATCACAATTTGGCTAAAAATATCCGTCTGTTTTCATCTGCCTATCCGGGTCCGGGTCGCAGGGGCAGCAGCCTCAGCAAAGAAGCCCAGACAGAAATCTCTCCAGCCACCTCCACCAGGTCTTCTGGGGGACTCTATGCACAGCCTCACTACTTCCTGAACTTCAGGTGGGTTCTTTATTTCCTGTCTTTCATTATTAGACACACTGATTAATCCAGGTGTGCCTAATTAATCAGTAGTCCCAACAAGAAGTAGCAGGCACACCTAGATTAATTGTGTGTCTAATAGTGAAAGACAGGAAATAAAGGACCCACCTGAAGTTCAGGAAGTAGTGGGGCTGTGCATAGAGTCCATACCAAGGCGTTCCCAGGTCAGCCGAGAGATATAATCCCTCCAGCATATTCTGGGTCGGCCCCGAGACCTCTTCCAGGACGGACATGCCCGAAACACCACCCCAGGGAGGCGTCCAGGAGGCATCCTCACTAGATGCCCAGACTACCTCAACTGGCTCCTCTCGATGTGGAGGAGCAGTGGCTCTACTCCGAGTCCCTCCCGGATGTCCGAGCTCCTCACTCTATCTCTAAGGCTGAACTCATTTCAGCTGCTTGTACCTGCAACCTCATTCTTTCGGTCATGACCAGAACTCATGACCATAGGTGCAGGGTCGGAACATAGATCAACCGGTAAATTGAGAGCTTGCCCTTTCGGCTTAGCTCTATCTGCACCACAACAGACTGGTTTAGCGTCCGCATTACTGCGGGCTAAAAATATAACTTAGGCAATTACGCTATGAGGCTAATGAAGTGTTACACAAAACTAACTGCAATTATTGTGCAAACTCATGATAACCTGTTCCCTTTACCTCTATAAAAACAGCTGGATGAAACTCACAAATCTGATATTTGCATCACTGGTTCCACATAATTTCCCACCATTTGAGATGTTACTGGTTCTCTTACTTTTGTCGGTATCCTGAAGGCTTTGAATATTTAACTTATTTATATCAGATATGGACACTTCTTTCCACCAGAGCTTAAAAGGCAACAGAAAGCAGGTTTTATTCACACGCTCCAGTGCTCAAAGTCAATGACTGTATGTGTGTATATGTATGTGTATGTGTGACTTGTGTAATGAACAGAAAAAGACCAATCATTCACTAATTGTCATTTTATGTGTGACTATTAATCATCAATAAATGTCATAAATTGCATAGTCTCACATAGCCAAACTTCATCTGCACAGAGCTGTGGATACATCTGGCACCTCCACTACTGCTCTGGAACAGGGGTGAAAGTTATCTGGGTTTGTTGGCAGGATGCTATGACAGTGCATTTGTAAAATAGTTAGAAGAGAAGTTGTTTGGTGGAACAAGTATGCATGATCTTTACAAAACAAAATGACACACTAAGATATGTGTCTTTAGCTCTGTTTGCATGAGACTGGTATAACTTGTGGACCTCAAACGATTTGCAAACTCACTTCCCGCATCTGTGTTTCACAAGGAGTATTTGCATGAGATAGGGATAGTCTATTTTTTGCTCAAATTGACTGGAAAGAAAGAAGAATATTCCTTACAGCAGGTGTCATGCATGTCATCCATCTCATCTTTGGAATGTTGTTCTTCTGAAGGATTTATGTCTCCTCTTTCAGTGAATATCCATGTTTTATCACAACATGAACCCCCTGAATTTCCACCTAAAACACTTTTCAAGCTTTCACTTATCACCAGCGCAACCTCCATAGTCTGTGATGAGGAAATAGGCTGTCAAAAGTGCACAGAGGAAAGAAAATATGTCGCAGAGATGTTGATCTGCACAGGATTAATATAACTATAATAGGGTAGGTCATTTACGGTGGGATTCTAAATTTACAAATCACAAACATAGTGGATTCCATGGGTGCATTCATGTGCTATGGGAATTATGGTAAATACTACTTATGAACTCAAAAAATTGCACATGAACACCTCTTCATGTGGTATTTTCCACTGGGGAGCTGGGAAAAAAATCATTCTGTTGCTGTTAGCTCCTATTTTCACATATTTATAGTATACACAATTTGCACAAAAAAAAAACACTTTACAAAAAAAAAAAAGGCACGTAGACATGGTAAAAACGATCTGCTGAAGTTCAAACCAGGTAATAGAATGGAGAGAAACTTGATTTAAGTGACTCTGAACATGGCACGGTTGTCCGTGCCTGGCAGGATGGGCTGAGTATTTCAGAAACCATTGATCTACTGGGATTTCCACCCACAACTATCTCTAATGTTTACAGAGAATGGTCTGAATAGGTTAAACAGTCAGTGAGCTGTAGTTCTCTTGAAGAAAATGCCTTGTTAATGTGAGATCAGAGGAGAATGCCCCGACTGGTTCGATGATGCCCCTATAATAGGATCACCCAATGCTAATAAAGTGTACCTAATAAAGTGGCCGGTGAGTGTATATACTATATTTCACATCCAACAGATAAAAAAAAAGACTAGATAAAGGCCTAATTTATCTACCTGTAATAATATCTCTCTTATAACCCACCCAATTTATCCAAATTTCTTCTTTTATCAGGAAAAATAGCCTTACATTGATTGTTAATTGGCCAATTGTTTAAGCTAAATTGCCCATAGGCGTGAATGTGAGAATGATTAGTTGTTCATCTCTGTCAGTGTACATACAGTGGTGGGAAAAATGATCAGACCACCCTTGTTTTCTTCAATTTCTTGTTCATTTTAATGCCTGGTACGACTAAAGGTACATTTGTTTGGACAAATATAATAATAACAAAAATAGCTCATAAGAGTTTAATTTCAGAGCTGATATCTACCCATTTTCCATGTTTTCTTGATAATAACCAGAATCACTTCAGTTCTTACATCAATATCTATGCCACTGTACTGCCAAAAACAGTGGTTTTAGGCATTCCATGTTTTCTTTTCGGTCCGTTTTAGTCACATGATACACACAGGAGTTAGTACTTGATTGCATAACCATTGTTTTTGATGATTTTTGATGGTCTAAATTTTTTCCGCAACTGTATGTCCCTTCAACCCTGTCGAGGATAAAATTCAGAAGACGAATGAATGAATTAATGAAAAAATAAAAATAAAAAATGCTGTAGTAGATGAATTAACACATCCAAAACTCTTTTACCCTAGTTGTAAGTCACCATAAATTGTGCGTCAGTCATTTTTCATTTCGATACGACAACAAAAGCCGTTGAACGCAACGCACTGGTCATTTTGAATTTACAAGTGGAAAGAATCATCTTTCCAATAGCATGTGAAGGCAGCAAAAGATCACAGGCAACCTCCGCTATTATTAGAAATTACCAGAGATCACCAGGCAGGAAAAGTCCGGTCCAAATACAGCTTTTGTTAAAACTTGACATTTTCACGGTCAAGTTTTTTGCTGTTTCGCGTAACGAGGCAGGCTTTTGAAGCAATTACACCCAGGAAGGAGACTGACAATCCTGACTCTGCACTTCAGATATATTCACCCTTATTCCTGCAGAAGACTTCCTGCCAGCCAGACTATACATTCCTGCAATAACATGATGAGCTAATTCCGTTGCGATATTGCTGCGAGTCGTCTGAGCCTAGTTTCTGCAGCGTCTAGGTCAAAAATTGCTTTTTTTTCCAGCTTTAAGGAAGGCGACGCTTATTGTAAAAATGAGTGTTTTAAATGTCACAAATAGAGTTGGTTGCTTGGCTGTAAAGTTCGATAAGGATTACGACAAACAGATAAAAAGTGATAAACACAGCAGCGCGGGGGCTGATATCAGTTTTCCCTCAGATCTTCAGTCAGTGATGGGTATTCAGACACGGCACACATACATGATGCACACACACACACACTCACATATTTATACTGTCTTCTTTTGAATCTGTAAGTGCTGCTTTTGATCTGCCTCAATGAGGAAACGCATATTCAGAAGCAGCATGAGCGGAAGATGAAAGAGCTGTCCAATTATGGTGAACTAAAGCGATGCAGTTGTTCATAAACACTTGTACACATTAGTTTGTTACGCTGCGAAAAGCACATACACCAACACATCTACAGCATCGACATGTAACTTAATACTGTTCATCATTCACATGGGGTTGAGGGCGAAATCTGACACATCATTAAGTACGTTTGGACCGCGAAAAAAAAAAGCTGATTTAAAGATACGGAGCAAGAATCTTAATTTAGTATTTTACAAAGAAATAAAGCGCTTGATCCAGCATTTCATGGCGTAACAGTGTTCCTCTATATACGTTATTACACACCAATCTCTTATCTCCATGGTAATGCTCACTCATATCTGCCACGATGTAAATGACCAGAACATGTTGATGTACAGACACAACCTCTTACAAAGACTGAATCGTGCCTCTGATGTACATTGGACTTAGTTCTTTTCTTGCAAGCGTGGCGTCAATTTTATGCTCAATTTGAGTGCATTGTTTGTGTGAACGGTTTTCTTTGGATTACTCATATGTTTGACATCAATTTTACACTTTGTTTCGGTGGCTCGTGTAATCATCGAGTCTGCTGCTACGACAGCTGTAACATACTGACACTTTAAGTGGAGCCAAAACAACAGTACTTAGTATGACTAGATTTTATTTTTTAATTTAACCCATAAAGACCCGGAGCTACTTTTGTGACAGTTCCAAAGTATACTTTTTCTCTATATTTAACCTTTCTTAAGTGATTTATCACCATTAATTCTGACATTATCCTCTGTATTTTGTGTTCATTCAGTGAACATCAGGTATTTTCCTATAGTTAATTTAATGATAATGTTGATGTTCATAAAAACTCAGATTGAAGTTGAGGGTTATTATATCAAAAACAGAAAAAACTGAAGAAAAAAGTGACTTTCAGCAAAATATATCATTAACTGAGCATAAATAAAGTGTGTCCATCCACTGTCATTGATCCAACTCCATGGGTTTTACTGGGGAATCAATGTTGTAGAAGATGACAGTGTTTCCACGGTAACTATGGAGCCTCTGAACGTCCAAATGGGTCATATCTGATGACCATGAAAAGACGACAAACTGCATTTTACACCAATTATTTACATGGATTGACAGGATTAGTGGATCAGAAGTTATTAAACATTTTAGATCAGTCGATGCTTTTGGTCACCGGTGGCTGTTTGGGTCTTTATGGGTTAATTTATTTTGAATATCAAAGAAGTCAAAAACAAGGAGAAAAAAAAAGTTTGAAAAAAGTAGAAAAAAAACAAAAAAAAAAGGAGCAGGATGAAGTACTGCTTATATACTCCCACCCCCTAACTCCATCTTTTTCTACTGATCACAAAGTCCCATATCAGCTCCTCAAAGTACCTTAAAAAAATACTACACATCAAAATAAATTCTAAACAATATATTACAACAAAAATATTAGACACATTAATGATAATCTCTGTCTATTTCACAACAGTGTTCAACATATCAAAACTGTAAACTCGGGCAATGACAGTAGACTTTGGATGAAACACTTGTGGCTGTGTTCCCAAGTTTGTTTTGACCACAGGTTTGGTGAACACATTGACGTATTAGATACATGCAGGTTAAATATCCTATAGACCAGGGGTGTCAAACTCATTTTAGTTCAGGGACCAGATTCAGCTAAATTTGATATGCAGTGGGCCGAACCAGTAAAATAATAACATAATAATATATAAATAATGTCAACTCCAAACTTTTCTCTGTGTTTTAGAGTGAAAAGTTAATTTATATTATGAAAAGGTTTACATCTACAAACTATCCTTTCAAAGTATAATTTTAACAATATTCTGCCTCAGTTTATCATTTACACAGGTACATTATAACTCACAGATCACTGTGGATCTACAAATACACAAAACATTTGATAACAGGCAGAGTATTGTTAAAATTGCACTTACTTCTCTTAAGACATTTCAGGTTTTTCACATTTTTTGCTAAATTGTACTTTGTTTTAGTGTAAATACATGAAAATATTTACATTTACAAAGAGAAACATTTGAAGTCATTATGTATATGTTATTATGATAGTATTTTACTGGTCCTGCCCACTTGAGATTGAACTGGTCTGAATGTGGAACTGACCTGAAAGGATTGTTCATATCTTAATGTGTAATTTTTGCATTTCACAAATTCATCCCAGGGGCTGGACTGGACCCTTTGGAGGGCCGGATTTGGGCCCCAGGCTGCATGTTTGACACCTGTGCTATAGACTGTGATTGAGTACATTGATGCAAGAAAAACGTTCAAACCCAGTGATGGTTCAACGTTTATACAGCTCTAAACATCAACACTAACTTCACCTACAACAAGACAATGACCCAAAACAGACACTGAAGCTCTGCTAGGCTTATTTTATAGAGAGAACACTCAGCTGGAGTGTTATCTGTCATGGAATGGCCTGCCCAGTCACCTCACCTAAATCCTATTGAACTGGCTGCAAGGTCAGAAAGAAATATCCATCGAGACAAGAAGACCTCTGGCAAGTTTTACAAGAGGAATGGCAGAGAATTTGAGCGGAATGTTTGGAGAAACTGACTGTTCAGATGCCAGATGTTACAGTGGGTATAACTCTTGCCATTAAGGAAGGAATTTTTGAGGGAAATTAAAAGTATCTGTTATTTTTTAACCTAAATTTGTATGTTTATACATTTACTTGGTCAAAAATACATTGTGATATCCTCAAATTACCTTGTTGGTTCAATACAAATAAAGAAACAAGCATGTGTCTCCCCAAAAAAGCAAAACACTAGATGTTTCCAAACTTTTGAAAAGGCACTCTATATGTTTTTTTTTTTTCTATAATTGTATGGCATTCTTTTCATATAAACACAAAACAGAATTAAACCTATTGAGGCCAAGAGGAAAAGGTCAATACAGTTGTGGAAAAAAAATATTAAACCACCCTTATTTCCTTCAATTTCTTGTTCATTTTAATGCCTGGTACAACTAAAGGTACATTTGTTTGGACAAATATAATGATAACAACAAAAATAGCTCATAAGAGTTTAATTTCAGAGCTGATATCTAGCTATTTTCCATGGTTTTCTTGATAATAACCAAAATCACTTCAGTTCTTCCATCAATATCTATGGCATTGTACTGACAAAAACAGTGCTTTTAGACATTCCATGTTTTCTTTTCTGTCTGTTTTTAGTCACATGATACACACAGGAGTTAGTACCTGATTGCATAACCATTGTTTCTGATGACTTTTGATGGTCTAATAATTTCTTCTGGAGACTATATATGCCTTTTTTGGGTAAAATGTTTTTTTTTTGTTTTTTTTATGCAAATTGCATCTTTGAGTATTTAGAAAAGCACTATATAAAACCGATGTATTTTTATTATTCTTTCTTTATTTATTTTTTATTTATTTTTTCCCTGCGACTGTATTTCCAAAAAGAAAAATATGGTAAAAGTAGAAGTATTCATTCCACTTCTTGAAGGATTTCTGCGTTAACTGAATCTCACTTTGCTTTAATGTTAAAAATAAAGAAAATACCAACAATAACAACAACTTCAGATCATCATGTAAATCAGTTTTCCGTGTAAACAAACAAACTGAAAAACAATGTGCCTTTTCTCTGCACTCATGTCTCCCTTTCATGTCTGTTTTGTCTTTGACATCTTGTTATCTTATTCACAGATAGATCCTATTTTTATTTTATTTGTTATGGTCCCTTCCCTATGGGTTGAAGTTGGTTGTGATGTTGGGAAAACCATAGACAATTTCATAAAACAACATAATGTGCATGTTTTGAAATGGTAAAGAACAGATAAGACAGGGATTTGCTGTGTAAATATACCTGAAAACTCTACTCAAGTCTCCACCAAAGTCCACCTGGTGATGACGTATTAAATTGTTATATCAATGCAGCATATAATGTGTCATAGTTTACTTTTACTGTGAAAGGCACATTCACTTCTGTCATTTTCTCTAATTCTACTGTGTGTCTTCCATTTAAAGACATACTGTCAGATAAAGCGCGAGCTCGTCTAGGGGAATAAAACACCATAAATGAAGTAACCTTTCATGTCACCCATCATTTCACACAGCGATGATAAGCTCTTTAATGTCAAACACACTAAGAAATGCATCAGAGTGTTTAATGCAGACCCTTTAAGCGGCACCACTATCAGCCTGGGGTAAGTGCAAGATGACCGCTAAGATCCATTTCTATGCCAGTGATTTGCATCTATTTAGTGCACATTGGTATGAGAGCTGTCAGTGGTTTCTCACCTTATGATACCCAATTAACCCCCATATGACCCGCTGTACCTTCAGCACAAGTGAAACAGTAAAAGTGTGCATTGGCTGCTTCAAACTTAGAAACTACTTTATTTTGTGTTTGTTGACTTGACAGATTCAGTAGCCGGAAGAAGAAGTCTAAAGACAACAGAAACTAGCTGAAGGTGAAAGAATAATTTTATAGTGTCTGCGCACATACTGTAAAAAAGAGGATGAAAATAACAACAATGTAAAAGTGTCATTGCTGTTATGAATCTGAGGCTGAAATGGTTCAACTGGAGCCTGTTAAAACTCATTTTATCACACACACATCATCGCCGAGGTAGAGGAGGAAGGGAAGAAATGTTTCAAACGGAGAAATTTGATCAAATTACCAGCTGATTTGCCGTCACTGGCGCGTTTCCTCAAGATATCCTCCCACTGTATGCTATCGCTGAGGAAATGAAGGTGTTAAAATCCACTTGGCATGAAATTAATTGAAACATTGCATGTAAATTACATAAAGTGAAACCTAAAATTAATTGGATTTGTATATTCATTAAGGGTCAGTTTTCATGCGGCTGAAACAGCAGCACAGCTCCTTGTGCAAATGTGTACTGTAAATTAACATATGCATGCTTCTATCTGGCAGAACTTAAAAATAATAATATGGTTCTTGGTTTTTAATGAAGCCTGAACTGCTGAGCCGCCCTCCCCGATGATAGCCACCTGTGTAATTGAAGCCAGTATGTGGATGTGAGATCCTTTTTTTTTTTTCTTCCCAGACTAAAAATAATGAAATAATAAAACGCTTTGAAGAATCCAGGACATCCTGGTGATAGATGTTTACCATCCTGAATGCTACGAGCATACACTTTTTGACTTTTTTTCAGTGTACTGATGGCCTTGTCCGAGTCAGTTTAAAGCACAAAGAGCCAGGTGAGAGTCTGGAGTGAAAAAAAAAAAAAAAGCGAAGGAAAAACAAAACACAACTGAGTTAACATTGACACAGAGGCTATTTGCACTCAATCTGATTGGATGAAGCGTCACGGGGAAAAAAAGTGCATTACTGGATTATATTTTTATAACCAAATTTGATGCTACAACTCTTTGCACTTAGTTTTTCCATTATCCCCTCCAGCAGCACTGCGACAGTCATCAAACCCACATGGACTCTGACAGTGGGGTGTGATTTACACCTTATGCCTCTCTGTTAGTCCACTTAACCCTGGCTGGGAGACTCGTGATGTAGTAATTGGCTTGACTTGAAGCCCAACCTCTAAATCACGTAGCAGGCGTCTTAGACACATATACACACACACAGAAACACAAACACACCGTATTTACACATAATCTCGCAATCATTTCTTCCTTCCCCGTGACCACTTGTCCATGATACTGCACTCTTCAGACACATTAGGATGCTCCGAGGTTTAACCCATACAGACTTAAACATCCACCGCCAACCAAAAGCATCTACTGATCTAGAGTGTTTAGTTAATTCTGCATCATAAATCCTATCAATACATGTAAATAATTGGTGTAAAGTGCAGTTTGCCATCTTTTCATGGTCATCAGATATGACCCATTTGGATGTTCAGAGGTTCCGTAGTGAACATAGAAACACAGTCATCTTCTACAACATTGATTCACCAGAAAATCCATGGAGTTGGATCAATGACAGTGGATGGAGACACTCAAATTTACATTCAGTTATTGATATATTTGCCAGAAAAAGTCATTTTTTCTTCAGTTTTTTCTGTTTTTGATATAATAATCCTCAACTTTAACCCATAAAGACCCAAACAATCACTGGCAACCAAAATCATCTACCAATATAAAATATTCAATAACTTTTCATCCATTAATCCTATCAATCCGTGTAAATAATTCGTGTCAAATACAATTTGTCATCTTTTCATGGTCATCAGATATGACCCATTTGGATTTTCAGAGGCTCTGTAGTGAACGGAGAAACACAGTCATCTTCTACAACATTGATTCACCAATAAAACCCATGGAGTTGGATCATTGACAATGGATGGAAACACTTGGTTTATGCTCAATTAATGATATATTTTGCTGAAAAAGTCACATTTTTTTCATTTTTCTCTGTTTCTAATATGACAATTCACTTTTATTCTTAGCTTTTGAGAACATCTACATGATCAGTGAATTAAATATGGGAAAATACCTCATTTTTATTAAAGAAACACAAAATACAGAGGATAATAGTGTAATAAATGGTGACAAATCATTTAAGAAAGATTAAATAGGGAGAAAAATTCATTTGGGAACTGACACAAAAGAAGCCCTAGGTCTTTAAGGGTTAAATATTGATATCATGATGGAAGTTCATGGCAAGTGTGCTGTCTTTTCCCTATACACATGAACACAACACAAACACATGCTCACATTTTATACAAACTAAATGTATGATGTGAAATGGTCCAGAGTAATTGTGGGAATTACACTTGGAGACACTTGATTTTATGTTCAGTTAATGATATCTTTGCTGAAAAATTCACTTTTTCTATAGTTTTCTGAGTTTTTGATATAATGACCCTCAACTTTAATCTGAGCTTTTAAAAATATCTACATGGTCAGTGAATTAAACATAAAAAAAATTTGATTTTCACAAAAAAATCCAAAATACATCAGATAATATTATAATAAATGGTGATAAATCATTGAAGAAAGATTAAATAGAGAGAAAAATCCTTTTAGGAACTGACACAAAAGAAGCTCTGGGTCTTTATGGGTTAAACACTGATATCACGACGGAAGCTCATGACAGTAGTGCTGTCTTTTCCCTATACACACGAACACAACACAAACAAACACTCACATTTTATACAAACTAAATGTACGATGTGAAATGGTCCAGAGTAATTGTGGGAATTACAAAAGTTCTCTGCCAGGGAAGCCAGTATTGATTCGGATCCTAAAGAGGCGCTCTAAAAGCTTTAGGACAAGCGTGGTGAGGCTCATCTCTCTCCACTTGTTTACTTGTATACCGTTTCTACATATTGTGGTCCTAAACGGGGAGGGAAACATCCGGCTCTGTCACAAACTGGGGTGAAAATAACAGCCTCCAATTTCTATCCATAGGTAGAAATTTGGAAGAAAAATATGATGGCAGGGTAAACACTGTCAGTGTCTTTTACTTTAGTGGGTGTTTACTTTTCTGCCACCAGACAATGAAACTTAGAGATAATGGTGCACTATTACTTTGTATCAGTTTTCAGGAAGACACTGATTAGGACTTTTAGGCCAAATTCATTTAAGTTGATGATTCACTGTCACAGAATGACTAGAGATTAATTATTTATTAGTTGTGGTTGTAGTTTTCCAGTGTTATTAATGTAGATATAAAGATTGTTTCATTTGTTTTTTTTTTAGTTTGTGATATTTGTTGGGAGCCCCTAAAAAATGAGATGGCATATTTCGAGGGTTTCTTCTGTTACATTAAATTTTACCAACTGTCAAGTTAGTATAGCATGTCTAGTACAGTATAACCCCAATGATATTTTATTTATACACATATAGCGCATCTAATGAAGAGGAAGTGTCATTTACTGGCATTAAACATAAAAATAACAAGTGGTTCCAGGCACAACAAATCCTGCCCCTCACACATATTGTCGCTTATTTTAGCATCAATCCAGCTGATGTCATCATGTCTATGCATGTGCTGATGTCAGCCTATCAATTGCCTCTATATATGTGTCAAGTCTGAAGTAAAGTGAAACTGATGTTTTTTATAGACACTGTGAAATTTCGCCCATTATGAGTAAATGGGGGGGAAAAAAGATTTTAAAAAATTCATAAAAAATTTGAACTTTGACCTATTTCGCCCAAACTTTCATCACATCTATTCTGGGTCACTGGCAATCTATAAACCAAATTTGGTATGAATTCAATCAACAGTTTTGCTACTACAGACATGTGAAATTTCACCCATTATAAGTAAATGGGGAAAAAAATAATTTAAAAATTCATAAAAAATTAACTTTGACCTACTGTTCCCAAAATACATTGAGATCTATTCTGGGTCACTGGCAATCTATAAACCAAATTTGGTATGAATTCAACCAATAGTTTTGCTGCTAGAGTGTTAACAACAAGCAAACAAACAAACAAACCGAACCAAAAACAATACCTCTTGCCTCCCCTTTGGGGGGCAAGGTAATAAAAACTATTTTTGCATGTTTTTAGGCTCTGTAAACAATAACTACGCAGGACATGCACTACAAAATAATCAATATCTTACCAAGTGTATTTTTCTCATTTCTAGTCAAAATATCTCATCACACTTCAAATAAGACACAATCAACATTTTTTTGCTTAATTCAAACAAAAATCTGCCAATGGAACAAGTGAAAATTATCTTGGTAATATTTCTTAAAGATTTTCAAGATCTATTGTCTAAAACTAAGTTCTTACTTCTCACTGAAAAGTTACTCTTCAGGTGATTATGTCTTATTTTAAGTGTGATGAGATATTTGGAGTAGAAATGAGAAAAATGCACTTGGTAAGATTTTGACTTTTTTTCAAGTGTGTTTGACTTTTATAACCTGCATGACTCTTAAATGAATGGACCCTTTAAGCTCATTGCACAAAGCTGCGGTTCTTGATAGATTTTTAGCATCACTGGGCAAAAATTCCACAATTGCTTCTCATCACATTGTAATTCAAGTGGTTTGCAAGGACAGGAGACTTCTGCATCTACTGTTTGGTTTCAGGACTGTAGAAAAATCAACCCCAACTGCAGATTTTGGTCATATCACAGGCATTTTCACCCAGGCTAGTGGTTAAATAAGTGATTGACAGGTGTAACTACCAATCACTGATCAGATCCTGTGAGATGTGACCTGAATGTGACTCATTTTCTTCCTTCTGATATCAGTTCCTGCAGCTACCAATTCAAAGACAAAAAATGACTGGTATAGAAAATGACGAGGCAATTGTGATGAAACACAGCATTTTCATTCTGCTGCATTTATGCAACTCAAAGGAGACGATTATTAGAGTGGAGTAAAATAACTGCAATTAGCAATCCAATCATTGTGATTATGCAAAAAATGTGACAAGCTAAATACTGATACCAGCTATTAGTAATCAAGGGAGATTCAAAGTAAATATTAAAATAAAAAATCTTGACATCAAACCTCAGTTTAAGTTTGACACAAAACTTAACAGAAACACATACAGTCGCAGAAAAAATTATTAGACCACCCTTGTTTTCTTCCAATTCTTGTTCATTTTAATGCCTGGTACAACAAAAGATACACTTGTTTGGACAAATATAATGATAACAATAAAAATAGCTCATAAGAGTTTAATGTCAGAGCTGATATCTATCCATTTTCCATGGTTTTCTTAATAACCAAAATCATTTCAGTTCTTACATCAATATCTATGGCATTGTACTGACAAAAACAGTGCTTTCAGGCATTCCATGTTTTCTTTTCTGTCTGTTTTAGTCACATGATACACACAAGAGTTAGTGCTTGATTGCATAACCATTGCTTTTGATGAGTTTTCATGGTCTAATAATTTTTTCCATGACTGTATTTACCTTTTCCTCTTGTGCCCTAGATAGGTTTAATTCTATTATGTGTTTATATGAAAATAACACAATACAATTACAGAAAAAAATGCCTTTTCAAACGTTTGGAAGCATCTAGTCTTTTACTGTTTTTGGGAGACACATGCTTGCTCCTTTGTTTATATTGAACAAACAAGGTAATTTAATGGTACTGCAATGTATTTTTGACCAAGTAAATATATAAACATACAAATTTAGGGTAAAAATAACATAAATTTGGTCTAATAATAATAATCTATCTATCTAATAATAATAATAATCTATCTATCTATCTATCTATCTATCTATCTATCTATCTATCTATCTATCTATCTATCTATCTATCTATCTATCTATCTATCTATCTATCTATCTATCTATCTATCTATCTATCTATCTATCTTTCTTCACATTGGACCAAAGGGACAGTAAATAGTCCATCTTTTCTTTTTCCAGTGCTGATAGGCTATTAAACACCATGTATGGCTTTGCTCGCTAATTGTAAAACTGCTGAATATCGTATCTGTTAATCGTCCAGGTTGACAATAGGTCCAGTATCATTTGTGGCATACAGAAAACATGAAAATTCAATGAATAGGAACTGATGATGCC
This sequence comes from Sphaeramia orbicularis, assembly GCF_902148855.1. NCBI lineage: Eukaryota > Metazoa > Chordata > Actinopteri > Kurtiformes > Apogonidae > Sphaeramia > Sphaeramia orbicularis. The sequence continues at coordinate 37,603,764 of NC_043979.1, read as the reverse complement.
ACAACCTCTTAACAACCTCCATGTACAAAAGACAAGAACACAACACAAGGGGAAAAAAAAAAACATGTAAAGCAAATTAGCAAAAAAAAAAAAAGGTCTGAATCCACTGTTCTTTATGCATAAAGAGTGTCTCTTATATATGGAGTATAGTATTAGATGAGTTTGTGTAACACTACAACCCTCGGTCACTGAGACTTTGAGATGAGCCCAGATGTGACTTATGCACATAAACGCTTGCAGTCTGAACAAAGTCTCCTGGGTCAGAGAAAGTTTGGTGGTTATATCACCGCGCTGCAGTGCAGACACGAGGCATATGCCCGTCGAATGTCTGACAGGGCAACATCTGTGCCCGTCACATGACACGCTGACGCAGTGTTTTCATAACATCTGCGTGTATCACTGCATTCTTTTGCATTAAAAGAATAGAAAACCTGTCAAGTACATATCGTCGGAAACCTCTTAAAGGGGTCATGTTTTGCTAAACCCACTTTTATTAGTCTTTGGTTCATTTATTTGTGTATTTGGACACTAATAGTTTAAAAAGTTCGAATTTGAACCCTCCAGGTGCTGCAAAACTATCTTCATATTCAGTTTGGCTAAAAATCAAGTGGATTTCTACAACCTGTTTTAATTCCATCTTAATTTGTTACGTTTTATAACTAGTTACGTCATAACATTTGCACATCTAAGGTCAAGACTTCCGACGAACATTTGTCATGATTGTTTGTCAGCAGTAGCGGTTGTAGTCCATGCTGAAAATATGTCCAAACTTCAAGCCGATTACCTAAAATGTTCAGTAGTTGGTTGTATTAACGAATACAAATGGCTGAACGGGACAGTTAACAACCTGGAGGGGGTGTGGTCATGTGCATTTAAAGGGCCAGTGCTTAAAACGACCTTTCTGGTGCCATTACTCAGAAATAGGGTTGAAGATGGGCCTGTGGAGTTGAATTAATCAAGAATTCAGACCCAAGCATAGCAATTACAGTTTATGTAGACCATAGAGAAATGTTTTAAAATGCATAGTTTCATTTAAAAAAGCAAAATATTGCTCATTTAAGTCCACAACAGTTATCTTTCAGGAAACTGGAAAAACGATGTATATTCTAAACAAATAAATGGAGTCAAGAAATGTAGGCAGAAGCTGTTTTCAACACTTTTCATTGGTTAAATATTTGTAAAACTGTCAAGACAAATCAATAGAATTGTTTTATGACAAAAAAAAAAAAAAAAGCCAACCATAGACTTATGAGGTTTCTGGCTGACAGCGGTGATGTGCAGAACTTTGACAGGAGTGTGTAAATAATGTGAGCTCAGATTTGTTTTTGTGTTTGTTTCATGTGCTGCAAAATGCTTGTAGTTTCTAAGAAATAAAGTTCTTCGGCTAAGGCACCTGGGGGATCTAATAGGACTGAGTCAAAGCCTTAAATTCTCAGGTTCGTTAAACTAAATCTGCAATATTTCGAGTATCGGCTTGTTGGAAATCAATTAATATTAAACCAAGAAAACAGTTTAATGAGAGAAGAAGAAGAGTAAGCAAGTGATCCTTTAATTCGTCTGAAAATATGAAAATCACAAGGTAGCGAGTAACCTGCCGGCAGAAATATACAGCACATAATATTATCATAAAGGTCGTCCCATAAAACTAGACCGCATCAATAAAACAAAATGCCACAGAAAGGCAGCATGACAAACAATCCCAACAGACTCAACCTTCAACATCAATAAAAAAAATGTGAAATGCCCAAGGCTGGAATGGAAAACAATACAAGATCAATTCAGATTTTTTTTCTCCCCTCTTTGATACAACATTTACAGCAGCAGACATGGAAACAATGAGGAGAGAATAAAAAGGAGAAAGGGACGTCATCTGTAGCTGGAAGGTTAGTCCTTGAATAGGAGAGTAGGGCAGCCACGTTTAGAATAATACTGTAATCTGTAGCAGGAAAAATGGGTCTTGTTATACACTGTACGCCTGTATAGTGTAAACGTGCTTTGTTCATTCTGTCGTAGGAGTGCTGCAACAATGAGCCAACACTGAGTCATCCTATTTACTGCCAAGTGAAAAACTCACACAAACCAACTGATGTACAGCAAAGAAACTTGTCAGCCAAGAATTAATGCTTATCTTTCCCTTCACCAGTGTATTTCTACTGTAACAGGTCTATTTTCAGAGATCAAAGCAGTGTCAGACCATGAAGATACGGCTAAATATTCGACTTTCTGGTTCCTCGGGCTAATTTCAGATTTGTGCTAGTGGGGTAGCTGTGGGTGTTGCTTTCTTTCCAAAACGATTTCCATGAAAGTTAAAGCGATGTGCAATTTTTAAGCACACACGACTCACATGTTGCATGCTGTATTAAATTCTAGATGCATTTATTTATTGAATTTTTTTTCAAATACATGCAGCATATCACTGAGAAACAGACGTCACGCATTAAAAAGAAAACATTTTGATCATTAAGTAGCTTGACTTCAATGACAAAATGAGCTTTACTCATTTTACTCACTATTTTACTTCAGTCGAAGAAATAAAGGGAATAGAAAACTGTGTAGAAAGCAGTGGAAGCCACTGATATATAGAATGTAATTGGCAATTTAGGCTTTCCAGTACATCATGGCCTGAAACAACTTAATCATTATGAAAGAAGCAGTCACTTATAAATGTCAGTCAAGCATTAACAAGGCGCTCAGTACACTCTGTCCACTGCAGACAGAAAGACTGAGGAGGAGGAGGAGGAAGGGGGGGGGGGGGGCAGGAGAGAAAAAAGATGGAAATAAGAGGTAGAGACAGAGGACATGTGACGTCTTAACTGCTCGCCCAATCGGCGTTAGATCGCAAAGACAAGTCAGCACCTTGAGTGTAAAAGCCATTTATCAATCTCTGCTGCTCTCAGAAACACAAAAAAAGAGCGACGCAGCTGCTATAGGAGCCGGAGTGAGCGTGTGTGTTAGTTAATTAAAGTAAACTGGTGAACTGAGCCATTAAGTGATGAGTGGCACATCTATGGAGAGGTTGGAGCCTTACATTGATTCACCAGCTGCTAAAGGCCCACGCCTGTCAGTCTAAGTGTATAAACTAAAACAAGTGGGTTCAGCAGCGTGTGTTCACCCAAGTACATCAGGTAGAGTCCAAAAAAAAACTACAATGAAAAATACAGAGATTAAACAGAGAAAAGCTACAGTTTCATGGTTAACAAGGGTTTATATAACCTCTGAAAAACTCCATTGTATGTTGAGTCATATTAAGAGACGATAAGATAAGATAAGATAAGCTAAGCTAAGCTAAGCTAAGCTAAGATAAGCTAAGATAAGATAAGATAAGATAAGATAAGATAAGATAAGATAAGATAAGCTAAGCTAAGCTAAGCTAAGATAAGATAAGATAAGATAAGATAAGATAAGATAAGATAAGATAAGATAAGATAAGATAAGATAAGATAAGACTTTACTGATCCCACCATGGGGAATTAAAAATATAAACATTTAAGTAAAAAGTTCTTTTAAAGTATTTACATAGTGATAGCACAAATACGTGATATGATTTGGGGGTGGTGGAGGGTTACTGTGTACTGTTATACGGTCTGATGGCTGTGGGGAGGAATGACCTGTGGAAGCACTCCTTGCACAGGGGATGTATATTCCAGGCACATGCAGATACAGGCTTTAAATGGTCTGGCTCCTCCATATTTATCTGAGATTTTAACAGTTCACCGCCCCAGCAGAGCCCTCCAATCATCCTCCCAGATGGTTTTGGATGTCCCCAGGTCCCGATATAAACAGTGGGGTGATCGTTCATTTGCTGTTGCTGCTCCAAAACTGTGGAACTCGTTGCCATGTTCAAGTTCAGGTTAAAGACTCACCTGTTGAGACTGACTTTTAACCCTTAGCAGTGAGACATTATTAGGTTTGAATCTGTGGTCTCTTTTATTAATGTGTGTCGCATCCTATTGTTTTATGCATATTTATGGTACTTGATTAACCTGTTTTTATCTTATAATTTAATCATGCTTTTAGATGTAAAGCACTTTGGGCTTCGTTATGTTCTTGTAAAGTGCTATAGAAATAAACTTTGATTTGATATGATTTGCTGTACTAAACGCCAAGATAATAAAGGAACTCTTATTCACTGTGTATGGGAATATTAAAAGATATAAAGATTCTGGAAGGAGGTCATCAATTGTATGTCTTAGGTATTTAACATCAAGATTCCATTGTGTGCCAAACTTTGTATACTGGGAACATATCCTGAGGATTTTACACATAATAAGAAACAAACTAAAGTGTTGGACTTTAGACTGTTGGGTGCCAGGAGAGTTATCGTTTTGACCTGGAAGAGCATTGGAGCACCGTCTATAAAGCAATGGATAATAGAACTATCAGAGTGCACCGGACTGGAAAGACTGACTTCTATTACCAAAGGAAAAATGAGGGAATTTGTCCAACAATGGGAACCTTATACGAACATTATGGTATCTGGAAAATAGGGACATAACATCCAAATTATTACAGCTTTATTTTTTATTATTATGATTGCTGTATTTTAATTTCATTTCTACGTATATGTATACATGTCCATAAGAATTAGGGATTCAAATTATCGATTAATTCATTAATCATTAGTTGGTTGACCTTATCGATCAATTAACGATTAATTGATAAGCGCCGATTTACCTGAGAACCTGAATTTCTCTTTCAATAGGGTCTATAAGAATAAAAGCTAAATATTGTTTTTATACTTCATGAAAAAAGCATGTCATATTCTTTCATGATTGATTTATTGGCCGTACCATTGGATACAGTACAGGCAATGACATTTATGGGGTAGAGCTACATAAATTCTACAGAGGAATAAAATAAATGGCTCTGATGAGGGGCAGTTTAGAAGAAATGAGCATTTCTGACACGATGAAGCGAGATTTCAGCCACTTGTATGATATATACATATACATTTTTTGACATTATTTTTCAACATAATCTCCATTTACAGCAATGCACTTGGTCCATCGATGTTCAAGCATCACTATCCCATCACGAAAGAATGTAACATCCTGTATTATAACAACCAGTATTTCTGGGTGAGGCCATGAACTTATTGAACAGCCCTCGTATATTACTCACTATTCACTGGTGTGAATGGGTGTTTGTGTTATTTTGATTCATGTTCTTTATATATATTATTATTTACCTTTCATTGTAAAACTTCAATACCCCAGAAAAATATCGTGGGGGGGGGGGAAGCTACACTCTCTCCAATAATTGCGATGTACTAGACTGGGTGAACAGAAGTGAATAAAACCCACATTAGGCTGGAAAAACTGAGTTATTGCACAGACAGTGCCTAAGGCCATCTTCAATTACTTTGACTATTTGTCCCTTCCAATTCAGTACCTTTATACATGCGGTATCCGAAAGCAATTCAGCATCACAGCACATCGGCCCAATACCCTTCATACTACAGAGAAAATACAATTCAGAGTTTGGGAGCCATCCAATCACACTTACAAGTGTTTCATATGATGAAATGGCATTGTGGCAGCAATACAACGCACAATGCCCAGGAGAGCTTTGTCTGGCCATTTCAATTCAGTGTAAATTCTCACTCAAAGCTAAGTGTATTACATCTCTGCTCTGTTTTTCTCTCTTTGTATTATTGTATTTATATTACAGGGAAGCAATTCTGTTTTATTTATTTGGATCAAAGACGAACTCGAAGCAGCTTCTGGCCATTTATCTTACAACCCACAAGACAGACAGGTCCAACTGTTGTGTGTATGTGTGCACAACAGTCTGGACCTGCAGACAATATGTTGTCTAAAACTCTTGACACGAGCATGTTTTTCATAAAAATCTCAGGATCACACCCAAAGAAAGTTCCACCGGTGCCAGACTCAATTACTCTAATGCATTCCATTAAGCGCAAGCCAGTTTTATCACAATTGAAGCCGTCAAAGTATCAGTAGCAGAGATTTCAATCGCTGGGAATGAACAATGAACAGCCTCTTGAAGGCAGACTATAAATGAGCGTGAACACCGTCTCTTACGTCTGAGAGTCTTTAAAGGGAGTCGGGCTCGTTTTAACTTGACTGGCATTTGTCACAAAAATGGAACTGTTCCTATCAGAGCTTGGAAATTGCTTGCCCTTGATCGACATTATGTACTTGGGTCATTACTTTCCTGGACTTCTTGGCTGTTGCTGTTCGTCTTACACATATTTCAGATGTTTTCTTGCCCACTTTTGATACTGACCTTTCCCCGGTGCATCATACTGGTTGACATTTACAGTACGCAGGTGTCTAAGCGAGCGTAACCTTTGTTAACCCAAACAAAACAGGTGAATTTACACAGTGTGCTGAAGAATGTGAGGACATGAGGCCTGAGGAGAGTGTGGAGGTGAACATGGGTCATGTAGCAGTGTTGAGGTGACAAGGAGCACAGCTTGCGTCAGAACTGTTTTGTGTGCCCACTTGTGTTCCTGTTGCCCGTTGTGACAGTGTAACCTTTACACAAACTGGCTCTGGCACGTCTTTAAATGTAGCCAAACTTCTAAAATACATTTCTGCTGTATTTGCAGGTTAAGTTGACATTTCCTGTCTCTTCGTTATATTTTGTTTCCTTTCCTGTTCCAATTGGCTGCTACTGTCATTGTCATGGCAACGGTAATCGGCGGATTGGCTGTGCAATATTGTGACCTTCACACAATAAAGCTTACACATTGTCCACGCACCGTTTTCATAAGAAAACCATGAAATATTATATGTGGCAGTGAAAAAGAGCAGCTTCTCCCTGGCAGATACGTGAATGTGAGCTCACTCACTCACTCATTCACTCACTCACTCATTGGCAAGATGCGACGCCACGCAGATGATAAACCTGACTCACACACGGAAATAGTTCAATGCCAAAGCTTCTTAATGACAGTCGATTTATGTTCAGACTTCTCAGTGAGTTTACATCTAAACCTTAACAGTTACAGAGACAAACAGAACTGTTTTAACCCATAAAGACCCACAAAGCCACCTGTGACCAAAAGCATCTACTCATCTCTAATGTCTAATACCTGCTGATCCACTAATCCTATCAATACATGTAAATAATTGGTGTAAAATACAGTTTGCCATCAGATATGACCCATTTGGACGTTCAGAGGCTCCGTAGTGAACGTGGAAACACTGTCATCTTCTATAACATTGAATCACTGTAAAACCCATGGACTTGGATCAATGACAGTGGATGGAGACACTTGTTTTTACATTCAGTTATTGATATCTTTGCTGAAAAAGTCCCTTTTTCTTCAGTTTTCTGTTTTTATATAATATCCTTTGAATCTGCTCTGAGTTTTCATGAGCATCTACATGATCAGTTAATTAAAAAAAGGGGAAAATACATTATTTACACTGAATAATGTAAAATACATAGGATAATGTCACAATAAATGGTGATGAATCACTTAAAGGAGTGAAATTTTGCTTTTTTTTAAAAAATAGAATTATGCATTTTAAAACATCTTCCTGTGGTCTACATAAACTGTAAATGCTCTGCTTGGGTCTGAATTCTTCATTAATTCAACTCCACAGGTCCATCTTCAACCCTATTTTTGAGTAATGACACCAGAAAGGTCGTTTTGAGCGCTGGCCCTTTAAATGCAAATGAGCCACCTCACACCCCACCCCCTCCAGGTTACTGGGACTACAACCGCTGCTGCTGATAAACAATTATGGCGTACTTGGAGAAATGTTCGTCGAAAGTCTTGACCTTATATGTGCAAATGTTGGGACATAACTCCTTACAAAATGTAACAAATTAAGCAGGAATTAAAACAGGTCAAAGAAATCTACTCAATTTTTGCCAAAATAAATATAAAGATAGCTTTGCAGCACCTGGAGGGTTCAAATTCAAACTTTATGAACTATTAGGGTCCAAATACACAAATAAATGAACCAAAGACTAATAAAAGTGGGTTTAATAAAATATGACCCCTTCAAGAAAGGTTAAAAAGAGAGAAAAATCCATTTAGAAGTTGCCATAAAAGTGTCACTGGGTCTTTATGGGAAGAGTTCTGGCTCATATTGGTGAAAATATTAGTGACAGGGCACAACCACTTTAGTGTTAACAGAAGTAAACTACAACCCAAATTCCAGTGAAGTTGGGAAATTGTGTGAATAAAAACAAAATACAATGATTTTTAAATCTTTTTTGACCTATATTTAATTGAACATCCTACAATGACATGATGTTTAATCCTCAAACTGATAAACTTTTTTGTTTTTTGCAAATATTCAATTCACTCATTTTGTATTTGATTCCTGTAACAGAATAGGGCAAAAGATTTGAAAGTCATTGTACTCTGTTTTTGTTTTTTTTGTTTTTTTTATGCCCCAGCTTCACTGGAATTGGGGTTGTAACACACACCTTGGCTTAGTACATATTCCGAGAGGTATTTCCAACTGGGAGGAGACATCAGACAGATTGCATTTGATAAGATTACATACAATATCCCATCTGACCTACGTGAGATGTGGATGTACAGATAGAGGATTTTTCTTCTTGGTAAGCCATACTTTTTTAACCCACATGGGAAAAAAAGGTTGTTCAAAGCCTGCCCTAAACTGCCTGAGCACAGAGAAAAGGAAAAAAAAAACATTTAGAAAAACACTATAACACCCTGAAAGGAAGCTGTTGGATATGACTGAAAGAAAAAACAGAGATGCAGCTAAGCAGAAACTATGTATATTTTATCAGCCCCACTCTGAAAGCATGTACTTGGAAATAATCGTGACGCAAAATTCGGGACTTGTCACTCTGTCAGACGGTGCTTAGGCTGATCTCTAGACATTAATCTCCCCGTGCTGTCATCAAACATTATAAAGTTAAGAATTAATATCTTTGTAGTGCGAACAGAAGCGGAACCATCGCAGGAGAGTCAACTGTGAATGCCACCGAACCCCAGAGCACTAATGCATCTTCCTGTCACACAGAAAACAGTGACGCTGTCAAAAGGAAGCCGCCATGGGATGTAACGATCCCCTAATTCGAGAATCGGTTCAGATCTTGATTTTTCAGCCAGTTTTGAAACTTTTTTTTTTGTTTATTTGCTTTGTAGGGTGGAAAGAGAACTAAAACGAGGAAATAATTCTGGATAATTAGCCTACAATTATGACTTTGAACAGGGGTGTCAAACTCATTTTATTTCAGGGGCCAGATTCAGCTAAATTTGATCTGCAGTGGGCAGAACCAGTAAAACAATAACATAATAATATATAAATAATGTCAACTCCAAATTTTCTTCTATGTTTTAGAGCGAAACCAGGAAAATTACATTATGAAAATGATTACATCTACAAACTATCCTTTAAAACAATGTGAATAACATGAACAAACTGAATAAATAAGTGCAATCTAAATTAATAAAAACAAAAAAAAAAAATAGATACCTTCAACCCTTTATCAGGCAAGTGACTATTTTTGGTAATTTCTGCACACGTTACAAGACACTGACAGCAACAACAGTTCCAGCAAGGACAGTGAGGTCCAATGTGGTCTCCAGGGTCTGTAAGGTCCACCTCTGCATTAACAGTGAGTGTCCCTACTTTTTAAGTACCATGAAGTAACGGTACTAATGTAAGGAATGATGTTCAAAGGGAGAATGTGGATGTGGACAGGGGTCTGGATCAGCACTTATGTTGGTCTAATGTTCTAAAATACATGTTCTTTTCACCTTACACATATTTTTCTTGAATTTTGTAAATATATTTCTTGGATTTATTTATTTTTTTGCCACTTATGGGTAAGGAACCAAATATGGTAACATCATTAACCTTGATTTTCTACATAATAATAAAACATTTTGAAAGATTTCACCCAAGTAATTTAGTCTTGTTAGGTCCTCAAATAACACACTAAGGTTGAATTTTTTGGAATTTCAGAGTATTTCTACAAGTGCCCTATAAAGGGTTAAGACCTGTTGTATGTGTCGCATGACCAAAACTAGTCATATGACCCATGCAGGAGGTAAACAATACAGTGATGCATTTGTGATGTACTGCATTAAGAACCATTAAGTTGTTGAACTCTGCCAAGTATTGTTCCATTCTCCAAACCCACATGCTCCCTTCTGCACATGCTCAGTTCCATCGAGGTCAAAACTGGATGTTTCAGCGAGGTAACAAAACCCATCCAAGACAGGACATGTTGAAACTGTTGAGTTTTTAGTTTAGTTTTATTGTTTTTTTCTTGTTAACAATAAACCAAAAAAGCCACATCTTCTGAAACACAAAAAAAGACTTTTCCACAAATATTTCATGATAATATTTAGGATTGTGTAAAATTTTAAGCGTATGCGAAAACTTTTTTCCACTATTGTGCATGTGTAATATTAAGTTTTAGCTTGATCTAATGTAAGACAATAATATTTTCATTATTTACATGCGCTATTATGTTAAAGAACTACATGAATATATTAGGTTTGATATGGAGTAACGAGAGGTGGAAACTCAGGGCTGTAAGTGTTTGTACTATGCATTCAGTCTCTGTTTCACAACCGTTACATCCTTATTATTTAGTCTCTTTTTACATTCTCTTTAAAGTATATATTATAGTTATATTCCCCTTGACATTTGCCTATAATATCATGGTACTTGTTTTTTCAAAGACTTATTCAATAAAACACTGTTGTTGCTGCTGAAACAGTGGGATTGTACAGTAAAGTTGGTGTTTAATGCTCCCTCCCTTCCCCTTTGAGACGGTCGTTTGTCTCTGCGTGAAGCTGGACGTCTCGCAGCGGGACGTGCGGACGTACAAAGTGACTTATGATCACACACTCAGACGGTAGAGAGTGAAAACTAGACAGTCAGACAGAGGCGACGTCAGACGGAAGGTCAACAGGAGGAGGGAGCCAGTCGGATGAATCTAGCATCCGGGACAATTGCCCTGTCAATCATTTAGTTGCTATGGCACCGTCTGGCGAGGCGGGGCCTACAATGGGCTATAAATAGAGCACAGCAGGATGGAAAGAGGACAGAGGACAATTATGATACATCAGCCAGGGGTAGAGGTGTGATCCTCTGTGTGTGTGTGTGTGTGTGTGTGTGTGTGTGTGTGGGTATGTGTGGGTATGTGTGTGTGTGTGTGTCCCAGAGAGGTTAGGGGTAATTAATGGTCTCTCTCTGGAATGAAAAGCATCAATCCAAAATTAGATCTTGATGAACTACCGCAAATCGACGAACCTGAGGCCAAACACAGCTTACACACAAACACAGACGCGCAATTTGTCAGTCTACCTTTACGAGGACCAAAAATTCATTTAGACTCCAACTCTATTTTCTAACCACAGACTCAGGGACTCACCCTAACCTTGTTAGATGTGACCCAAAACACAGAGGCAATCCTGAATGTACAATTAAATGACAAACAATACAGGAGGAAAAATGATTTGAAGTCACATGTGTGATTTATCACCACTACGCCTACATACACTACAAACAAAACGTTAATGATATTTCTTTTTTTCTTTTTTGTCATTTTTCGGTCATTTTTGCCATTTGTAAATAAAACTATGTCTGGTCATTAAAAAAATATGTTTCAATTCAATTCACACATAAAAAAAAGTAAAAAGAGCTGTGCAAGAATCCCAACTGAAAAAAATAGCCCAAAAATTTAAAATATCCTTTTGTAGTGTATATGTACAGTCACAGAAAAAAATCATTAGACCATCAAAATTCATCAAATACAATGGTTATGCAATCAAGTACTAACATCTGTGTGCATCATGTGACTAAAACAGACAGAAAAGAAAGCACGGAATGTCTAAAAGCACTGTTTTTGTCAGTACAATGCCATAGATATTGATGTAAGAACTGAAGTGATTTTGGTTATTATCAAGAAAACCATGGAAAATGGCTAGATATCAGCTCTGAAATTAAACTCTTATGAGCTATTTTTGTTGTTATCATCATATTTGTCCAAACGAATGTACCTTTAGTTGTACCAGGCATTAAAATGAAAAAGAAATTGAAGAAAACAAGGGGGGTCTAATAATTTTTTCCGCGACTGTATGTGAATTTTAACCCTTAAACACACAAAATTCTGTACTGATCTAAAATGTTAACAACTGCCGAACCACTATCAACACATGTAAATAACTGTGGTAAAATGCAGTTTGTCAGCTTTTCAGCAACATCAGATATCTTTTTCAGATATATTGTGTTATATGTTACATTCTCTAACATCGATTCACCTGTAAAGCCCATGTAGTTTGACATATCAGAGGATGTAGGCACTTGTTTTTATGTTCGGTTAATGATATTTTTTGCTGAAAATGTCATGCTTTCTTCTGCTTTATCCAATTTGATAGAATAAGCTCTGGATTTACTGAGCTTTGATAACACCTACAGTCAGTAAATGGAAATCAAATATTGGAAAACACCTGATTTTTACTGAAAAATGCTAAGGATTATATTGTAGTAAGTGGTGATGTCACTTAGTAATGTTTAAATGTAGAGAGAAACTGATTTGGATGTCACCACAAACAATAGATCAGGGTCTTCATGCGTTAGTGTGTATATATTTTAATTTGTTGTTAATCTGTCTTTTAAACTGTATTTATGATGTGTGTCTTGGCCAGGTTGCGCTTGTAAAGGAGAGCTTGATCTCAATGGGTCTTTAACCGGTTTTAACCCATAAAGACCCAAACAGCCACTGGTGACCTAAAGCATCTGCTGATCTAAACTGTTTAATACCTGTTGATCCACTAAACCTATCAATACATGTAAATAATTGGCGAAAAATGCAAATTCATGGTCATTAGATATGACTCGTTTGAATGTTCAGAGGCTCCGAAGTTACTATGGAAACACCATCATCTTCTACAACATTGATTCACCAGTAAAACCCATGGAGTTGGATCAACGACAGTGGATGGACACACTTGGTTTATGTTCAGTTAATGATAGATTTTACCAAAAAAGTCACTTTTTCTTCTGTTTTCCCTGTTTCTGATCTTATAACCTTTGAATTTACAATGAGTTTTAATGAACATCTACATTATCGGTGAATTAAAAATAGGAAAACAAATGATTTACACTGAAAAAAAACTCAAAATAAAGAGGATAATAATACAATAAATGGTGAAATATCACTTAAAGCTTAGATATGGAGAAAAATTTAACTTGGGAGCTGCCACAAAAATAGCACTGGGTCTTTATGGATTAAATAAATATGCAAATTTATCTGACTGACTAAGCACCTTGCAATTAACATCCTGTCCTTTACCTTTAACTGACAAATGTAACTCCTGTAATCTTTACCTGAACATCGGCTCAGGTCAAATCCCTCAAACCCTCATGGACAAATCTTAACGTGACACAAAGGTTTCCGACCCACAGGCAAAGATGAGTCTTTTCCATTGTGTGCAGCACTTAAAGGGCAACTGGCAGCGAGTCTGTGAGAGATGATCTAATTACTGTCATTAGCAGCATCTAATTGGAGCTTTAAAATTAAAAGATTAGTTGTGCCAATAACGGTGATAACCTATTTTCGGGTTTCCAGAAAGCAAAAGAGAACAAAACTAATGGGAAGGGGATGAGAAAAAGCAGAGAGGAACAGATGGAGCATGAACAGTAGCCGATCAGAGCGAAAGGATTTTCCAAGAGGGTCTATCGTTTACCCCTTTAACCTCATAAACAAACATTCAGAAGCCATTAGCTGTATAAGGGAACGCAGACCGTGGACCTCCTCTACCTCGTCACTAATTAACAATTGTTTTAATCCATCTTTAATTCTGCCGACGTTTGCATCATTTACATGTGTGTTTGTTGGATGCTCAGGGTCCCTCACACCGTTCACCAGATTAGTCGAGCTACTCTCCGCCAAGCGTTGCCCGCAGCGACCAAAGGTAATTGCTTTTTAATTAAGCCCCCGGCGCTAATCCCAATGATATTTAGCAGGCACAAACTGGCACGCACACATATGCAGGCACAGACACTGAAGAGAGGACACAGGCTAAAAGAGGGAGACGCTCGACAACAGCTACCGGCATGTAAACTGGACAAATGTGTAAGAGGCTTTGTTGGTATTTCTCTGTTGACCACAGCAGGAAGCAAGGAAGGCAGTGAAAATGAAGTCATTCCAATACGGAGCCAATAAATGAAATTTCACCCCGTGCTCAATCTGAGAATATCCCTTAGACTGAAAATGAGCACCGAGATCGATTCTGGACAGTGTGAGTAAGGGTGTGTATGTGTGTGTGTGTGTGTGTGTGTGTGTGTGTCTCCTGTGACCCTCAAACAGGCCCTGCAAACCTTGAAGATGGGAAAAGCAATGTACTCGTCCTCTATCGACCTTTTTTTCTTCTGTCTTCTTCACTTCCTCGCCCTCTTTCTCTCTGGTGTTTCATTCTCTTCCTTCCTCTATGGGTGTTTAAATGGACTTGAGTAGTTAACGACTAATTTACTAACGATTAATTGACAAATCTTAATTTTTCTTTAAAAAATCAAGTGTTTGTTATTTTGTTGTGTCCGTTTTACTTTGAATACAGCTCAAGGGGGGTGAACGGGTACACATGGATCTGCAGGTCAACCATAAGAGCGGGGGAATGAAACTTAGGGTGTTTATAAGATCTCTCTCTCTCTCTCTCTAAAAATAAATAGGCGGTCACTAGTAAAACGACGCGTCAACTAAAAAAACTGCTGTCGACTAATTTTCATGGTTGATTATGTCCACTAAGTTGATTAATCGCAGAGGATTCTAGTTTTAATCTGGTTTTTAACTAACATATCAACCCATTTGTGTTGGTAAACATGTCCAGATTCTGGGAATTCAAGTCCTTATCCCAGCTTTGTAATATGCAATTACATTAACTGAATACATGGCTTGAGTTTACAAGGGCTGCACAGTCCCTGAAAAAAAAAAGAAAAAAAAGTTCCTGCAATATTAAAAAAAAAAAAAAAAATATATATATATATATATATATATATATATATATATATATATATATATACACACACACATACATATACACACACATACATATACACACACACACACACACATACTGAAAAATATGGAAGAGCATTAGGGCCACTGGGAAAAAAAATACAAAACTAAGGTCCAGTATTTTTTTTTAATACTATTAGATTAAAGCCAGAATTCTAAGAAAAAAAGGCAGAATTTTGAGTTTAAAGTCAGAATTCTGGGGAAAAAAGTCAGAATTCTGAGAAAAACAAATCAGAATTCTGAGATTAAAGTCAGAATTCTAAGAAAAACAAGTCAGAATTCTGGAAAAAAACCAAGTCAGAATTCTGAAATTAAAGTCAGAATTCTAAGAAAAAAGTCAGAATTCTGAGAAAAAAATGTCAGAATTATAATAATAAAAAAATAAATATATTGGACCTTATTTTTATTTTTTTTTCCAGTGGCCCTAATCCTCTTCCATAGAAAAATCCCTCTATTTGGAAAGAATTCATGATTGGAATGACTGGGATCTAAAAAGCTGACTTTCTAGTCTGCATTATCCACACAAAAAATAAACTCTGTGCATCCAAGAATCCTTAACTCAGAGTAAATAATGTTAATGGAGAAATCTTTGCAATAGAAAATGAGAACCGTGCATGTTTTTCTTTTCAGTCACGCGGCATAAAAGCATAGCATAACATATTTGGTTTAATTTGCATCGTTTACATTGAATGTGACCACTGCACATGTTCTCATTCTGACTTCTGACCACCTGCAGAGCATCAGACAAGTCAAGAAAGAGAAAAAATGTAAGTGAGACGAAAGAGTCTCACTTGTGGGATGATGAAGAAATGGACTTCAAAGAATCAAAGAATTAAACATACTTTGTACTTTAGAGGAAGCATTAAAATTCTGATCTAATCAGTTCAGAAGTCTATTCTAAAAGCTATGGTCAAAATGAGGTGTGTGGTTAATATTTCCCATCATTCCCATCTATCACTGCCGGCGCTAACATGGACACACCACAACTGTTACACTGTACATTTATGCCAACAGAAGAGCACTAGATGAAATTGCCAGTTCATGTTGACATTACAGGCACCAATGTAAACATCTACATCGGTCAAAACAGCTCTGGTTGTGACAGTCTTCATTCTCGGGATTTATTCTGTCTGTCTTTTCCAAAGCTCCACACTGAAAACTAGAGGATAGGCCTTTAAATCTGCTGCTCCTTCTGCTTGGAATCAATTACAAAATGACCTTAAACTTAAGGAGCCGGTCTCACTGAACACCTTTAAAGGGATTTTAACTACCATAAATGAAGAAACACGCTGCTGTAGATGATCTGCATAATTTATTTAACACTCAACCTTCCCTCTTTGTACTTATTTTATACTTTCCTTGTATTTCATATGATGTTTATGTACATGTATGTTGGGTTGTTCTGTTTGTTACTGGGCCAGGATACCCTTTTAAAAGACATTTTTAACCTCTTGGTTGAATTGAAAAAGAAAAAAAAGGACTGTGCAAAGGTCTTTGGCCACATTTAGCTTTGATTTTTCAGGCTTGTAATGAGCATACATATTTATTTCTCATTCTCTTTTCTTTATACGCAACAAAAAAATACAGTAAATATGTGAAAAGCCTTAAAAGATACACAAATAAACTGAACTAAATGGGTTCCGAAGGTTAAAGTCACTATTTAGTGTGACCCCATGACAAAAAGCAGCACAAACAATTAGAAACATCTGACGTGTTGAATGAAACCTGGTATAAAACATCAGAAAATTAATGCTATAAATCTCATATTGTCTGAACAAAAGGGTCAAAGACACGTTAAGTGCAAAGTGAGGTCACACTTAATACGACCGCTTTGATTTTTCCCTGAAACTTTTGTTTTTACAGCTGTACATACCTCACATACAGTCGCGGAAAAAATCATTAGACCATCAAAAGTCATCAAAAACAATGGTTATGCAATCAAGTGCTAACTCCTGTGTGTATCATGTGACTAAAACAGACAGAAAAGAAAACATGGAATGCCTAAAATCACTGTTTTTGGCAGTACAATGCCATAGATATTGATGTAAGAACTGAAGTGATTTTGGTTATTATCAAGAAAACCATGGAAAACGGACAGATATCAGCTCTGAAATTAAACTATTATGAGCTATTTTTGTTGTTATCATTATATTTGTCCAAACAAATGTACCTTGAGTTGTACCAGGCATTAAAATGAACAAGAAATTGAAGAAAACAAGGGTGGTCTAACAATTTTTTCCACAACTGTATATCAGATTGGATGTAAATACAGGAACTGAGAAATACATATGTGTGGTCACTAGAACTTTAATAAACCAATGTTGGACTAGGACTTTTGCACAGTACTATAAATAAACCAGATCATCGTGTTCCATGTAGACACATTTTGATCAAAACCAGCCTCATAACTACTATTCTTATGATGTAAACACAGACATCCTCCCAGTCCGTCTTCTTCTGTCATTCCTTTCCTTTTCTACCCTTATATCAACACATTCCTATCTACAGTCATGGAAAAAATCATTAGACCAATAAAAGACATGAAAAACAATGGTTATGCAATCCAGTACTAACTCCTGTGTGTATCATGTGACTAAAACAGACAGAAAAGAAAACAACACACCTAAAAGCACTGTTTTTGTCAGTACAATGCCATAGATTTTAATTTAAGAACTTAAGTCATTTTGGTTATTATCAAGAAAACATGGAAAATGGATAGATATCAGCTCTGAAACTAAACTATTCTGAGCTATTTTTGTTGTTATCATTATATTTGTCCAAACAAATGTACCTTGAGTTGTACCAGGCATTAAAATGAACAAGAAACTGAAGACAAAATGGGGGGTCTAATGACTTTTTCTGCAACTGTATGCGAATTTTAACCCTTAAACACACAAAATCATTTACTCATCTAAATTGCTAATAACTGTTGAACCAGTAAATACATGTAAAAAGCTGAGGTAAAATGCAGTTTGTCAGCTTCTCAGCAACATCAGATTTCTGTTTCGGATATATTCTGCTATATGGTATATTCTCTAACAGTGATTCACCTGTAAAACTTATACAGCTTGACGTTTACACAGGATGTAGACACTTGTTTTTATGTTCAGTCAATGATATATTTTGCTGAAAATGTCATGTTTTCTTCCATTTTCCTCAGTTTGATATAATAATTTTATATACTGTATATATGGGTTTTTTTTAATAATATTTTTTTCCGTGACTGTATATCAGCTTGGATCTAAATACAGGAACTGTGAAATGCATATGTGTGGTCACTAGAACTTTAATAAACCAACAAACCTTATGCTGGACTAGGACTTTTGCAAAATACTGTAAAGCAGATTACCGTGTTCCATGTAGACGCATTATGATCAAAACCAGCCTCATAATTACTATTCTTATGATATAAAATTAGACATCCTGCCAGTCCGTCTTATTCCGTCTTCCCTTTCCTACCCTCGCACCAACACATTCCCATCTATATCCTCCTAGATAACGCATGTTCGCTCGGCAGCCATTTTGCTCCCGATCACTCCGTGTTTTTTTTCGTCTTCGAGTCGCCCTCCTTGCTTTCTTTTTGAGGAAACTAGCCTCATCTCCTCAGGGATGATGAGTGAAAATGTCCCTCTTTTCAGACATTTGGATGATAACTATGAAATATGCTGAACCGATGGACACCCACACATGCAGCACTGTAGTAAATCTAATTGGATTCCTCTCTGCAGCCAAGCGCTCTGAAACGCCTTTGATGTCTACGGTCCGATGTGTGAAGGTACCACTCAAGGGGAGGTAAATCTTATGGTGGGCTGTCTCTCACAAACATTTCCATTTCTTGCAGTGGTCCTCTCCTGTCACTTTCTGATCCCCACTCGCAACTTTCTGGCATATTGTGTATTTGATGGAGCTCTCCTATTGCTAATCTTTTAACCGCGTTGTGTGAAAAGGACATTTTAGATTTGATGCTTCTTTTTAGTTTTAGCAAAAAGCTTCTCAGTGGGGAAACTACATGCCAAAAGCAGAAACTCCAGAGGGGTTAGAGTTAGAAATCTCAACAAACTCTGCTCAATAATTTTGTAAAGTGATTGTAAAAAAAAAACCCATCAAACTGTTTTTTTCATCTAACATGTTTTTTTTTTTCTCTGTGTTTTTACAGTGGCATCTGACTCAGCCTCTTCTAGCAGGCTGCAGATTATATACTATATATAGCAAGATTTATCTTTAATCTTCCTGTGATATAACCGGGGAAACATTTTCAGCAGCTCTTTGTTTTCGCCTTTTGTGTTTACCTCTAAGGGCATACTCACAACGCTATCCTCCTCCAACTGAAAAAAACCTGCCGTTTCCTTCAGCTTTCTACCATTTCCTGCTTTATCTGCTAACATGTCATCCTTCACTTTCTTTTTATCCTTGCTACTGTTTTTCCAACTCATATCCTCTTCACTTATCGTGGCCTCAGGTTAGAAATCTGTCCATCACATATCGACACTGTAACATTTTAATAAGGTAACTTTTCAGCTCGTTCCTTGTAAGGTCTTGACTGAAATCTGGGTGGATCAAACTTGCTAAACATTTGAGGCTCTACGGAGCTGACCCCGTGACATAAAAGCGTTTGATCAATGATTTAGCAGCATGTTAATGATTTCCTTGAAAAGTGTGGTATCAAGACCGGCTCAAGTTGCATGTAAGCCATCTGTCTAAGACTTGAGGAAAAGATGGGCAGGAGGTTTTAGGAGGATGGGAGGAAAAGAGGGAAAGCATGAATGATTTAAGACTGGCATGCATAAAAGCAGATGACGGCATAAACAGAAACAGAGATGATATAAGGCATAGCATATGCTCCCTCTCTGGCTTACTGAGGGGTGGTATTAAGGAAATTGGTGGTGGAGAAGTGATGACAGGAGAGGGAGAAGAAAAGGGAGATGAAATAGGAGATTTCATTTGCTTTGACTGAGCTGAGCAAAAACTTTATATATCCCCTTTTCTGTGATTATCAGAGAAGACTACACGGCTTGTTAATTGATCAAAGAAAAACTTGTCTACAGAAAGGGCAACATTCAGAACAGGAATGAAAGCAAAGCAGAGACACCCGCTCAGATGTGAATAAAAGATGCACAGTGATAAATCACTATGTGCACTGCATCTTCCTGAAAACAGATGAAATATAAAACCATTTGGGCTCAATGCACCACGAAAATAAAACCCCGAATGTTCACCGAAACGTAGCGGAAGCAGACGTTATCTTGCTGCAAAATGCGCTACTTGTTTTTAAAGAATTAATTACCCTTGACAGAAGACGCAAACGCGGTCAAAGGTAGGAGAAGTTCACGGAGGAGAAACAAAGTATGCATTCAAGAGGGAAAAGATGGATAGAGGACAAAAAAAGGACAGAAGAACCAGAATGCAATCGTAAAAAAAAAAAAAAAAAAAAAAAAAGGAGCAAGAAATAAATAAAATGCATCGCTCACTTCTCTGCCTCTGATCATTAGTCTGGTCTAATATTATCCATTGTGTGTGTGTGTGTGTTTCAGTCAGTTATGGCCACTGAGTCTGAGTGAGGATTACAAAGTGTAATCGTTCCTTCAATCTGGGACTGTGATATTTGTCAACACCACAGAGGTAAAGCGGCTCACGTACACACACACAACACAATATGGACTGTGAGTCAGCAGTGTGTGCTTACCGTAGATATTGGCAGGGTGCACAGCTCAGGCCTTGTCCCTGCAGATTGATTGTCAGCCCAAGAATAGAAGGAGCAGCAAAGGAAAAATGATTGCACCCCTCATTTTATTTCCTCCACTTAGGTCACCCCGTTGGATTACACCCTGACTCGGTCTGGCAAACAGTGTGGGTGACAGTGAGGGGAGGGTGTACGGGAGCTCGAAGGTCACACAGACTTGAAGCCGGCAACAAAAAAATCCTGCCTGTTACCTCCCAACGCCTCCGGGTCAATTTGTCACTTTTTCCACTCCTTTATTTCAAAGACTATTTTTTTTGGGGGGGGGGGCACATTTGCCATTCAAGGGAGAGACGGTCATGATACAAAGCATGGATAAAAGTAAAGGTCAAACATCTGAAGATGCCTGAATATGTGGCATATGCCTTTTGTCCACCAGCCTGCGGTAAATTGCAGTTTCCTGACTTTGTGAGATTTGGCTCGGGAAGTTTTGGCCAGCCATAGATCATGATGTCAGGTAAGTGTTCAAGCTGTTTCTGCAAACAAACAGCCCTGTCTTGAATACCCTGGAGCACTGGGCATCATCCTGGGTTCAGATTCTATTATATTCTCATCATTTTGAGGCATAACTTTGCTAAAACGTAACATTTGCTTGTGTTAGGAGAATGGTTTATCTCACTGAATGAACAAAAACATATATATTTAGAAGAGTTAACCCTTTTAAGACCTAGATGTCTTCAGGTTTTCTTTGCAATAAAAGTGTCAGAAGATGTCTTTATTGCCAATTCTTTTGTACCTTTGCTTTCAAGAACATCTTAACTTTCAATATCTGGCCATTAGTTATCATTATTATAAATAATAAATGCTTTGTATGCTTTATAGCACAGGTGTCAAACATGCAGCCTGGGGGCCAAAATCGGCCTGCCAAAGGTTCCAATCTGGCCTGCAGGATGAATTTGCAAGTGCAAGTAAGGGGATCAAACTCAAAAATAGTATCATAAAAACCTATAAATAATAACAACACCAATTTTTTCTCTTTGATTTAGTGCAAAAGACATTAAATTATGAAAATGTTTACATTAACAAACTATCTTTTAACAATAAAATGTGAATAACCTGAACAAATAGGAATAACCTGAAATGTCTCAAGAAAATTAAGTGGAATTTTAACAATATTTTGCTTGTTACTAAATGTTTTGTGTCTTTGTAGATCTCATCTGTAATGCACATGTACAAATGATAATAATAAATAATAAATAAAACAAAACTATAATGAAAACTCCAAAAATTTTTATGACTTTGGTGCCTTGTAACGTGCTCTGGGCATCATAAAAGTGTCAAAAAAAGAGCTATATAAGTACTGACCACTTACTGTGTTTTCTCAAAAAGAAAAAAACGGACTTGAAGTTTTAATACATTTATTATCAGAAACAACTGCAAATCTCCATAATGAAACTTTTTGAGATAGCAGAAATACAGTTTCAACTATTTCACATCTACTCAAACATGTTTTTTGGTCTTGAACATCAGGAGTTACAGTAATTTGAATGTTATAAAGTGCAAAATGTGCCGAGAGATTGCTGTTGTTACAGGGTTAAAGACATATATTCCTTAACATCTGAGTTAAAAAGGAATATCTTGGTACAAACTTGCACTTTTATGAAAAAATTTAAATTCAATCCACAGTCTTCAAAAGATGTGAATAAATAGAGTGAAGCAACCAACCATATGTTTACCTACTTTTCAAAGAGACACAAATTCTTCTTTTTCCTTCTTTGATCCTGACTATCACATGTTAACAGGGAGAGTAGTTACAAAGCTTCCCTGCATCATGGAGCCCATCTAACGATAAACCACACATCGGCATCAGCAGGTTTGGCTTTCTGTGGAGCCTGGCCTAAAAGCCACTAATGGATGCACACACATAATCCATGGCTATAGTGAACAAAACACAAAGCCATGCATTACTAGCTCAATAAATTGGTTTACGGGAAGTGGGGGAGCCAAAGTAGGATGTTTTCAGTGTGTAGATGCAGAGAGAACAAGAAGGGGAAATAGGTTGACGGGCTTTTTTTTTTTCCATTTACTTTGCATTTAATAACATTACATGCAGTTTATGAACGGCGTTTGTCAGTTACTTAGCGAGTTCCTCAGCTCATCATAATCAAATGGTCACTCGATGCAGTCACAGTGACTGAGAGCGGCTCCACTCTGGGCTGTATCAGTGATTTAAGTGCTCTTTCAAATCACCACTACTGCCAGTAAGAAGTCCATCTGCGGTCATTTACATGTAATGCTGATTGGGAGCGGAATCCCATCTCCATTTTCTTTTATTGTCCCTGCTCTCCCAATAACATCTTGATGAATTTAAACGAGCCGCATTTATGAATCTGTTGCTATACGAGTCTCCCGCCTGTGTCTCATCACTCAGGGTAACTGTACAGTGAGTGTGTGTGAAGGTGTGTGTATACTGGTGTGCGACAGCAAACAAAGCGGTGTGTGCGGTGTACAGTTGCAGAAAAAATTATTAAACCGCCCTTGTTTTCTTTAATTTCTTGTTCATTTTAATGCCTGGTACGACTAAAAGTACATTTGTTTGGACAAATATAATGATAACAAAAAAAAAATAGCTCATAAGAGTTTAATTTCAGAGCTGATATCTAGTCATTTTCCATGGTTTTCTTGATAATAACCAAAATGACTTAAGTTCTTAAATTAAAATCTATGGCACTGTACTGACAAAAACAGTGCTTTTAGGCATTCCATGTTTTCTTTTCTGTCTGTTTTAGTCACATGATACACACAGGAGTTAGTACTTGATTGCGTAACCATTGATTCTGATGACTTTTAATGGTCTAATATTGTTTTCCACAACTGTAGATGAGAATGTGTTGGTGCAAGGGTAGAAAAGGAAAGGAATGACGGAAGACGACGGACTGGGAGGATGTCTATGTTTATATCATAAGAATAATAGTTAGAGGCTGGTTTTGATCATAATGCGTCTATATGGAACACATTAATCTGGTTTATTTACAGTACTGTGCAAAAGTCCTAGTCCAGCATTAGGTTTGTTGGTTTATTACAGTTCTAGTGACCACACATATGCATTTCTCAACTCCAGTATTTAGATCCAATCTGATAAATGTGAAGTATGTACAGCTGTAAAAACAAGTTTCAGGGCATTCAGGCATTCCATGTTTTCTTTTCTGTCTGTTTTAGTCACATGACACACACAGGAGTTAGTACTTGATTGCATAACCATTGTTTTTGAGGGTCTAACAATTTTTTCCGTGACTGCATGTGTGTGTGTGTCCAGAAACTAAACGTGTCTAAGCATGCATGAGAGGAAATATCCATGACTTGAGTCCGAGCCAGGTCACAGGAGGAAATGCAGGGCAGGGTGGAGGGGTGGGGTGGGGGGGTTATCTGCTACACCTGAGGCTGTAACTGCTAATGCTAACACTTGATAATGACCCAGAGGACCCTGCTGGAGCTCAAGGACAGAGAGGTCAGACAGCTGGGCTCGATGCCTGCGCCTGAGTCACCTGTCCTGGGGTAAAAGTGAGCCAGGTGCAAAGGTGGATGGACCGTTGTGCCCAAAGGCCAAAGTATTTGCCAAACAAACAGCGGGCGAAACATGGCGTCACGTCGCTGCTTTAAGGCTCGCTACTGAAGCAGGCTTTGGCTAAAACGCACACAGTAGGAACCAGTGTGACAGTAATGAGAATAGGAGGACACTCCTCAGGAGAGAGGTGGGCCCTTCAGCCAATTCTGAGTTAGTGATTACACTCAAAGACAGGGCAGAGCAAAAGTGATGAGCTGAAATGAACCGCCAGGGTCTCTCTGAACGCTTCACTATAAACTAACCAAGCATGGTACTCACAGGTACTCTTTACCAATAAAATACTTTTTCCACAAGCTCTCAAGCAAAGATGAAAGAAAGGATGAGTGTAAAGAGTGTTAGAGAGCAAGGCCAGAGGAAAGTGGAAAGAAAGAGTGAGGGCCTTCTATGGATTTAGTTCAGATTATATTCACATTTAGTTCACATAGCTGAGATTCACAACGGTGGGCAATTCTGTGTGAAAGACAAATGCACTGTACAGCAGCACATTAACAAAGCCTTAGAGAACATTGTATGGATGTAAAATATCTTTAATAGTGTACAACCTCATTAAACATTATTGCTCTGAATCGAGAAGTGGAAAAAGAAAATTTATGCACCAAATAACAGAAGCTATTCTAAAAACAGTTCGAGTTAAATGGATTCTGTTTGCAAAGACTGCAAATCTCAGTATTATACATCAACATAATGAGTACCATTACAAAACACACACACAAAAAAAGCACACAATACAAACACTGAAATGTTAGCATCAGTGTATGATTAAAAGAAAAGGATGACATAAGGGTCATGACTCAGTAGGCTTTGTAAACTTCAAATTATTTCTACATTTTGTGAGCTGGTGTAGTAGCTACTATAATCCATCCTGCAACTACAGGACATATTCGGTGTCTGGAAATTCCATCCATTTGTCTGGGTCTCCACCGCCCAAGGTGTGAGGGCCAGGTCTGGTCTATTAACTGTAAAGGAAATCTACTTATCACTGTTCCTCCTACACTCCTAGTATAAATTTGCTGTGCATAATGTACAACATGTGCATTTTCTGTACATATATCATTTGTGCTAATTTCTGCAGACCCAATACTCATCTTGGCTCTTTTTTTGTTAGTCGAACTGAGCATCAAGAGGACAGAGAGTGTTATATATTATAGAGAATTTATAGCCAATTGAGGAAAATTTGTGACTTGTGAAATAAAACTGAAATTGTGTCAAAGAGCAACAATATGATGGAGGTCAGTGTGCTTTAAGAAGCCAAGTCTTGCTTTGCAGCTCACTCATACGTCTATGTGTAATGGAACTGCATGTTACTGCCAAGGAAAATGTTTTACCTGCTCAGTCAGATCAGCTGAAAAAGAGTAAAATGCTAATTCTTTCAGCTATTTAATAGTGTGAATACAGTTTATCGCTGCTGTGAAGTTGTCAAATTTGGTATTATTCCCTTTAAAAGTGTTAAAGGCAGGTTAGCAGAGGCTTCCGTGCTGATTTAATTCTGACTCATAGGCAGGTGGGCTGCATAGGGATCAGTGCTGGTCTGAAACCGACAAAAATGGCTGGCCATAGAGTATGAGCCCCGAGCAAATCCATCATAGAAAAGTCACTGTTCCAGCCTAGCGGCCGGTGAACGCACCCTGGGGAGACAGGACAACCCCGGCATTACTGATTCCCCTAAGGGAAGGCCAAACAAAGCTGGAATGACTGATACAACCCAGGGGAACGTAATTGAGTGTGGAATGACTGATGCATCCCACCGGCAGAGACACAGTCCAAGCCCCGGCGATGGCTGTGCACTTACTGTACATGTGCTATAGAAATGCTCTGAATTCACCTGCTTTTCTCAGAACTGGTTGAACAAGCCCGAGCAACCACAGCATGATAAACAACATATAAAGAGCATGACAAATATTAGTCATCTGAGCTTGGTTTATCTCTGTGCTTTGTTTTGCGCCCAGGCTGTTTTTTTTGTTTTTTTTTTTACTCATTTGTTTTTTATTGGGTAGGCTTCTGGACAAACAAAAAGTGCAAAACACTACATATAGTCTTACTCACAATCACTGACAGACCAGCAAATGCAAGCAGAAAGGGCGGAGCACTAAAGAGCTATGGATTTATGGATTGGGGGTGGATTAAGTTCAACAGCTGCATGGTATGAGGCAGGGTTGAAGCTGGCAAGTAATCACAAAGTGGTCTGGCGCATTAGTGTTTCCCTCTGAGCACGCTCAGTGCTGTCAAATCTCAACAGCTGGTCCCCTCTGCCCTCTGACGGAGAGCGGGTCAGCGTTGTGCAACAGGATGGCGACGGCAATGAAGATCAACGATGAGCAATGATGTCCCGAATCGATACGACTGACAAACGGATGTGACAGGATAAGAAGATTAAAGTACATAACTGCCTGTTTTTTAATGTGACAACAGGTAAACAGACTGTTCTGTTTAGTTGTATGAAATCCAGACTTAAAAAATAGAGTGAGGCTGATTTGTCATAAAAGAGCCATCAAGAAGCAAATTCTCTCATCAATCCCACAAACTGAAATCTTTTCATTAATATACCAACTCTGTAACTTCATAAAAAAAAATAAAATAAAAAATAACTCACACACATCGAATACGGTATACATTCTGACTCGACAACAACACATTCCTCCTTGTTAGTTTGTTTATGCCTGCACCACAAAAAAGTCACTTCAAAACTGACAGTACACAAGAATATAAAGCACACACACTCACGCCACAACAGGATGCAGACGGAGTCATTATTTGTTGTGCAGGAAAAAGTCCAAAACTCATATATACAGTACATATCCCTCCAACGACATACTGTGACTGTGACAGGATTCACAAAACAACAGTCGGCTGGAACAGAATGTCTCGACTACCAAAAGACTCATGAATAATAATAATAATGAAAAAAGTAAAGAAAGTGGAGGAGAAACTACTAGTTGGTGAACCATCATTAAAATAAATAACAATCATATAGCCAGAATAAAGTTTTGTGGCTGTCTGCTTTTAGCTAAACATCCTTTAAAAAAGCAAAAAAACAAAATAAATCATCAAATACTCTTTTTTTTGTGTTTCCTCAAAAAAGTACTTATTTTACAAAGGTGACAATATTGAATCACAACCATATTAAAAAAAACAAAAAACATACAAGATGATAAAAACTTTCACACGCAAGTTTTAGTAAATTTCCATCCGAACTAAAAAAAGAAAGAAAAAAGGGGAAAACCAAAACAAAAACTCTCCATCCGTCTCCCTCTCCTGGAGTTGACGTACCTTGCAGAGTTTCTGGTAGCGCGGCGAGGAGATGGCCATCCTCTGGAGCCTGTGTAGGAAGACCACCACTTTCTGGAGGGAGGTCCGGACCATGGCCATCATCTTAAGACTGCTACAAGTCTGCAGCAGCCTGCTCCTGGTCCGCATGCTAGCACTGCCCTACCCCACTCATATTGTTCTCCCTCTCCCTCTCCCTCTCCCTCTCCCTAGCCAGCCGACCAGACCCCAGCCAAGCTGACGTGATGCGCGCACACACACACATGCACACACAGAACAACAACAAAAAAAAAAAAAAACAAGAAAAAAAAAGACACACACACTTAGCGTACTCAGCTCAGCATGCCCCCACGTTTCGTCACATATACACACACACACGCTACACACAGTGAGCGCAGCCTCAGTGAGCGCTCTCTCTCTCTCTTTATAAACAGTCACTCTCGTACAGCTCTGAGCATGCACACACACTCAAACCCTCTCATACACACACACACGGAGAAGCGTGATGATGCAGGCGAGCAGGGCAAGACGAGACACTCACTTTCTCCTCCACGCGGACATTCACACGCGCACTCCGACCGCAGAGCCAGAAGAGAACCAAACAAATCACTTGTGACGGCACCCTGCAGACTCAGAGAAGGGTGATGGAGGTAAAAGGAAATGAAGTAGTAGAAGAAGATGATGAAGACGAAAGAAAAGTGCCAGCAAGCAGGGAGGAAAGACGACAAAAAAATTTAAATTAAAAAAAAAAAAAAAGAAGAGAAGAGAAAGGCACGAGTTGCACTGGACGAGAAGTGAAGCCGGTCGTACGCAGCCCACTTTTTTACCGCTACTGAATCAGAGAGAGGAAAAGAGAGAGGGTGAGTGAAACAGAGAGAGAGAGAGGAAAGAGGAAAGGTAAAAAGAGAGGTAGAGAAAGAGCAAGAGAGAGAGAGAGAGAGAGAGAGAGAGAGAGAGAGAGAGAGAGATCAAAAGCAGCAGTGTTAAGGGACAGCAAACACTGGCTCCGCTGTTGGAGGGAGAATGACATTACGCAAGGCAACCAACAGATCAATGAGCGAGACCGAGGCAGACAAAGAGAGAGAGAGAGAGAGGAGAGAGAGAGAGCGAGAGAGAGAGTGATGGAGAGACGGTCAAAACGACAACTCAAGCCTCAAATGAGATGCACATACATAACAGAAGGAGGAGGACTCATTTCAGTGCCTCCTGGTTCCTGAACTGTAACTGTTCCTTTTCATGTTTGCACAGTGTTTGTTGGAGAAGCACTAACATAATCTACATTAAACCGTGTCTGTTTATCATTTCATTCTACAAAAAAAAAAAAAAAAAAAAGAAAATCCAAGCTGGTGTGCAATAAAAAACAACAGATTGGAGTCAACAGACAAACTCCCAGAGGACTAGGCTTTGGAGGAACCTGTTAACGCCGTCTAAAATCAGTCCCTCTTCAGATTCTGGATCAGTTCTGGTGAAACTCCGCAAACACGGCGCGATAGTTTTCGTGTTTTTCTTTCTAATTGCTCTTGCTTTGACTGGATCTTTCCTGACAGCTAAGGCTCATGGGACGCTGTCGTATTTAGAGCCATCTGCCGTGGAGGAAAATAAACGCGATTTGCCAGTGACAGGTCGGAAACATAGGTTTAACAAACAAATCTCAGATATGCCCTCTTGTTATCGTCTTCCTGCAGCTTTCACTCGCAGCTCACTGTCCTCCACAGCGTGTGATGTAGATTCAATGAAAAAGCTTATTCTATAGGATCCTTATGCACATTTGGTGTCACTAAATTTGCTTAGTTGGCTGTAATATCATGACTTTAATCCTAAAACATCTTGACAAAATGTGAATAAGCACCAGAAGCACCTCCGCCTACTTTGCAAATTGGTGGCAAAGATGATGTGTGTTTGTGTTTGTGCGTGTCTGTGTGTGTGGGTGAGAGGAAGAACACGTTATTGTCATTACTGTGTGTTGTGTTTGTGTGGTCTTAATGCCGCTTTCAAAAGATTAAGTGAAAGGGAGAGAGAAAAAAAAAAAAACAGGAGGCTTTACTGGAAAACAGATAAAAGAGGAATGAATGAGGGGGGAAAATAAAGTGGGAGGCGAGTGGAGCTGGAGGAGAGAAGGCAGCAGTGCAAGGTCAAGAGACGATAAAAGGCTTTTAAGTATCTTTTATCGATACAGAAAATGGCTTTATGGGAAAAAACACATTGGTACTGGAAAGAGCGATATCAGGAGAAGGAAAAAAAAAAAAAAAAAAAGAGTTGGGAGAAAGTAGAGATTATCAAAGAGAACCCACTCTGACCACACAGGTATCTGACGCCTATTCATGTTCTTTCCTTTTGACTTTCAGTTGAAGTGCGTTGGAGAACACGTTCTTTCTCCCGAACGCAAGACAAGAGGCGTTTATTTGAAGTGAGGATGAAAAACACTGAATCGCCCCGAGAGCAGCACGGAGATCGGAGACGCCAACCACTGCCCATAACTATGACTCATACGTTTAGAATGAGCACCGACGGACACAGATGTGATACAAGTGGAGCGCCATGAGATGCATTACAGCACTTAGTCTTTTTTTGTTTGTTTGTTTGTTTGTTTGAGCAGTTTATACAGGAGAAAGAAGATGCAACACCAAGAAATAAACAGGCACAGACATATCTAAAACAGGCTGTTCAGTTCCACATCCAGTCAAGGTAATCAGAGTTTACCGACAGGCTATTGCACAGATTTATGGACAGTTGACGGCGAAAGGATCGTAATGAGCTTGGCGTTTAGACGAGCTTTAACCGGCTATGACGTCCGTTTCAGTCATTCCACGGAATATCGACTCCGCTTCACAGAGAATTACAAGGAGACTCAGTGTTTAGTTGCCTCTGTGTTATTAGCACTGACAAGACCAGGTAACTAAGAGGTTATACTAAGGCAGGAGAGTCTGTCCCACATGTTCCCAGAACTCTATAACACACACACACATTCACACACACATAGAGTTATAATACCCACAGCCAAGGGGGAGAGTGATAAAAGCATCTGTTCCAGCTGTGTGCCCCTTTACTCCTCTCTCCTGGATGCTATTAAAGCCACTTTCTGTACTGTGTGTATGTGCTGAGGTGTGATACATCACAAACCGGCTTCTATTCAGAGTTGAGCAAAGTGACAGTATATGATGTGGGGATAAAAAGGAAATGCATCTGGCAGGAGATATTACTGTGCTTCCTTTCGAGCTAACATGCAGGCGGCAATACAAATAAAAAACAAGCAGGACAGATTTATGGCACCGTTGAGTCAACAGTATATTGTCGATAAAATTTCCCAACTGTGAAATCACAATATACCGAAAGGGCTTGGTCATTATCACGCATCTGATGCTCCATTGCCAACAGTGAAACAGTACCGCATGAAAAACCGCTAACGAGACTTGATTTACATGGTTAGAAGTGTTCAGGATATCACAAACGTATAAAAATCAAAACGCATTCACGCTGCCCTTGAGGAGGAGACCATTAGCTTAGCATAGCGTAAAGACTGAAAACATGTCAACCCTCAAAAAACAACTAAAAGCATCTGCTGATCCGGTCCTATTAATATATGGGTGCTTCGATGAAACTGGTCCCTAAAAATAGGACATGGGGGCTAAAAATTCAAACCAGATGTAGACTAATGTTATGGAGCAAGTTTGGAAGCACTTTGGGTCTATTTTAAAAATAAATGCTTACCGAGATAAAACAGAAACAATTTTTCAGATAAAACACATCTTTATATTATTTTTATACAAGAATTCGCATGTAACACAGTAAAAAGGACACGAAAATTACGTGCTACTATTTTTTAGAATATCTTTTTATTCTCTCACAGGTACATTTTGGGAATCGAACCAATTTTGCAAGGCAGAGTGTTTCACAAAAATGGCCGCTGTTGCAAAATCACTCACGATTTATTTGTGTTTAAATGGGCAGGTTCTGTATGTAATGTGAGTGGACACGATGAGTTACACGCGAAACCTTGAATGAGACTGCCGATTCATGAAAAAAACCCATGTCTGGATTAAAAAAACCACTAGGATCAACAAGTTTAACAGTGTCTTTATTTATAGCGGTATATAAGACAATTCAAGCCATGTTTTCCAGATCAAATGCTCTGACACCTTGGTAGTTTTTCATCTCCCAATTTTGGTCCTATTTTTGGCCTCAATATTTCATGAAAAATTCATTAATTTTGGGATGGCTCAGAGCAAGAGTATAATTTTTTTGTATTTATCTGAGGTCATCATGATGTACATCCCGGTGGGAAATATGTCTAAATTTCTCTTTTATTATTGGGTTTAAAAAGCTGGTACCAAAATGAACCCAGTTTCATAGAAGCACCCATATTTAAATAATTCAGACAAAATGCAGTTTCTCAGCTTTTCAGCGGTATCAGATATGAGGCATTTGGATGTTCAGAGGTTCCACGGCAAATATAGAAACACCCATGTAGTTTCACAAATAGCAGTAGTTGTAGACACTTTTATGTTAAGTTAATAATATATTTTGCTGCAAAAGTCACTTTTTCTCTTGTTTTCTCTGTTTTGTTATACTAACCTCTGAATTTGCACTGAGCCTTTATGAATCCGTGAGTTTATTATCGGAAAATACCTGCTTTTCACCAAAAATAACGCAAAATGCAGCCAATACTATTATAATGAATAGTGATAAATTACTTAGGAGAGGTTAAATGTTGCCACAAAAATAGTTCTAGGTTATAAAAGGTTAACAGAGACTGAAAACAAAAAATATTAAATTTCACTACATAGCATACCGTGTTTATGCACCTTGTAATTAAAAAAGTTTAAATATTAGACTGATTTTTTTTCACATATAAATCCAATAATAATAATAATAATGATAATAATAATAGATTAGATTTCTATAGCGCCTTTCAAGGCACCAAAAGCACTTTACATTATTGATCCATTATTCATTTGCTAGATAAATATGCACAGGTTTCAGTCAAACAACAACAGCCATCACAGTCTGAGCCTTTCTTGGTACTTTCAATTATATCACAGAACCTAGAAGTTTGACTTAAGAGAAGAAAATGAAAATAACCTCGTTTCCAGAAATGTCCAATTTACTTTTTAACATAATAACACTGTTCTGCCGTTCTATGTTCAGCTGGTTTCCGTGTCATTAGTGCATGTCAGAGCTTTTAAGTTACTCTTCACTCCTATTAAATTCAACCTCTGAAATTTCTGGCAATTGCGGTCGATGTACTTCATTTGTATTTGTCGCCGCTCTTGTCCACCAACCAACTGTGAACCTAATATGAAATCAGCAGTCAGAGTGACAATGGCCCGTAGCCACAAATTGTGATTAAAGTAAGTCGACACTCGACAGTGGCAGAGCAGTCAGTGTGAGTTAATGAAAGGGCTGAGGGGACGGCTCTCTATGACAACACTCGTCCTCTAAGGTTCTGAGTCTGTTTCTGTTTCATTAACCTACTTTCTGGACTTGAGTACCATCCATCAGTTTTGACTTTGACTGTACAACTGAGTGGCACAAAGATGGACATGAGCAGAATACACAGGGCTGGAAAAAACCACAGCAGACTAAAAACTGGAATGAAATGATAGTCCTGGTATTTCTGTCTCAGGACAATCACATCTGACTGGTGCATCAGCTTCGTTTTTGACATTACAATGACTTTTACAGACCATGCAGCAGTGTTTAAAATGTGACCTATTAGACGAAGCCGCCACTGTCCATCTGTAACCATCAATTTTATGGTGATTGGAAGGTTAGTTTAGTTATTGTACGTCATATTATTATCGTAATGCTGAATGAATTTGAATGTCATCACACATCACCAGGGTGCGATTTGTCCAGAAAAACGGGGGGGGGGGGGGGGGGGGGGGCAGTTATATACGCGGAGGTGAGGTCCATAACTAACGTAACGCTGGTGTGAAACAAATGTGAAACTTTACATACTTTCAATGTCCAACTCCCGGGTTCTATTCCTCTACTATACACGAAATTTTCACAACTTCTAACCTGTATCCACTGGACCCCCTCCACCGCTCTATGGGCCCCCCACATATTTGTGAATTCTGAGACTGCCGACAGTTTGGTTCAGGTGAACGCCAGCGCCAGTAATGTAGGATATAGGTGGAAGAAAACTCAGTCACAACCTGCTTGTTAGACTGGTCTACAAGGAAAATGCTTCCAGAATAAAAGTAATGAAATTTTACCACATGAGAGTCACTGATAAAGAAAAATCAAGTAAAAAATGCTGGTTGGCTGAACTTTCCAAGATACAGCCTTGGGTCAAAATGTGAAATTCAAGAATTAACGAGAGAATGGGTTTGACTCAAAAGGAATATTTGTCTCAGAGCTACAAGATCTACTTCAAAACACTGTCTGCACATTAGAATGCATTCACTTTACAGGTTCTATTTAGTGGAAGATTTATAAAACTATTATATAAATGTACATACACCAATATATATGTGTAATAACACTTAATCATATACCTTGAAAACATCAGCAAACCGGCACTTTTGTCATTTATTTTCCAATTAATCTTATTAAAATACGTAACATTTAGAACATTTAATGTCTGAAGCAAATCATTTCTAAAAAATTGTACATCAGTGTTATTTTTATTTATTGGTTGGTTGTGCCCCCCTCCCCCGAGGATGAAATTCATTGAGCAGAAGTAGGGATGTAAAAACCAGACGGGGGGTTGATCGCCCCCATCCCCTCAACAAATTGCATCCTACACATCACAGTTTTCCTCATAACTAGACCTTGTTTTTAATCAATAGGACTCAACAGTATGAAATCTATGACCTATCGGAGTCTTCGACAGATACATGATGCATTGTGTTGGATACAACAAGTACAGATCACTAGAAAGGGCAAATAAATGTGATAATAATACCCATTTCCATTTCCCCTCCAGTTGACAGAATTTTACTAGACCAGCCCGGACTCCACAATGAGCCCCAGAAGTCTAAGGCAGAGCACGAACACCAAGTTAATGAATCTGAGATGTCATTATAGCTGTTCATGCAAAGATTCAGTGTCACTTTGCTTTATAACCTTGGCCCATTAAGGGAAAAAAAAGATAATAATCTGCACTGGAAATAAGAGTAATAATGTTATGGTATTCAAGACAGTAAAACCAAGACTGTAATTACTGCACTGAAGCTTTTTGTTGTAAAAAGAAAAGGTGTGAAACAGCAGCATTTCTGCCTCCTTTGTCAAAGTACAAGACGCTTATCGTAAGATCAAGAGGAAACTTCGACATCTTTTCGCACACTGAATCAATGATCATGTCTAAAAAAGAATAATGCACGTTACAAATGCAAAAGCTCAGACTGATTAATGTTGGAAAATGGAGAAACTTTTACAGCATCAGGGGAGGAAAAAAAAACTTAGTAGCTACTTTATTTGTTGTAAGAGTCAGCAGTAGCGATTTGGTTTCTAAAATGTTCCATCAAGCATAAGATGGTGTGTGTCAGGAGACCCCTGAGGGAAGGTCTGGGTAAATGACAAGTCTGTGAGCGGGGATTTGCAAACACACAGAATTCCTTAGCAGCACAGGACAAGAAGGCATATGAGCCAAATGGCGTCCACAACGCCTCTGGGTGCCATCTCATCTGTGCACCTTTAACCAGTGGAATCCATGTGGGCGCATCAACACAGAGAAGTGTGTTAATGAAGGCTGACGCTGGGATAATACCAAACACCTGCACATAGATTCTACACAAACTCTCTTTTTTCTGTCCTACCTCTAGTTGTCGCCTCAGTTCCTTCACGTGGGCAGAGTCCTGAGACAGGTCTTCCCTTTGCGAGGCGTCGGCCAGCACGTTGACCGTCGTCTCCGCCTCCTGGAGCCACTTCAGGAAGGACTCGAGCTCTCGGAGGGACATCTGCAGGCCCTTCAGCTCAGTGTCCAGCTGAGCCTGCCGATCACTCGCCCTGAAAGTCAGTATTGAGACGTTAGCACGGGCCAACATATGGACGTTAACCTGTTAAAGCCTGGGCCATTTGTTTCCGTGTAATACAAAATATTGGATTAGCCGATAGCAGAGGCTTCATTCATTTAAACCATAAAGACCCAGTGCTACTTTTGTGGCAGTTCCCAAATGATTTTTTCTGTCTATTTAATCATTCGACATTCTTTTTATTGGAGTCAAGGTCGGCAGTCATACAAGAAAAAAACAATACTTTTGGATTTTCTACATAACAAAAAACACAATACACACCCCATCCCTCCCCCCACCCTACAAACTCCCATCTAAGATTAAATAAATAAATAAAGAAAGAAAACAAATAGAGGCAATAATATCAGTAGGTGTGGCACTCATCAGGCATAAATAATTAAACAAAAAGACAACAAGAGTGGAGCTGGTCCTATTTAATCATTCTTAAGTGATTTATCAGTGTTTATTAAAATATTATCCTTTGTATTTGTGTTTCTCAGTGAAAATCAAATATTTTCCTATACTTAATTCCCTGATCATAAAGATGTTCATACAAGCTCAGATTAAAGTTGAGGGTTACTATATCTTGTACATTTTTGTATGAGTTTCACAGTTATACTAAAAAAAATTTTAAAAAAAAGGAAAAAAAAAGCTTTCCACCGCTATGGGCATTTTATTTAAAAAAAATGTCTGAATAAACTGCCCTATTGTATTATGCTGTTTCCAATCAAGACAATTATTTAATGTAAAAAAGCCAAAACCTTTAGGACAAGGAGATCAAAGCACTGACAGTTGCATACAAGAAAAAGTGGCTTCTTCAGCATATCTATCATTACTTGAACATAAAAAAGGCAATTTATCATCATTTATTCTAATATTATGCTCAGTATTTTGCATTCTCAAGTGAAAATGAGGTATTTTCCTACATTTAACTTACTGATCATGATTGATATCCACAAAAGTTCAAATTGAAAGTTGAGGAAAAGGAGGAAAAAGTGACTTTTTCAGTAAAATATATCATTAGCTTAACATATACCAAGCATCTCCATCCACTGTCATTGATCCCACTCTATGGGTTTTACTGGTGAATCAATGTTGTAGAGGATGACATTGTTTCCACGGTAACTACAGAGCCTCTGAACGTCTAAATGTGGTCATATCTGATGACCATGGAAAGATGAATAACTGTATTTTATACCAATTATACATGTATTTACATGTATTGATAGGATTAGTGGATCAACAGGTGTTTAACCTTTTATAGCAGTAAATGATTTTGGTCGCCAGTGGATGTTTGGGTCTTTATGGGTTAAACCAAGTAAGGACCAGAAAACAGCAAAGATGAGACAAAATTCATAATCATCGCATCATAATGCAAGAGTTTAGTTTTGCTTTTCTTTGTCGCAGTCAGTGAGTTTTAGCAGTACAGAAATAATACTTGCACTATTGGATCTGCTTAGTGTTAGCTTAGCGCTGCAGAGTTAGCCTCACGGGTCTGTTGTTTAATTAAATCATTCATAATACACGCTGGTCTCAGAATGTCAGAGCTTGTTTGAGATACTTGT
The DNA here is from genome assembly GCF_902148855.1 of Sphaeramia orbicularis. NCBI lineage: Eukaryota > Metazoa > Chordata > Actinopteri > Kurtiformes > Apogonidae > Sphaeramia > Sphaeramia orbicularis. The sequence goes on along the minus strand of NC_043979.1, from coordinate 37,566,684 downwards.
TGTTTGATCCCACAGTTGGTTTTGTTGTGCGTTAAGCTGATGTTCTATTGGTTACCTGGATGTATAGATTATGTATATTGCTACAACCCACATATAGCATTGCCATGGCAACACAGATGGAACTGTGAGCGACTGGGTTTTACATGCAGCTACTGGTAAGGTGTGTGATTTCAGCACGTCAGCTCTTATATGTCATGGTACTTCCAGGTAAACAATTGGAGTACGCACCTATTGTTGATGCTGTTCCAGGCCGTATTGTGTTTATCCGTGACCTCTTTGATCCTCCTGGTGTCGTCAGTGGAATACTCTCGCAAAAGATGATTGGACAGCTCATTGAAGGTCGCTACTATCGCTTGGCCTTGGCCCAGGTCTTGGAGAAAAGCCTGTAAAACAATGAACGTAGCGGTGAAAGGGTCATTAGGACATTGTGGATTGATGGATGTGAATCAAATGTCATCCCTGCTGGCACTAATCTATTTTTTATATTATGTATGGGCATGCACTGCTGTCTATATAAGGCTGTGGTTGGATATCTGCTCTTGGTAAGACAAATTGCTGTGCAGGTATATTAATGACCTGTTCTCCAAACATAACAAAATGCAATTAAACTTGAGGAATTAAAAACCCAAAGAAATTTGTTATTCCTCTGCCTGGCTATCTGACGTTGTTAGTTTAACCTCTACTTAATCAAGCAGGTTACATAAGACCCTACTGTTATTCATAAAACAGTATCATTATTTTTAATTTTGTATCAGCAAACAAGTCATCCATGTATGACCTCCCAGCCTTTCATTCTTTAAACAAAAGGTGCACTGCACAGTTTTAAATGGACAATTATTCATCCATACTGGGCAAAATAAATCGAAGTGTGTATCTCGCCTGCTGAATTGTATTACACTCAGTTGCCCTCTAGTGTTCAGCTCCGGTAATGCATCCAGTCGCCTGTGAATTTGTTCCCAAGTCTCACCTCAGTCATCATCTCAAATTAAAATGATGGATGATATGGGTGTATGAATGTTATTAAGGTTCATAGTGATACTGCAGTGGGTGATTTATTCAGCCTCACCTTGTTCAGACTTATAAACTGTGGAAAGGACCTCTAACACTAACTATAAAGTAAAGTTGTTTGGTCTAAGATTTTTTCCTCTCTATTACAGAAGTGAACAAAGTCCCCGGAGTGCCTTCCAGTCTACTATAATGACATGGATACAGAATGAGCGCAAATGACCTCAGGAAGGACAGGCATTGGGAACCCTGGGGACATTGAAACAAAGTTGAGAAGTGAAACTTTTCTCTAACCTTGTTGACAGCGAGCTGTTTAGTCAGAGGGTCTCTGGACTGCTGGAGCATGTTGTGGAAACGTCCTTCGTTGCTGCCAATAAGGGCCGTCACTTCCTTTCTTTGCTCCTCCCACTGGTTGCTGTGGCCAATCATGTTGTCCAGCTGCTGGAGCCGCGCCTCAACACCGTACTGAGTGCTGTCCCACTGGCTGCGTACCTTCTCCACTACATACAGACACATCAAGAGTGATATTGTCATTCAGAATTAGCCTCATAAAACCAACCCAGTTACAGAAGAAAAACAACCTGTGCACATCCAGAAAAAAATCTGATCTTTACTCTCGTCTTTAAAGCAGATAATATAGTTCTACCAAATGTCATGTCACTCACGCATAGGCTGGTAAGTTTTTGTACTAAATAATCTCGTTATGTACTTACGTTTTTCAGTGATGGATGTGCGAACGTCCACATTCGAGGTCTTGTTTTTGATGTTTTGAGCCAAGGTGAAAATGTCCTCGAGTTGTGGGTGACGCTGCTCCAGGTCAGTCTTTGTCACCTACCAGGACAAAACACAAGCAGTAATAACACACCTGAATAAAAGTTTAAAAAATATATATATAATGACAAACCTTTTTAGCAGTTTCCCATTACAGACATACGTAAATGATTACTTAGTCTGTAGAATTTTATTACTTATTACTGTTAGTTTTTGTATTTTTTTTTTGCACTACTTTATATATTCACATTTTCTTGCACTCTATCCTGTTGCTACCTTGACCAGTGAATTCAACCAGATCAATAAAGTTCCCTCTGTCTGTCCGTCTGTCTAATAATTATTTAATCCACTACTTCCTTCCTGTGTTTCTGACTTCTCACCTGTAGACGTCCCATGGTGGTCCTGATCTCATCCACGTCCCCCACAGTGACAATGTTAGACTTCAGCATCTGGGTAATGAGCAGAAGCCAGTCTGCCAGTTCAGTGGCCGTCTTGTTCAGGTCGGTGGGCGCCACGGACTCTGGCGTGTGTGGGGTTTGGTGGTGGGGGTCCTCGCTCACCAGGCTGGCCATCTGCACGGCGGACGGGACTGCAGACACTGAAGGAGGGCACGGGAAAAAGGCAGGGAACTCAAGGAGAGTAATGTTGACATATAGAGGGTCTTTAAAAGGAAATGATGCAATGAGCATTTAAGATGTTAGAGCGAGAAAGGAGGCGTTGTCAAATGGCCCTCAGAGGATAGTGGCAACACTCTAAATCATGATGAATGAGGCATCGGGGCTTGTTTCAGCGTTACACAACCAGAAATTTGTTGCTCCCCTCTCATTGATTATTTCATCATGCATTTTCATGCACCATAATAAGGAGCCAATAAGGGATTTGAAACATGTCACCTGCGTACTAATTATCTTTATGCAAATAAATATTTGTTTGTCCTTTCCCGTGAATGATTTCTGTGCCTTGTTAAGAATATAATACCTCACGGGGGACCTTATTCTTCCTCGCTTTCTCTATGCTCTTGAGACTGATTTTTTTTTTTTTTTTTTTCTTTTTCAATCATTAATTCTTCAGATATTTTTACCCAGTTGCTGGTGCTGGACGACGAGCTGGTGCTGTGTCCACGGAGAGACAGGTGGCTGGAGAGATTCCCTCAGTCGTCCATCCAGAGCCTTCCAATCGGACGCCAGCTGCTCTACTTTACTCTATACACACGAATGCATACAAATGATTACTTAGCGCAAAATACTAGAGGACAAGAAGCGAGTGCATCCAGAGTTTAACACAACAGCCAATGCACAGTGCATCTCAAGTTCATCATTAATTAAAGTAATAGAATTGCCCTTAAGCAATACACAACAATTATAAAATAAAACCAAGGTGTTTCTTAATTAAATTAAATCACAATGGAAACCAGGACCTTTTCCTGAGGCAACAGCTGCTGCCGTCTCTGTAGTTCTATGGAATGAGCCAACAGGTCCTCCAGGTCCTTCTTTCGGTCTCTCATGGATGCCTCCAGAGCCTGCAACGCAAAAAACTCATTTTAGGTACAAGATTTTTGTGATACAAGGCGACTGCTGCTATAACCGGTTTAGGTGTTTGAGTTGTGGTGATACATTTAGGGCATAGGTCGGCAACTTTTGCTATCAAAAGAGCTATTTTCGAAGAGAAATAGAAAAACTAAATTGTCTTGAGCCAAAACATATCCCTAACTGTTTTACCTCAAAGTGGTGACTGATAAAGAAGCTCTTTTGGAATAGTTTGCATGGAATATGTGGAGAATAAATCAAAGTTTTGGTGCATTTACAGAACAACAAAGAAATTACAGAACTATACTAAAGAAAATGCCATTATTGTGTTTTGCAGCAAAAATGTACTGGTATAAGAATGCTTTCTTTGCAATGGAGAGCACAGATGAAAATACAGATACAGTGTCATAAAATAAAAAGTACTCTACTTGTGTCTCAGAGGAGGAATGGATCAATATCTGGAGAACTCAACAGTCAATCACTTCTTCCAAAACATGGAAGGAACATTGCTAGAAAAATTTGACTTGTATTTGATGATTTTCTATTTTGATTTGTATTTTTATTGTTTTTACTTTAGATTATTATTTCAGTTATATTGTATTTTTAATTCTTTTTTGTCTTTCTTTTCTTCTTCCTGTGTATTGTTTATTTTCGGGGAGGTATTCACATAAGCCGTTTTTGGTTTCTATCCTCTCCTGCACAATGATGTTCCTTGTTTGAATGATCTTGGTTTTTTTTTTTTGGCTTTTTTTCTCTTGCTGTTTTTTGATGTGCAAATCAATAAAATAAATAAAACATATATAATTTGTTTTTTTATAACACCTAAAATTACAGCTAAATATGTGTCCAGAGTTCAACCTTGTTCGAGAGAATGTGGAAATGTCAATGTAAATCGTGCACACGTCTTTTGGTTATGTGCTAAACTTGCATCATTTTGGGATGATGTATATTCAACAATTGTTAAGATATTGGGTTATGCAATCCTTAAAACATGTTTAGTAATGTATTTCGGATGCATTATTGGTAATAATGTAAGAAAAAATGATAGATATTTGTTTAAAATAGTATTAGCAGCCTGTAAAAAGGCTACTATCAAAAAATGGTGCAGATTAGAACCTCCTACAACTAACAATTGGATACAAACTGTGAATGGAATATTTGAGATGGAGATTCTGACCCATAGACTGAGGACTCAAGAAAAACAGTGTCATGATAAATGGAAGAAATGGAAAATTTTCCTTTCAACGTCACATTACTAAAACCAATTGTTAGTCACAAAGGTTTATTATGGTCAATGTATCGCAAATGTCACTTATGTTTGTTTTGTATTCTTCATAAATCAAACAATAAAAATAAACTATAAAAAAAGAAAGTACTCTGCTATTCTATAACTATAACTCATATCCTTCCCAAAGTTTCCCAGAACTTCTTTATGTTGTCTTCTATCTTACATGACACTCAAGCAAATTTTATCTTCTGTACTGCCAAACTTCTGTCAGTCAGTATTCTCTAAAATATCATGGACCACATCTTTGGAATAATCTACGACCTGAACTTCAATCAACATCTTCTTTATCATTATTTAAAAAGCATCTGAAAAGGACTCTAATTTATGAAAAAATGTAAGGCTGTATATGATTTGATTTGTATTTCTATTGCTTTTACTTTAAATTATTATTTTAGTTATATCGTATTTTAAATTTTTTTTTGTTTGTTTGTTTTTGTCTTTTCTTCGTCCTGTGTATTGTTTATTTCTGGGGAGGTATTCACATACACCTTTTTTGGCTTTGATCCTCTCCTGCACAATTATGTTGCTTGAATGTTGTTTTTTATGTTTTTTTTTTTCTCTTGCTGTTTATGATGTGCAAATAAATAAAATTAAAAAAAATATATATATTACTTCTTCTACTGCTTCTATTTTTAGATTAATATGGAGTACAGTCAACATTTTTACAGCTGCATAACATCAGACTGACTTTATGGTCTCAACAATAATAACAAAATACATTAAAAAAAAAAGTCAATAAATAAATATAGCCTTAGTGTTATTCATTTCCATATGTTTTTTGACAAAGCCACACGGAGCCACAAGAAAAGGGCCAAAGAGCCAAATGTGACCCCAGAGCCACAGGTTGCCTACCCCTGGTTTAGGGTATGGGTCTACCTGTGCGTGGCCGGGGCTCAGGCCTCTGGTGGTGATTGTCTGGTGTGTAACGACGACCCAGTCCGTCAGCCGGTTCATTCTGTCCTGGAACTGGGCGTGGCTCTGCAGGTTAGACTCCACCTCCCCCACCTTGTCCAACAACTCATGGGTCACCTAAAGGAAAAAAGGGAAGTAGAATGAGATGATTATATGCAGAAATGACACATAGAGTAGTGTGTATAAGTTTAGATTTGTTTTAGTAATGTTATAATGACCACACATATGCAATTCTAGGTTTCTGTCTTAAGATAAAATCAGGAGTTTCAACAACCTTTTTACACTAAACACATCTTTAACTATTTTTCCTACACAATAAAAGATTTATTCTATTCATTTTTTTTGTTTATTTGTTATGAGCGTGCATGCCTCACTAAATACTGACTCTACCCCTTAGAAGCCATTAAGTTCTGTTTGTGAGTTTAATATACTGTGCACATATTTACTGAATATTTTTGTAGCATATGAAAGAAAAACAACTGATAAATATGTATGTTCATTACCAACCAGCCAAAATAACAAACCAAATGTTGGCCTAAGACACAGTTATGTATGTTCCTTCTCAACAGGGATAAACCCATTAAAAACAAGCAACTGACTCCTTCCACAACGCCAGCATACAAGGTTTTCTTTCTGTTTTTTTGCGGAGTTTCACAGAGCAGCCAAAAAACAAGGAACAATAGATTCTCCTCAAATTAGAAAAGGCTTTCTCACCTCACTGTCCTGCCAATTTTGCATCTTGCACAATACAAAGAAAACTGTTTGACATTTTGTGACTGTATAAAAAAACAATAAATATTCCTGTTCACATTCTCTGTGGTTACTAACATGCTGCGCATCATATGACTGCACCACAAAAGATGTTCTATCTGTGCCAATCAGAGCTACTGTAGAGTCATTTGACCCAGAATTGTAAACTTTTGCACTAAAAAATGAGGCAGATGTTAAGTGTATTTCTTCCCGTGTGAACTTTTTTTTTTTTTTTTTTGTGCTTTTCTGGTATGTCAATATAGGTGTGTATGAGAAAATGATACGTGAGGTTAACTGATACAAAGGACGTGATTTTTCACATATTACGCTGATAGGAATTTAAACGATAGACTGTTTTGGGGAGAAGGGGTGGAATTAAATAAGTTATATTTCCTCCCACTCCTTTCTGGATGTGCAAATGAAGACATACTTTTTCATTATGTATAGGTGTTGTTTTTTGTTTGTTTGTTTTCTTATAATCTGTTTAATTTATAAGGGCTAAGTAAGATTACTTTGTTTTGTTGCATATTCAAAATAAACTAAATTAAAACAAAAAATAAAATTAAATTAAAAAAATAAAGGCAAGGCAGGTTTATTTATATAGCACATTTCATATACAAGACCATTCAAAGTGCTTTACATAAAACAGGGGTGTCAAACTCATTTTGGTCCAGGGGCCATATTAAGCCCAATCTCATCTCAAGCGGGCCAGACCAGTAAAATAATGACTTAATAACCTATAAATAATGACAAATCCAAGTTTTTCTTTTGTTTTAGTACAAAAAAAAAAACAAACAATTAAATTATGAAAATATTTACATTTTACAAAAAAAGATGTGAATAACCTGAAAAAACAGAAATTTCATTTGAAAAATTTGTGCAACTTTAACAATATTATGCCTCGACTTATTATTTATACATGTACATTCACACACAATGTTACATAAACATTTGGTAACAGGCAGAATATTGTCAAAATTTTGGAGTTCGGAACTGAAATTTGAACAATTTCTACAATGTTCCATCTCTTATTATTAACACAACTACAGATCACAGTGGATCCATAAATGCACAAAACATTTAGTAACAGGCAGAATATTGTTCAAATTGCACATTTTGGGTTGCTCATCTTTGTTTTTATTTATGTATTTATTTGTGTTTTATTGTGAAAGAATAGTTTTTGTAATGTAAATATTTTCATAGTGTAATGCTATTTTTTTTCACTTAAATTTTTTCCACATAATTTTTCACAAAGAAGATTTGTAGTTGTCATTATTTATGGGTTATTGTGTTGTTATTTTTTACTGTAGATCACATTGGTCTGTATGTGAAACCTGAACCAAAATGATTTTGACAACCTTGACTGTTCAGGTTCATTTTTGCACTTTCATCCTGTGGGCCGGAATGGAACCTTTGGCGGGCCAAATTTGGCCCCCGGGCCGCATGTTTGACACCTGTGACATAAAACATTTAAAGCATTATAGCAGGGAAGCAATAAAAAGTATAGTCATGAGAAAAAAAAAACAGTTACCGTACTTTCTGGTCTATAAGCCGCTACTTTTTTCCCACACACTGTGAACCCGCAGCTCTAAAACGATGCGGCTAATTTATGTTTTCTGGGCTAACAATTGATCGGGCTGACGAAGAAGGAAATAAAGATGCTGCACGTAAGCTTGGCATCAATGAATCGATGGAGAGACGTTGGAGACTGGGTGAGTGCGGCTTATAGTCCGGAAAGTACGGTAAATAGATATAAACAGATAAAACAAAAGTGTATAAATGACAAGAAGGAAGAGGTAAAAGACGATGTTAGATCAGTGTTTTTTCAGACAAAAAGCCACGGACAGTCTACTCCAGAAATAAAAAAAAGGCCACTAAACCTGTTAAAAGCTACATTATGGACTTGTTAGCAGAAGCGGTCCGACCCTTACTTTGCTCCAGTTGAGGTTGATGGCCCTTAGTTTGGAAACATGTAGGTCTCTGGTCTGAGGGCTCACACTCGGATTGGCCAGGACCTGAGGGGCGTGTTTGTTCAACCAGCCGAGACGTTCGTTTTGTGCATCCATTTCCTCAGCTAAAGCCTGCAGGGAAAAAAACCAGTGACCCTTAAATCCACGAAGAAACATTGATTATGTGAAAATAAATATAAACAAGAGTGAGGTTCAGAAGTAGAACGCAGGATAACATTTAATTCTGTTTTCTCTGAGGAAATGAGCTGAGAGTGCATCACAATTGTAATGTACTCAACAGGGGTGTCACATTTTAGCAAGAAGTCTACATTCTTCTAAAATGTGGATGTGCTATAAATGTATTTTCTGGGTGTGAATACAGTATTGATCTGTAGAGAGCGGGCAGAGGATAAATATTTAAAATGTACTGATTTTTAGTGGCTGGATAATAATCTCGCTGTGTATAATAAGGTCAAATAACTGGGACATTTTATCAGAGTAACTGACAGAGGATGACGATATTTAGATGTCCCTGTCTGTTATACAGTCATGGAAAAAAGTATTAGATCGCCCTCGTTTTCTTCAATTTCTTGTTCATTTTAATGTCTGGTGCAAGTAAAGGTACATTTGTTTGGACAAATATAATGATAACAACAAAAACACAGCTCATAAGAGTTTAATTTCAGAGCTGATATCTGTCCATTTTCCATGGTTTTCTTGATAAAAACCAAAATCACTTCAGTTCTTACACCAATATCTAAGGTATTATACTGACAAAAACAGTGCTTTTAGGCATTCCATGTTTTCTTTTCTGCATGTTTTAGTCACATGATACACACAGGAGTTTGTACTTGATTGCATAACCATTGTTTCTGATGACTTTTGACGGTCTAATAATTTTTTCTGCAACTGTATGTGAGGTATGTACAGCTGTAAAACAAAAGTTTCAGGGAAAAATCAAAGTGGTCATATTTAGAGTGACCTCTCTTTGCACTTAACATGTCTTTAACTCTTTTGTTCAGACAACATGAGATGTAAAGCCTAAATTTTCTGATTTTTTTACACCAGGTTTCATTCAACACATGTCAGATGTTTCTAATTATTTGTGCTGCTTCTTGTCATGAGGTCAGAGGTCACACTAAATAACCTTTTAAATTAATGTTTAGAAGCCATTTAGTTCAGTTTTTGTGTTTTTTTAAGGCTGTGCACAAATTTACTGTATTTTCTTGTCGTGTACAAAGAAAGAGAATGAAAATAAATGAAATAAACATGTATGCTCATTTCAACCCTGAAAAATCTAAGCTAAATGTGGCCAAAAACTTGCACAGTGCTGTACACAGTTTTTTCTTTCTTGAAAAAAAAAAAAAAATTAACCATGGAAGTCTCACTGAGGTTAAAAACGACAAAAAATAAAAATAAAATAAGAGCATCCCAAAATCAATAAGTTCGTACATCAATATCTATGGCATTGTACTGCCAAAAACAGTGCTTTTAGGCATTCCATGTTTTCTTTTCTGTCTGTTTTAGTCACATGATACACACAGGAGTTAGTACTGGATTGCATAACCATTGTTTTTGATAACTTTCGATGGTCTAATATTTTTTTTACGCAACTGTATGTACAAGCTAAAATTCTGTCAGCCATGTTTTTGCGCATGTGCAGATACTGTGAAGGGTCTGTGTTCCTTGTACACTTACCTCTATTGCACACATGTGGTTGAATTACAATCGTATTATCTTATAGAGAACTAATGTAGCCCATAATGATGCTATGAGATTATTACTGAATAGACCTCAGTGGAATAGTGTGAGTAGAATATTTGTGACTGCAGGAGTCAATGCTTTTCAAATGGTTTAAAGGAATCTAATGTATAGTGTGTTTAGTTGCTGAGTTAATGACTCTAAAAATTAAATCATTTAGTGCTTAGCAAACATTAGGTTAAGTGCTACGTGATACTAGTCCCAGCTGTGGGGATTGTCTTTTGTATTATGTATTTTAACCTCCTAAGACCCAGGACATGTCAGCAAAGTACAAGCTTTTTAGTTTTTGATTAAATAAGTGCCTATATTGGAAACATCATGATGCAACAGTTTTTATCAGATGCAATTTTTAAAATTTTTATGGAATGTCCTTTGTGGTGGACAGTTTTCTTTTTTTTTTGTGTATAAAATTGTGAAGCTCTTGTCCACAAATGTGGACAGTGGGTCTTAGGAGGTCAAATTAAGATTTTTTTTTTTTGGCTTATACTCTTTTGTATTTAGTTTTTTGTGTGGTTTTACTGAGACACTTGATCTCCAAATTTCTGTTATATCTGAATTGCACTTTTATTTATTTAATTTCAGCATTGCCATATAAGCATGAGAACAGTGGATCTTGTTAGTTCGTGTTACGTCTGTTATGTTATGTCTAATGATTAATACAATGTGTTTCTTTTTTTTCTTCCAAAAATTGTTTTATTGAATTTTTATATTTTATATACACATATATAATATATACATATATATATCTACATATATGATATATATATATACATATATATATATATATATATATATATATATATATATATATTATATATATATATATATATGTATGTATACATATATATACATATATAATATACATACATATATATATCTACATATATACATATATCCATATATATATATATACATATATACATATATACATATATATAATACATATATACATACACTATATATATATATATATATCATATATATAATATATATATACATACATACATACTATATATATATATATATATCCATACAATATATTATATATATCTATATATATATACTTATATATATATTATATATATATATATATATATATATATATATATATATATATGAGACAAAAAAAATGAGACAAAACAAAACAAAATAAATTGCATAGAATACGGCTGCATTGTCTCTTGTGGTATATCTTATTTTCTCTAATGCCAGATAGATCATAAGGCCTTTAATTCAAAGGTTGAATGTCGGTGGATTTCTGTCTTTCCATTTAAGTAGAATGAGCCGACAAGCTATTAAACAATGTGTTTTCTTTAGGGAAAGGTTAGAAAAGAAGCTGATGTTCTGTGCGTGTTCTGTGACCAGTTTGGTACAGAATATTCCAGTGAGCTCTATACAGAAATCTACTTGTGGATATGGTGGAGGAGGTGGGATTTAAAGTATAAAAGAAAGAGAAAACAAGTGAGAGCCGACCCCGACTTGCAGTAATTCAGCCATAACGGAGTAGAAGGAGAATAGAAATCTGTCCTTAAATGAAGCATCAGCTGAGTCTCAAACTTCTATGGGCTTATTTCAGGGTTCACTGTACCTTGAGTTCTTTGAGGTTTTTGTCCGTGGCAGTGACGGATAGAGAACTGACTGCGTTTTCGGCCTGTTCCAGCCATAAAGCCAGCTCCCCGCTTCTCCTCACCAGGTCTGACAGGGCTGGATCTCCTCCAGTCAGTCTACACACACACACACACACACACACACACACACACACACACACATTGTACACTCAGATTAGGATCTTCATTTCCCCAGGTTGCAGGCCTAATCCTAAAATGTACATGTAAATTACTGCTGTAGACTGACCACACTGATAATGTTAACCTGCCTGACACTGATAAAGACAGAAAATGTCTCAGGGATGGAGAGGGAAGGCTAACCTCTGTGTTTAACTGCACAGTAAAGTCAGTTACTGTATTGAATGGAATGAAAAAACATCAAGAACTCATTTTTGGTCAAAATGCAAGTGACATGTTCCTTTAATATGTGGTTGCTTCTATGAAACTGGGTTCATTTTGGTATCTGCCACTTTTCCAGCTTTTTAGACCCAATAATAAAAGAGAAATTTAGACATATTTCCCCCCCAGGATGTACCTAATGATGACCTCAGATAAATGCAAAAAAAAATTACACTCTTGTTCTGAACCATCCCAGAATGAATGAATTTTTAATCAAATATTGGGGCCAAAAATAGGACTAAAATTGGGACATGAAAAGCTACCTGGGTGTCAGCGCATTTGATCTGAAAACATGGCTGTAAATGGTCTTATATACCGCTATAAATAAAGACACTGTTAAATTTCACAATCCCAGTGGTTTTTCTAATCCAGACATGTGGGTTTTCCATGAATCTCAGTCTCCTTCCAGGTTGCCTGTGTAACCCATCGTGTCCACTTGCGTTACATGCAGAACCTGCCCATTTAAACACAAATAAATCGCAAGTGATTTTGCAACATTGGTCATTTTTGTGAAACACTCTGCCTTGCATAATTAGTTCGATTCCCAAAATGTACCTACGAGAGAATAAAATGATATTTTAAAAAAAGAGTAGCACAAAATGTTTGTGTCCTTTTTACTGTGCTAGATGCGGATTTTTGCATAAATAATATAAAAAATATATAAAAATGTGTTTTATCTGAAAAATAGTTTCTCTTTTATCTCAGTAAATATTTATTTTTAAAATAGACCCGAAGTGCTTCATAACATTAGTCTACATCTGGTTTGAATTTTTAGCCCCAGTGTCCTGTTTTTTGGGACCAGTTTCATAGAAGCACCCATTTCTGAACTATACTGAGCCCATTTACATGTACACTAATACTTCCATCATAATCTGATTTCTGTAGTTATCAGATTATTCAAGTGGTCATGTAAACATCTTAATCTGATGTGCTTTTCCAGAAATCGAATGGACACACATGGATTTCTCCCTATACTTTGATGCACATGTGGTAAAGATACGGTCTGTGAGCCAAAACTGGCCCGCCAAAGGGTCTGATCTGGCCCGTGGGATGAATTTTTAAAATGCAAAAATTACACTGAAGACATTAACGATCAGGGGTGTTAAAATCTTTTTAGTTCAGGTTCCACATACAGAACAATATGATCTAAAGTGGATCAGACCAGTAAAATTCTTTCACAATAACCTATAAATAATGACAACTACACAATTTTCTCTTTTGTTTTAGTGTAAAAAAGTTAATTCCATGAAAATGTTCACATTTACAAACAATCTTTTCAGACAAAATCTGAATAACCTGAACAAATATCAACCTAAAATGTTAAAAGTAAATTAAGTGCTGTTTTTCCAATATTCTGCCTGTAACTAAATGTTTTGTGTATTTGTAGATCTACTGTGATCTGTAAGTTGTAATGCACATGTGTAAATGTTAAACTGAGGCATAATATTGTTAAAATTGCACTTATTTTTCTTAAGAAATTTCAGGTTGTTTATATTAATCACATTTTTTTTTAATCAAACTTTGTAGATGTTAGCATTTCCATAATGTAATGTTACTTTTTTCACTGTTATTTTACTGGTCCGGCCCAGTTCAGATCGTATTGGGCTGAATGTGGCCCCTGAACTGACATAAGTTTAACACCCCTGCTCTGATGTCATGCATGTATTCCCCATTAATATGATTTATTTAATTCTTTTCCATCTGTACATGTACAAAAACAATTAAAAACTGTAGAAAACAGCAGTGTAGTCAAATGTGAGCAGAAGATAATAATGGGAAGTTTGAGTGTATGTATGTTATGTAAGTAAATCTGATACTGGCCTGAAACATGTAAGGCAGGGGTTTTCGATGATTGCATTTCTGAAGTGCATGTAAACACGTCAGATCTGATTATTACAACTATCTGCTTACTCCCAGTTATCAGATTTTTATGGTCATGTAAACAAGCTCAATGATTCCCTTACATGGCATCATGTCATCATCACCCTCCCTACCTCAAATAAATCACTAAGCTGCACTTTGTCATACATGCATCTGCACTTTAATAAGCACTTTATTCTGCTCTGCTGTAAGGGAATGCCTTATAAATGGTGAAAGTGTTTTACTTAACCCTATAATACCAAACATATCATATTTGATAAATGACTTTTGAAGTCCTCTACATGATCAGTGTGATATTTTTTTCTCTAAAAACCTGATGTACACAATTAGATACATGCAATACACGAATAATTTATTTTAGTCTCATTTTGCTTTTCTATTCTTCTGTACAACACAAATTTTAGTTGTACAGCTGTTTTATGTCTTTAATCTATTCTTGTATTTTATTCTTTTATTTTGTTTTTTATTTATTCCTCTGTACAGTACTTTGGCCCACTGTGGTTATTTTTAAAGTGCTTTACAAAAGAAGTAGAGAGAGTGAGAGCTTAAAGCTATACAGTATGATGTGGCATTTTTATACTTTTCTTTTGCCATCTTAAAATGCTCCTAATAAGCGTGTGTCAAACTAAAATGTAAAAGAAATCCACCAGGTATTGAAACTCAAAAAATGTTTAATTCTCGTACATTTCTGATAAAAGTCTGACCAATCATTTTATTCGGTCCGAATAAAATAATTGGCCGAACCTGGCTGAGCCTCCTGTCAATCATCTATTACGGCCGTCCAGCATCCGATCCATTATCGCCGTCTCACATCCTATACGGGTACCTCTGAATCTGACGCATCACTCGCGCTGCTTCTCCTGTCACTGACCACAGTCTTTCTAGGATGTGTATGGATAGAACTCAAATGCTCATGTGGAAGGGAATAAACGGATTTATTAACAGAAACAACAACTAAGGAGAACAAACAGGAGTCCGATGAATGAAGGATGGAGATAAAAGTCTGGAAGTCAGCTGAACTGGACTGAACAGGTCTGCATAAAGCTCAGCTTTTATGACCGTGGGACTCATACAGGTACATGTACATAGTGTCACACAGTGTAGGATTATGTAGGATGATAAATGTATGAACTATGAAAACTCAAATGTCCACGGAAAATTCGTGGAGGCCGCGCGTTCACAGTGCGCGCCCCCGTCGCCTGGGCATCTCATCTCCGTGGTGCAGTGAAGACACTGACCCAGCTCTGCACAGACCAGACCCTTAAATACAGGGTCTACTGATGGAACAGGGGCCGCGGGCCGTGGCAGGTGGATGATGCATCTGATTACTGAGGGAGGGGTCTGTGGACACACCGAAGTGGACCGGACCTGCCCCTCCGCTTCCTCCGCACGCATCAGGTGAGAGGAGGCGAGCATCAGAGCTCAGGCTAGGGGAAGTGGGCGGGGCTTTGGAGGGAGGCGGGTTGTTCATGTTCAAACTTTTACTAAGTGCTGTGAGAAATGCCACATCGGTAGGTATAGCTTTAATTGTTAATCTTCCCCTGTAAGTCGTTTTGGAAAAAAGCATCTGACAAATGCATAAATGTTAATGTAAATAATTCATCGGGGGGAGAAATTTGTTCACCGGAGGCCTTTCCAGTGACACTATAAGATCGTTATTAATGAGGAAGAAGGCAGAACTTTGCCAATTTTGAAAAGGAATTACCAATTTGTTCGACATGTTCGTGTTATATCATGTTTTTACTTGTCCAAAAATAATACTATTTGAGCATTGAGACCCAATGTATCAAATATGACACAAAATTGAAACTCATACATGGAAACTGAAGGACCAAAAAAGGCTCCAGTTTCAAAGAACTGGAATTTTCTGTCAATTATTTATTGGTTCACGCTTTACAGGGTTAAGTATGTGGGGTTTTTTTGTTGTTGTTTTTTTTTGAGCAATGTAACAGTACATCCAAAGAAGTGGAATTACAGTGCATACATTACATTGCCTTTTATGTCGTTTTTCCTCCAACCAACCCCAAGGCCCTCCGAGAAGGGGCAACAGCAGGAACAAGAACATTATAACAAAGTCTCTGTGCAGTAGAAAATCAGTTAAGTAAGTATGTGTTTTTATGTGGCTGGTTTTTTTTTTAGATATTTTTACTATTTTTCATCATTATTATCTTATAACTGCTACCTGAGTACACATTTTGTTCTTCGTGTGCTACATTGGATGAATGACAATAAAAGAACCATGATTCCGTGTCTTTTCTTTTACAGTAAACAGATTACCTGCGTTGTCTGTCTAGGACTTGCCGGTTGACAGCTCTCCAACGCTGACCCAGGATTTGTAGCTTTTCTTCGAGGAGGGATCCATCAGGGGATGACAACTGCTCAATTATCTGCTCCCCGGTGCGATTTAGTACAACCAGGACCGGCTGGTGGCTGGCGAGACCTTCTTCAAGCTCCTGAAATACACATCAAAGTATGAGAGCGTGTAAGGGACAGAGGAAAGAAAAAAAAAAAAAGACTTTTGGATCAATCAAACAACATAATCCGATTCACTCAGGGCCAAATCCCCGGCTCAGGTCCATCTTTCCAGACAAATCACAAATTGACACATGGCCATGATTTGTGGTAAATCAAGAATTAAGCTGCTAAGTCTCTACTTGGACCAACAGAGATTGAACTTGTCAAGAGAGACCCGTGGAGAAACTGATTACAAAGTCGGCTAAAGTTTAAGTCCGCTAATTGATCTCTCAATTCCCATCTGCTTGATCCTCCGTCTCACCCTCAGTAGCTGTGAAAACAAGTGGAAACTCTTGACAGATGCAAATCACGGAGATAGAGGTGTTAATGATGAAGCAGCAAGTGATAATGCACTGGTTCCAGACAAGTTAAATCCCTTTGGAAATTAAATTGGTGCTGTAATTATGAAACAAAGTGAAATTAGAAACCCCTACTCATCTTTCTCTTCAGTCTATAACACTCCATTTCGCTTTCCATAATGAATCCACAGATGTGCAGAGTTTTTGTTTATCAGGTACAGTAATGCAGCCTTTTTCCCTCTTGGCAATAAAAACGTAATTATCTAGGGTCAAACACTCCATCCATCTCGCTGATCATATCTTAAACATATTACTACAGCTTCCTGGGAACATAACGCTTAGACACATAAAGGATATTACAAGTCTGTATCTGATTAATTAGCTTCTGATCCTAATATGCCAGCATGCCGTGAATGTTTCTAGAATTTCTAAAGGTATTTGCATAAAAATATAGATGATGGAGACAAATTAAAGAGAAAACCTGATGGGAGTGGTCTACCCCAGCATGACAAATTACAGCTTTATACTGACAAGTTCAATTAAATGATATTTCAACAATATTTATAGTGAGTTTTGATGATGAGCTGGAAGGATTATAATAAGCAGTTCTAGGAAATAAATAAATAGATGCCTTCGTCTCATTTAAGTGTTGATGAGTTGTTACTTGTCACATGCAATCAATCAAACGGTGCTGTGGGGTGTAGCACTCCAGACCAGTGTGTTGACTACAGACACGAAGAGAAAAAATAAAAAATAAAATAAAAATAAAAATAAACATAGTGAGAAAGCTGAAAATCTGGCAATAATCAATGTGGCTGTAATGAAAATGATTTGAAGGACTATAAAAAAAGTTTCTAGTGATGAAGTTATGTTATGTGTTTCTTATAATTAATGTTTTAAGTTCATAAAGTCATGTAATATTCATGCTAATGTCACAAATAACATTATGACAACATTAAATTTGGTAACATGAGGTTTTTTTCTCAATCTGTAAAACAATTTTGGGTTTTAAAATGTATTCCTTGTGTTTTAATTTCATTGTATAGACTTAGACAAACTTCACTGATCCACACGGGAAATTACTTGGTCACAATAGCTCAGTTGCAGACAAAAACACTAGCCAAAAAGCAAAAAAGGAAAGTAAGTGTGAAGAGATAAACGCAATAAATATAAACTGAATACACTAATAAAGCAGAAAAAATACAAGATTTACAAATGGAAACGGACAAATGGAAGTAAATATACACTATATACATACAGGTGTGAAAGTGACTGAGGTGCAGTAATGTGAATGTACCAGTTATGTGGATCACATGACCAGAGCAGAAATGGGCACCACTGAGGCATTTTGGGTAAACCCCAAAATGGATATGGTCAGAAGCATAATGGATCCAGTACAGTGTCAATTCTGCACATGGTTCAAAAGACACAAAAAGTATTTGTGCTGTGTTTGATGTTTATGTGCTTACTTGGACTCTGATGCATTTTGGACACTTTATTGAATGTATGTTCTGCTATGCTAACATGTTGGAACCCATCTATTTCCTGATATTGTCCTAAGAGACTTCATCCCTCCAGCAGAGAAAAATGACTCTTAAAATCGATGCTAATATACAGTCGTGAAAACAATTTTTAGACCACCCTTGTTTTCTTCAATTTCTTGTTCATTTTAATGCCTGGTACAACTAAAGGTACATTTGTTTTGACTAATATAATGATAACAACAAAAATAAGTCATAAGAGTTTAATTTCAGAGCTGATATCTATCCATTTTCCATGTTTTCCTGATAATAACCAAAATCACTTCAGTTCTTACATCAATATCTACGGCATCGTACCTGCCAAAAACAGTGTTTTTAGGCATTCCATGTTTTCTTTTCTGTCTGTTTTAGTCACATGATATACACAGGAGTTAGAACTTGATTGTATAACCATTGTTTTTGGTGACTTTTGATGGTCTAATCATTTTTTCCACAAGTGCACACTGAAGCAGTTCATGCAGCTCACATGCTTTTCCCTGTATTTGTCACCCATCTGTATCTATTCTCTACTACAGTTTATTAGTTACACACACACACACACACGCACGCACGCACACACACACACACACAACGCCACATGAATCTTCCACTGACCCCTTGATGCTGTCGTGCAGAGTCCAGGTCCAGTTGTCCCTCAGGGCCAATGCTTTCAGAGAGCAGCGTCTCAGTGTCTGTCAACCACTGACTCATGTCATTCATGTCACAGTGGAACTGCCTCCACTCCTCTATGGCTCGGTCAAAACTCCTGTAGCACAACATGAAAACACACACAACACGTCTCACTTCAGAGGAACCACAAATATAATATTCAGTTCAGTTAGTGCTTCTGATAAACCTAAGTAAATTAAAAGCATAATTTATGAATTTAATTGGAAAAATCTAATTTGTTATTTCATCACACCTAAAATTAAACGTAAACAGATGAATACTCAACAGCCATGTTGGAGACTTTGTAATCGCATGGATTCAGATCATACACATGCTTTTTGGAAATGCACATATTTTCAACCCTTCTGGGGGAAGGTTCACTCCACTGTTTGATGTGTTGGGATATGCAATCCCAAATTCTTATCTTGTTCCTTACCTTGGGCATTTGGAAGAATCGGTGCAAAAAGAAGACAGATATCTTGTCAAGATCCTCCTGGTGGCCGGGAAGAAGGCCATAACAAAGACTGATGCTCTGTCTTACAAACAATGGCTTTCAATCATAGATGATTTACTTGTCATGGAACATCTTACACATAAACTGAAGTTGAAAGAAAACCTCTTTATGAAAAACTGGGGAAAATGGCTGATATTCAGGGAAAAATATGTCTATTAAGGGACCTAAACATATTCTGACAAAAACGCAGGCTGTTCTTTTCATTTGTTTGTTTTCTGTACTTGTGTTTCTTTTCTTGATCCTCAACCAGAGGAGATTGGATTGTATTATACTGATAAAAATGGGAAATAAATAAAAAATTACAAAAAAAAAGGGAGGAATCATGATATTAAACAGTGTGAGATGCCTAAAATAAAAAAAAAAACTGTAAGGGTGACATGTTACCCAGTGTCCTGTATTTAAAATAACCATGACATAATCTGTATGTGCGGATGTTGGTATTAATTTTCTACTTAAAGGTTAAATACTTGATATACGGTTGGAAGCAGAATTATTGAACCTCAAACAAATGTCACTAAATGACAAAGACTAGCAATAAAAAACCCATTTCAAATCATCCCATCATTTAAAGACCACTTATTCCAATACTACTTTGTACTGAAACAAGGTATTTCATCAAAACTTGTCAACTTCTTTAAAATTATTCTAAATCATCCACCTGCAGAATTATAGAACCCCCTCCCGCCAGAAAAAAACAGAAAAAAAAAAAAAAAATTTACTGAATATCTGACCTTTTTGAAACATTGCCAGCCTTAAACGATTGTTTGCCAATATAGCTTACAACTCATAATTAATCCTTGCCCTATTTAAGCATCTTTCTTCAGTTCAGTTCATTTCGGTGCATATTGCTATAATGCCTAAGTCAAAGGAAGTGTCATTAGAGTTCAGAAGAGTGATAACTGAATTCCACAAGGAAAGGAAAGGCTACAAGACCATTGCAGAGACTTTAAATGTACCTAGAGATACAGTTGCTAATGTCATTCGAAAGTTTTTATGTATTTTTTTTTTTTGTTTTGTTTTATGTGCTGGAATAAAGGCTTTCATCTGTTTCTGAGTGTTTTGAATCATTAAAAGTTCTTTAGTGTCTTACATTTGCATGGGGGTTTAATAACTCTGCTTCCAACTGTACACAGAACAGCCTTTTAAACCCCATTAATCATCAAATATACAACTGCAAAGCTCTACATGGTCAACGTCTAGTTCGAGTGGAAAGCAATTACCACAATAATAACGTCTTTAAACTTAAAAGTGAGTTAATAGATTGCATTAATTATGGTGGAATCCAGTTTTGATTACTCTCTGAAATGTTTTCTTTGCTTCTTTGGTCTCATTGTGAACTGAGTGAACTTAACACAGAACGGAATATTAAAAAAAAAAAAAAAAAAAGAATAAATTCTGCTCTTCGGGTAGAACCAAGTTCACTCACTGGGAAATTCCACAGTTTGTGATAAGGAAAAATGGAATGTTTGACCTCTATTAAGAATAAGAAAATGTCATAACAGGAACCCTGACAATACTGAAAAGTTCACGGTGACGCGGCTGAATAATCAGCGTTGACCGAGAGGCTGATTACTTTAAATGCCTAATACAAAAACCAGATCTGTATCGTGTTGATGGTCTGCATGAAGGCCATTTCCTCACAGAGTACCGCTTCGAGCAGAATGAATCTGATCAGAGAGACAAGGTGAGGAAATGAGTTTCGGACGAGCAGTTTTACAAATATGCTCAATCACAGGGTTTTAATGATACCCAGAGGTTATAGTGATTGCAGATGGAGTGGTTCAGCATTTGTGCGCAATCTTCAAAATTAGCTTACGAGTTTATTCTGGTCTGTGCACAGACTAGACTCAGCAAATGAAGACTGCTTATGCCCAAGGACTAGCGCTGATGGTAATCAAGGTCACCACGTATGGGTGTAAATGTGAGTGAGTGAATATGTGAACAGGCATGAGATTGTTTATGCCCACGGAATTATTTTGATTGTAATCAAGGTCAGTGTGTGTGTGTGTTTGATTTGTGTGTCCTGATCCATTTATTTATCTGTTCCTAACTAACAGACAGCTTGGATTTAATGTTCCTGCAGCTTCACACATCCTGACACTAACTCAAACACATTCACAGTAGTGACTTGTTTGCTTCTCTCATCTGTAACTCACCTTTTTAGATTAGACTAGACTAGACTAGATTAGACTGAACTTTATTGATCCCTTGAGCAGAGCCCTCAAGAAACTGAGGTTCCAACAGCAGCACAACACAGAATGTACCCATATAACAAATACTGTTAGAAAATAGTAATAGCAATAACTATAAAAATATTAGTGATAAAATGGGCAATTGCACATTGGAAACGTGCTAGAAGAAGCAACAAATGACAGAGTAGTAGTAATAATAATAATAAATAAATAATTATGTTACAATATTATAACATGAGATAGAGAGATAGATAGATAGATAGATAGATAGATAGATAGATAGATAGATAGATAGATAGATAGATAGATAGATAGATAGATAGATAGATAGATAGATAGATAGATAGATAGATAGATAGATAGATAGATAGATAGATAGATAGATAGATAGATAGATAGATAGATAGATAGATAGATAGATAGATAGACAGATAGATGCTTCTGGGTTTATTTTGGTATCTGCCACTTTGCCAGCTTTTTAGACCCAATAATAAAAGAGAAATTTAGACATATTTCCCTCCAGGATGTACCTAATGATGACCTCAGATAAATGCAAAAAAAAATTATACTCCGACTCTGTGCCATCCCAAAATTAATGAATTTTTTATCAAATATTAGGGCCAAAAATAGGACCAAAATTGTGACATGAAAAACTACCTAGGTGTCAGTGCGTTTTATTTTGAAAACATGGCTTGAAATGGTCTTATATACCACTATAACTAAAGACAGTGTTAAATTTGATGATCCTGGTGTTTTTTCTAATCCAGACGTGGGTTTTCCATGAATCTCAGTCTCATTCCAAGTTTTGTGTGTAACCCATCGTGTCCACTTGCGTTACATACAGAACCTGCCCACTTAAACACTAATAAATCGCAAATGATTTTGCAACAGTGGCCATTTTTGTGAAACACTCTCCCTTGCATAATTAGTTCAATTCCCAAAATGTACCTGTGAGAGAATAAAAAGGTATTTAAAAAAAATAGTAGCACATAATTTTCGTGTCCTTTTGACTGTGTTACATGTGGATTTTTGTATTAAATATAATGTAAAATATAAAAATGTGTTTCATCTGAAAAATAGTTTCTCTTTTATATCAGCAAGTATTTATTTTTAAAATAGACCCAAAGTGCTTCTAAACTTACTTCATAACATTAGTCTACATCTGGTTTGAATTTTACCCCCCATGTCCTGTTTTTAGGGACCAGTTTCATAGAAGCACCCAGATAGATAGATACACATAATTTAAAAATCACAGAATAAAAGTTATAATAAAGTGATAACAGTAATAGTAGTACATAAGTAATCTAAGTATG
This sequence comes from Sphaeramia orbicularis, assembly GCF_902148855.1. Taxonomy (NCBI): domain Eukaryota; kingdom Metazoa; phylum Chordata; class Actinopteri; order Kurtiformes; family Apogonidae; genus Sphaeramia; species Sphaeramia orbicularis. Next base: position 37,543,814 of record NC_043979.1, on the reverse strand, counting down.
TTGTGTATGTTTGAGTATTATGTTCACACTCCATTAGGTCTTTATTATGACACTTGTTTGTTATGTATTGAGTATGTTCATAGACCCACCCTTTGCGGTGGTTGTACATGCGGTTGAGTCGGTCCCACTCGGCGTTGAGCTGCGTGAGGGCGTCTCCGATCTGGGCCACTTCAGCAGTAGATGCGTTCTGGATGGCGTCCGGCTGGCGCTCGTGGATCGCTGTCACCTGATCACCTAGACGCTCCAGATTCTCTTTGATATTCTACAGAGAAAGACAAAAAGTAAGACGCACAAGAAAGAAAAAAAAAAAGACTACTACTTTAAGAAGGATTATTTGAAGTAAATCAAGTCACCTTAAGAGTGTCCTCCTGGCTGGAGAAATCTTCATAGAGACCCCCGCTGAGCTCAGACGAGTTCAATAGCAGTTCGTTGTCGGCCATGGCGAGGAGAACCTTGTTGATCTCCAGAAGGTAGTCAGATGGACTTCGTGAAGGAGTGACTGTACGCTCCACTGATGACATCTCCTGCATTGAGGGAAAAAAGTACAAGGATAAGAGAGAAATGGTCAATCATTTCACTAAAACCTCATAATAATAGAAAATATTAAACTGTTCTGGACTAACGCCATAATCATCAATTAAACCAGGCATGCACTGATGTTCTGATGACTTCCATTTGTAGATGTGTTACTACCAAAAGGACCAAGAATTTTGTCCTGAGCTCCCAAGAATAGAAATGCTTGTGGATCGGACCAGCAAAATAATGACAGCGAACAAAGTAAAGTTCAATTATGAAAATGTTTAAATCTACAAAGTGTCCTTTAAAAACGTAAATAACATGAGTGTATAATTTTAACAGAGTGTAATTTGAACAATACTATCATTTACACACATGCATCACAATGTACAGATCACAGTGGATCTACAAATACACAAAACATTTAATAACAGGCAGACTTCTCTTAAAGGGGTCAGATTTAGCTAAACCCACTTTTATTAGTCTTTGGTTCATTTATTTGTGTATTTGGACCCTAATAGTTCATTAAGTTTGAATTTGAACCCTCCAGGTGCTGCAAAACTATCTTCACATTCATTTAGGCAAAAATCGAGTGGATTTCTACAACCTGTTTTAATTCCTTTTTAATTTGTTACGTCTATAACTAGTTACATCACAACATTTGCACATAAGGTCAAGACTTCCAACGAACATTTCTCTGAGTACGGCATAATTGTTTATCAGCAGCAGCGGTTGTAGTCCATATTGAAGATATGCGTAAACTTCACGCCGATTACCTAAAATGTTCAGTTGTTGGCTGAACAGGACAGAGCAGCACAGCCAACAACCTGGAGAGAGTGGGGTGTGAAGTGGCTCATTTGCATTTAAAGGGCCAGCGCTCAAAACGACCTTTCTGGTGTCATTACTCAGAAATAGGGTTGAAGATGGACCGGTGGAGTTGAATTAATGAAGACTTCAGACCCCAGTATAGCATTTACAGTTTATGTAGACCACAGGAAAATGTTTTAAAATGCAATTCCATTTTTTTTAAAAGCAAAACATCACTCCTTTAAGACATTTCAATTTATTCACATTTTTTGTAAACAGATAGTTTATAAATGCAAACATTCTCATGTACCGTACTTTCCGGACTATAAGCCGCTACTTTTTTCTCGTTTTGAACCCCGCGGCTTATACAACGATGCAGCTCGAGTATAGATTAATATGAGCTAATGACCACCAGGGGTCGCTCTAGCAGGAAGCACAAAAGCGAGACAGACAGGTGGAAGAGGTGATGCGGACAGGAGAAGTTTTAATCTTAACTTTTAACAATGCACAAACCCTCATCATGGAAAACACACGAAGAAATGCATATGATGCAGCTTTGAAGTTAAAACCAATTGATGCGTCTGTCTAAGAAGGAAATAGAGCTGCAGCACGGAAGTGCCACTGAGCAACAACAGAGGAGAAACGTAAAAAGGAGTGTGACGGAGCTGAGGCTGTTCAACTCCAACACCGAAGAAGACGACTGCAGTGGTTTAATGGGCAGAAGGAAGATGAAGATACAGATCAATGACTTTTCTGGGTTTTTTAAAAAGCTATGTTCCTGCCATTTTACTGCCTTGTTACAGGCACTGTTTGGAAAAAAGCAGTTAAGGTATGCAAATAAATATTTAAATAATCTTTCTGTTTAACATCTTTCTGTGTAAATATCTCATGTCACAATGTGGACACCTGTGGCTTATAGTCAGGTGGGACTTAAAGTCAGCCGCAGCTTATAGTCAGGTGCAGCTTATATTCCGGTGTGCCTTATAGCCCGGAAAGTACGGTAGTTTTCCTTTTTTACATTAAAACAAAGGGAAAAACTTGGAGTTACCATTATTTATAGGTTATTACAATAGTATTTAACTGGTCTGATCCACTTGAGATTGAACTGGTCTGTATGTGGCCCCTGAACTACAAGGATTTTCACATCCTCGATTGTTAATATCTGCAATGTCATTTCTGTACGTCACAAATTCATCCCACGGGCCAGATTAGACTCTTTGGAGGGCTGGTTTTGGCCCACGAGCTGTATGTTTGACACCCCTGCTTTAGACTGTCCATGTTTCCAGAGTGGTCTGAGGATGTTTGAAGGTGCAAACATGTGAAAAAGTGATGGTAGTTTTAATTTCATGACTTAATAATTATCAGTGCAGTGCAAATTTACTTTCCATTTCAAAAGCCTTAAGAGGAAAAAAAACATACCATTACAGCAACAAAACAAAACAGATGACAGGAGTTATCTACTGAAGACTGTGTGGATGCCATCATTTGCAGTCTATACATGATGTCAACTCCTATGCCAAACCCCCGGCTCTACTGGCTTCAACATGGCTGTCAGATAAAATGTGCTCAATGACACCAGATGACATGCACCGAGGTCTGAAGACTTTGCCAAAGCGGACACATTCGCAACCGACAAATCATTTTTACAGCCAAACAGAAATGCTCGTTGTTGTGGGACGTAAAAATACCAGTAAAATAAAACATAAAAACTGAATGAAACATAGTGAGGCTCATTCATTCTTCCCCAAAATAAAATTTAATTCCTCCCATCGTAAAATTGCAGACATTTTTTTGACCTTGAATATCAAAAAAGTTTAAGAGGTTTTAAGACTTCAAGGATCCACGGGGACCTTGACAGCAAACCAAGCAGAGACTTTTTTGGGGGGGTGTAAATAAAATCCCCTACATCTAAAATTAGAGCCCGTTCCCTGCGGCGGAAACGCTCTGAGTTCATCCAAAGGTTTGCAGTTACTGGTAAAAGTTCCCAGAGTGGAAGGTGACTCCTGTGTATAATCCACATGCTCATGCATGAGTCAGTCTCTCACCTCTGTTGAAAACTCTGTTCTGTGCTCGATGGATGTGTGAGAGATTGAAGCGTCCACACACACTTCGGCCTGCCTGGAGCGTAGCACCCACAGCTCCTAAATTAAACATAAACACACAGATGTTGGCCAAACCAGAGAAATACATTCCCACAAGTCAAAAAAAAGCACATCCCCCACTATGACCTGGTCTTGGAATCAAACAGAATAGCATAGCATAGTATAGCATAGAATAGAATAGAATGGAACAGCATAGCACAGAATAGAATAGAATAGAATAAAATACAATAAAATAGAATAGCATCGCATAGAATAGAATAGAATAGAACAGAATAGAATAGAATAGCATTGCATGGACTAGAATAGCATAGCATAGAATACAATAGAATAGACTAGAATAGCATAGCATCACACAGGATAGAATAGAACAGCACACATAAACTAGAATAGCACAGCATAGAATAGAATAGCATAGCATCACATAGAATACAACAGCACCGCATAGACTAGAATAACATAACATAGCATAGCATAGAATAGCATAGACTAGAATAGCATAACATAGCATAACATACAATAGAACAGTATTACACAGACTAGAACAGCATCGCATAGACAAGAATAGCATAGCATAGCATAGAATAGAATAGCACAGAATAGAATAGAATAGAATAGAATAGAATAGAATAGAATAGAATAGAATAGAATAGAATAGAACAGAATAGAATAGACTCCACTGTAATTGTGTGTTCAATGAATAAAAAAACATATGTTAGAAAATAAGAATAGGACAAATATGAAATTATTAAACAAAAAAGTAAAACATAAAATTTACATGAAATTTACATGAAATTAAATAGATATAAAATATGATTAGACACAATATTTACACTATTAACAGTATGCATATTTAAGAAAATCAGCAATATGAACAGTGTGTAAAGTCTATAAAAATAGTGCACTTGTATTTGAATAAGTATTGAATAAATATTGTTACTGTAAGAACAGAGGAGTGCTGCATGACTTATTGGACATACTTTACAATTTTACAGGGTTATTGCACATTCTTGAAGTAATCACATGTGCATACATACACAGACTGTGCAGAAAGAACGCCAGAGTTATTACCTTTTCAGAAATCGTATTCATGCGTCTTACCCGGTATTGGCTTTGCAGTCGGAGCAATAAAAGCCTCAACTCCTCCTTCTGACCCTCATCTGAAGTTTGCTGCTGCAGTTCTTCTCCTCTTCGGAGCAAGTCTTCAACACTGGCTTTCTCCTCATCCATCTGGTGCAGGGTCACAGGTAAAAAAAACAAAAAAACAAAGTAAAAACATAGAAGAATTCAACATCCTGCAATTCCAATCCCACTGGAACAATCAACCTTGAAGAAAAACTTACATACCAAAAAGAAAGATTAAATAACTCCTTTGCAAAACAAGCAGCAAGATTGCAGAAGCTGTAGACACTTCTTCGAAAATACTGTTTTAAAATACAATAAAAGGCTTCCCAACTCGAACACTGACCTTGCTCTGGATTGGTTAGGTTTGTTCAGTCAGTGTGTTTAACGTCATAAACCTTGATAACACAGATTCAGCTCCAGACCTGCTAGGCCTTGAAAGTGCCCAATCAAAGCTGGTCTTATCAAGTGACAGCTTTATATAGCCCGTGGACCAACAAATTCATCATAGAAAATCCAATAAAACTGCACGCCCGAGGAGACAAAAAGAGAAAAATAGGCAACCCTGGACGATTTTCTGTGACTGTATGTTTTTAAATTCCTTAGAACAATTACCAGGGGGCTGTTAAGTTCATGAAAATGTTGATCAAAACCCTGGAAAGAGGCGGCAATTCTACACATAATCATGTCTTTTCAGTCCGTTCACATTATCACTGCTTATCTTATTATAAAACCGAATGACAGGTGCTTAAAAAAAACAAGTAAATAAAGGTGTTGCTGTGTACTTTGTCATCGTCCAGGGTGTTTGCTGCATCCTGTTGTCGCAGTTCAAGAGCCCTGAGTGTGTCGTGGAGTTCTGCCTGAAGGTTCTGAACCTCGGTGGGAATCGGAGCCTCGGCAGAACGGGCTTCGCTCTCGGCCTCAACTCGGATCTCCTGGTTGAGAACGACCTGGTGAGAGGAAGCAAACACAGCACAGACCACCCAGATCAGGTACAGGTTATGGCAACATAACTGAAGACCTATCATATTAAATTTAATACCTTTTAAAGACTTTTTTAAGGTATTAAATGCAGATTTGGAAATTCAAGATTTGAATTTCCAAATCTGCACTAGAAAAATTCAATTTAACATTGACTTGGTGATGGAAGAATCAAACAAATGAAGATTCTAGAGAAGTTTATAATGAAGTTTGGTCCTGGGGAGACATTAAATTTGTCTTTTTGGTGTTGAGCTGAGAGCATGTGGTGGATTATATAAAAAAAGTTTAATATTTAACCTTTTTGCTAATTTATTAAATTTTTAACTGGTTTTGCCTCATGTGGTCAAAATAAAATTGTTAATATTTGGGACTGATCAATATATTCAGCACTTAAATATTCAAATAATGTAGTTATGTTTTGTTTTTTTTTTTACTTCCTGACCAATAGCGGTGACATGATGATTAATGTAAGCTAACTGATTTGTCTCTGTAACTAGCTGGATGTGTACGTCTTAGTCAAATTGTTTCTATGAAATGAGAGATTCAGTAGAAGCTTTATTCTTTTTTTTTTGCACTATTGTGGCTTTTAAGACTAAGAATTTCAAAATGTATTTATCACCATTCATTATAATATATTGCATTACATATACTGTATATATGTGAGTGTTGACAGTTGGGTTTCTGTGGTAACTGTGCATTGGTGTGAAACGCGGTACTGTTCAGTCAAGATGAGATGCATAAAAAGACGATTTGTCTCAGTCCCGTTGTTTCATTTGATCAGGAATAATTCACCACCACCGATTAAACATTCATTTTACGTTTAGCACAGTGATGTACAGTCAGGGAAGGCAAAGAGAAAAGTGAATAAGATTCTCTTTTAGGTTCTTATGATTGTAAATCTGACTGAAGGAGAAGGAGTCAGTGCCTCACCAGCCAAGAACCTCAATTTTACAAAACTTCATTTATTTTGATTTGACATTAAGTGATGTCATTACTTTTTGACATTATTAACCAAAGCAGTTTCTATCAGGCTAGTTAGAGATCTGATTCTACTCTTCCCTTTGCTCTAGTAGGTTGTTGTTTCTCTACCTGTTGAGTTTGTTGGTGCATCTCAACGACACCGGACTCCAGAGTGGTCAACATCTAGAAAACAAAGGACACAAAACAAGAATCACTGACTGGACCCTGCTTAACACATCTCAGACTATTTGATTAGATCAGACTACAGGGTGTCCCATAAGTCTCCATACATAGGAAAAATAAACGTTTCTTGACATAAACCATTTTTATTTATATAATATGCTCTATATGACTGCCATTTTGTCGGGAACACATTTCAGTGCGTGTCCTCCACTGCTGAAGAACTATAAAGAAGAAATATAAAGAAATACATGTTAGAACCATATATGTATGGAATGTATTATGTCTCCTATGTATGGAGACTTATGGGACACCCTGTAGATTAGGTTAGATTGAACTATATTGATCCCTTGGGCAGAGCTGACAGGAAATTTCGGTTCCAATAGCAACACAACACCGAATGTACACATAAAAAAAATTATGAGAAAGTAGCAATAACAATAAAAACAGGAAATTTCACATTATAAAGTACTAGTAGAAACAACAAATAACAGGGTAGTAGCAATAAAGTAGTAATAACAATAATAAATATCTAATTATGTTATATTATAATATGCAGTGTGTAAATATATACAGGGTGGGGAAGCAAAATTTACAATGAACATTTAGTTGTTTTTTCTCAGCAGGCACTACGTCAATTGTTTTGAAACCAAACATATACTGATGTCATAATCATACCTAACACTATTATCCATACCTTTTCAGAAACTTTTGCCCATATGAGTAATCAGGAAAGCAAACGTCAAAGAGTGTGTGATTTGCTGAATGCACTCATCACACCAAAGAAGATTTCAAAAATAGTTGGAGTGTCCATAAAGACTGTTTATAATGTAAAGAAGAGAATGACTATGAGCAAAACTATTACAAGAAAGTCTGGAAGATACTATTAAAGAAGAATGGGAGAAGTTGTCACCCGAATATTTGAGGAACACTTGCGCAAGTTTCAGGAAGCGTGTGAAGGCAGTTATTGAGAAAGGAGGACACATAGAATAAAAACATTTTCTATTATGTAAATTTTCTTGTGGCAAATAAATTCTCATGACTTTCAATAAACTAATTGGTCATACACTGTCTTTCAATCCCTGCCTCAAAATATTGTAAATGTTGCTTCCCCACCCTGTATACTGTATAATTTAATAATCATAGGATAAAAGTTATGATAAAGTGACAACTGTAATAGTAGTCGTTACAATGATAACTATATGTAATAAGTAATATACAGTTGCGGAAAAAATTATTAGACCACCCTTGTTTTCATCAGTTTCTTGTTCATTTTCATGTCTGGTACAACTAAAGGTACATTTGTTTGGACAAATATAATAACAACAAAAATAGCTCATAGTAGTTTAATTTCAGAGCTGATATCTATCCATTTTCCATGGTTTTCTTGATAATAACCAAAATCACTTCAGTTCTTACATCAACATCTATGGCATTGTACTGACAAAAACAGTGCTTTTAGGCATTCCATGTTTTCTTTTCTGTCTGTTTTAGTCACATGATACACACAGGAGTTAGTACTTGATTGCATAACCATTGTTATTGATGGCTTTCGATGGTCTAATAATTTTTTCCATGACTATAAGTAAGTAATAGTAGTAAGTAAGTAAGTATAGTAAGTAGTAATGGTGAAAATAACAACGATTCCTAGATGTCCTTTTAATTTCAGTTTGTGCTTTTGTACCTGGGCAGTTTTTATGTGTTGCGAGACTTTGTCGAAGTTACAGTTGAGTTCGGCCAGTTTGGGCTCCACCACGTCTCGACAGGCGGGGCCCCTGCTGGTCATGAGGATGATGGCCTGGTCCCTGACGCTGTCCACGCGCAGACTGATATCCTCCAGCTCATCCAGCATGCGCTAAGAACAGACCACGCAGTCCGGAGTTATTCATCTTTTTGTTTACCCTTTTTGTGCCATCAGTCATTTTCCTCTCGAGCGCAGGATGGCAGCGCAGCCTTGGATCGGACCAGAGAGCTGAGCACAGCATGTCCTGTTCAAGGTTAGCGGGCCCGCGGACCAGCTGATATTTAGTGCAGACCTTCAGGTGTCGAGGCGGAGGAAGGGTGAAGTTAAGAATTTAAGAACTGAGAGATAAATTATGTGGCATTTCCCCTTTCCCTAGATTCTCATTTAGCCAACATTTCTCTTTCCAGGATGTCAACAAACCTCTTTTGTTTGACCTTCATCATCTACTTTTCACTCTTTATTCTGTTTAGTGCTACATGCTAAGGCTGAGTTATGGTGATAAAAAATAAGAAAAAACTCTGCTAAATAAAAACACATTAAAAATTTACTGCCCCACAAGGTAAGAGGAGGGTTTTCTTAGACTTTAAAGGACTATATAACGCTGCCTGAAGCATTCATTTACATAACAGGCCATTATTAAAGAAGTCTACGCTTGGCCTGCTCCAAGCCAGGACAATATTCAGCATATTTTTAAGACATGAAATGAAAAATTGCATGACTAACTGTGTAATAATAGGAAAAAGGAGACTGACAACCCCACGGGTGAACTTCACTCATGAATCAGGTGTTTCACAGCTGTTTTACCTTAAGCTCTACTAATACTTTCTCTGTCCCGGTGTGAAAACCCTCTGTCCTTTACCTTCACCACCTTTTCCCTCTCTGCAGGGCTGAGCCGCTCTGCTTCATCCAGGTGGATCTGGGTCTGGTAGAGCCAAGTGCTGATGTGAGCCAAGTTCTCATCAAAGATCTCCACCTCATTCTGATGACTCTGCACAGACACAAAGAGAAAAAGAAATACACAAAAATCTCAAAAAGGAAAGATTTCAGTGTTCACTCAATTTTTAATGTGAGCAAATAAAAGGAGAAATATTCATTAATCTGTTTGATGTTTTGCATTTCTTTGTTTTTCTTGACTTGTGTAGTATTTATTTATTTATCAGTGTATTTGGTAGGGACAGTGCTCATTAATGAACATGTGTATTGAACAAAATCAGATGCAAATATGTTGGATTATAGCGAAAATGCTAATTTGCATCTGCAGTCAATCAATCATTCAATCAACTTCTACTTATATAGCGCCAAATCATAACAAAAGTTATCTCATGACACTTTACATATAGAGCCGGTTTAAACCAGACTCTCAAGCCAATTTACAGAAACCCAACAAAATCCTCCAGGAGCAAACACTTGTGACTGGTGACAGCGATGAGAAAAAACTTCCTTTTAACAGGCAGAAACCTGGAGCAGACCCAGACTCCTAGAAGATGGTCATCTGCCTTGACCAGTTGGGGTTAAAGAGAGAGTGGCAGTGAGGATTATTCTTAAACACTGGAAAACCCCTAAAAACCCACAGTTTAAAGAATGGGTAAATATGATGATAAAGACTGCTTCATATGAGTGTATAAGTTTATGAGTGTGTAAGTTTAACATTAGGGATGGGACCATAGCACCAGTTTGGGAGCGATTCTGGTCTTACATAACTATGACTGCCAGTCAGCAGTATGACAGCTGATCTACTTCCGTTTAGTTAGTTTAGTTAGTTAGTTAGTTAGTTAGTTAGTTAGTTAGTTAGTATGTATGTATGTATGTATGTATGTATGTATGTATGTATCTATCTATCTATCTATCTATCTCATTTATTTATTTTTTCTTTTTAAGAACTTCCATACTTTACTTTTCATTTATGTATAAAAGCCCTGTTTGTTAACACTAAGCCACATTGTATGACTGTCATGTACCGAGTGAAAACTCCAATAAAGTCTTGAATTCTGAAAAAAAGAGAGAGGGTAAAGGAGGAGAAAAAGAGAGAAAGAAAGAGAAAAAGAGAAAGAGAAAGAGAAAGAGAAAGAGAGAGAGAGACTGGGGGAGAGGGGGAAAAGTAGGGGGAGACACATTGATGCAACTGATGCACAGCAAACTGAACTTGAACTGTTAAAAATTAGATCAGCTGGTGCTAGTATAATCACCAATAACCAGAACAAATGTCCATAACTGTTAATACTACTACTGCAAGTACAGGTATTAACAGTGGATATATTACTACTACCACAACAGTTAGTACAAATAATAGAAACATTCACCACCTACGGAAGTATATAATAAACACTACCACAACTATATGGATAAGTGAGTCCTTAGGCAGGTAAAAATAAAACATCACAATTATAGCATGCAAAAGTATGTTCAGGATATGTATTATTTTGTCTTATAAATCTTACAAAGAAAAAAAACATTGTAATCTTAAAAAAAACACTTCTGTGTCTGCTTAAATTATTCCAGCACTACATGGTTATCAGATCAGGAATTCATGCTAGAGAGAGAAATGACTACGAACACATCTTTAAAACCCCCTTAAAAATTGTATAACACAACAAAGTAAAAGAGTGTTGAAAATGTAGCACATGTCTGCCAAATCCTGGAAGACTAAATGAGCTCAATAACACACAAACCAACTTGCACTCACCAACACAGTGCTGAGCCAGTCCTCCGTCCAGGTACGGACCCGGTCCCAGGCTTCGTTGAGGTTACAGAGCCGGTCCTCCAGCTGAGCCTCGCTCCCCTCCACCAGAGTCTGCAGACCGGCACTGGTCTCCATCAGGCTGGACAGCTCCGCCTTACGACGCTCCGACTCCTTCAGCAGGCCCTAAAACACACGTACAGCACAGTATATATCAAACAGGCTCCTGGTGACATCCGTGTTTCTGATATTTACAGCTGAGTGTTGCTGCACACTCATGGGAACACACACAAGAAGTAAAGCGTGAATTACACTGAAGTATACGAGTTGAAGCCTTCAGGAACTCTAGGTACCATAGCTGTGTGGAAGATGCAATGTCCGTTTTAACCCATAAAGACCCAATGCAACTTTTGTGGCAATTCCCAAATAAATTTTCTCTGTATTTAACCTTTCTTATGTAATTTATCACTATTTATTGTTTTATTATCCTCTTTATTTTGCGTTTTTCCAGTGAAAATCATGTATTTTCCTGTATTTAATTCACTGATCCTGTGGGTGTTCATAAAACCCCAAATTAAAATTGAGGGTTATTATATTAGAAATAGCAAAAACTGAAAAAAAGTGACTTTTTCAGCAAAGATATGAATAACTGAACATAAACCAAGTGCCTCCATCCACTGTCACTGATCCAACTCCATGGGTTTTACTGGTGAACTAGAAGCACTCGGAGAGCGCAGACCTCCGCCAAGGCTGATCAGTGGCCCCCCCCCGTGGGCCCCCCCACGCCAAGGAGGTTATGTTTTTGCCAGGGTTTGTTTGTCTGTCTGTCTGTTTGTCTGTCCGTTAGTGTGCAACATAACTCAAAAAGTTATGGACAGATTTTGATGAAATTTTCTGGTCTGCGCCCCCCTCCCCCCCCCCCCCCCTCCCCCCGATCACCACCAAAATTTAATCATTTCTTCCTTATCCCATTTCCAACAAACCCTGAAAATTTCATCCAAATCTGTCCATAACGTTTTGAGTTATGTTGCACACTAACGATCACTGCCCCCCCGCCCCCCCCCCGTGGGCCCCCCACCCCCGATCACCACCAAAATTTAATCATTTCTTCCTTATCCCATTTCCAACAAACCCTGAAAATTTCATCCAAATCTGTCCATAACTTTTTGAGTTATGTTGCCCACTAACGGACAGACAAACAAACAAACAGACAGACAGACAAACAAACAAACCCTGGCAAAAACATAACCTCCTTGGCGGAGGTAATCAATGTTGTAGAAGATGACGGTGTTTCCAGGTTCACTACGGAGCCTCTGAACGTCCAAATGGTTCATATCTAATGACCATGAAAAGACAATAAACTGCATTTTACACTAATTATTTCCATGTATTGATAGGATTAATGGATCAACAGGTATTAAACAGTTTAGATCAGTAGATGCTTTAAGTCGACAGTGGATGTTGGCGTCTTTATGGGTTAAAGTTATACTGTTTTGGGGTAAGTATGATATTTTTGTTAAGTGTATCCGATGGTATCATACTCAAGTGCTGATGAAATCTAAAGACAAACAAAATTTAATGCACATTTTCATGATCTTGACTGCTCTTTCATTTGTTGTTTTTGTATGCATGTGTGTGTATATATATGTGTGTGTGTAAATGTGTGTATATATGCAGATATGTTTATACTTAGAAAAAAAGGCAGGTAAATTGTAATTCTGTGATTGGAAGTGTCCTATTTTTCTTCAATAAAAAATATTTGGAAAAAAAAAAAAAGAATGTTTTGCACTCAGTGAGAATCAGAAGTACCAGTTTGTCTTCGTGCTCCATCTGTCTGCAAAAAACAGAAGCACTTCTTTGCTCCTGTAATTCCGATTATAGATAGTTTGTTTAATATCATCACCTTTGTGAAATAATGGTCAGATTTTTTTTTCAGACAACACAAAAAACTTATCCAGATATTGAGTATTTGATTTAGACAAAAAGATTTTTTAGGAAGGTGACGATATGTGAAATATTGTTATTGGGTAAAACATAAAAGTGTTTTCTGTGCCAGGTGACTGGTTTCTTATTATCATGTTTTATGCTGCTCACATTAGCCCATGCAATCTCGGCGTCGATGTCGGCCGGCATGTCATCAGAGCTGTTCTTCTGCTGGAGCTGAGCCTCGTTGGTGTTCAGCCACTCCTGCAGGGCGGCGCTTTCCTTCTGGAACTTCTGCGACAGAGACAAAGCTTTTTCCAGATCCTGTTTTCCCTCCGTTACCTGTGAAAAAGATGAACGCAGACAATGAACATTACATCTAATATAGAAAATTCCATACTTTAGAGAAAACACAGAGGTACTTTGGGGTGAAAAAATGCAGATACCTGTGCACCCAAGTCGTTGTAGAGCAGTTTAAGAGCGGTCAGCTGTTCATCCATAGCTTTGGGGTTTTCTGTCTGTTGTTTCTGTACAATCTGTCGGCCTGTCTTTATCACCGTCTCCACCTCCAGCTTCACCTCACTCAACAATTTGTACAGTTTCTAAACATTAAAACAAAGAGAAATCAGTACATGAGTAGGGGTTAGGTCAAACAGAACACTTTTATCACATCACAGGGTCTCCACTTCCATCTACTGATGATGATTCTGTTGTTTTAACTTCACGTCCTTTGCACTCATTCTGTATTTGTCCATAGCACTTACATCCGCATATATTATACCATTATACATAGTGTAGCTATTGTTAATACTGTATCATTGGCTTAGAGTGTAGTTTCGACCAACTCGATTTGTAAAGTGTCATGAGATAACTTTTGTTATGATTTGGGATATATAAATAAAATTTGATTGATTGATATGCTGTACTTCCTGCATTGCACTTCTGGCTCAATGATAAATTGCCTTTTGTTGATGAAAGAACCAGATCAGGTCCGCACAACATGTGAGCTCCCAAAAAATATTTATTCACCACAGTAGTGACGTTTTGGGTATCGGCCTTTCATCAGACATGAACACACAGCTGTTTATGTAGAGTACAGTAAGGTCATGCAAATTATCTCATGTTGTCAGTAACTTTTAAATAGATACAAGCATCTTTAAATACATAATAATTCATACAAGTACCATAATCAAAATTCTTTAAATTAATATAAATATAATGATCAAGTTACTTTAACCCTTAGGGGTCGGAGCCTATTTTGGCAATTTTTGAGTACTTTTGATTTTGCCTTTATATAATATATAAAGAAATGTTTACTATACCCATGTTTGGCATCTTTTTTTTTCAGCACAACTTCATCTATCTCATCTGCCTATTATTTTTTCACTTTAACCTCCTATATCAACACAAAAGGCCAAAAAACACAGAAAAAATATAAAGACCGATTTGAAAAATTTATATAATTCATTGCATAAATAACACAAAGATGCTTAACAAACCTTTTCAAAGACTTTAAAAGTGGATATTGTTTCCAAATATTAGGTATATAAAATCAAAATTGTAATAAATTAAAACTATACTCAAATATTTGACATAAAAGCATATCTGTACATAGGTATTTTCTTGGGTTTTCTCACTCAAACCATCATATCTCCGGTTGTATTTGCACTATCAACATCAAATAAAAAGTGGGTGAGTGTTTCAAGTCTGCACTTTCGAATGCAATTATCCCCAGTGGTCTATGTAACTGAGGTCTGATGCTACAACATGTTGAAAATGTCATGTGAATCAATTATGGGGCCATGACTGTGGACCCCTAAGGGTTAAGATCATGCAAATACATACAAATAAACTAGCTGTGTGTCATGACCTATCCCATGTGTGATGAAGGGCCGATACCTGAAACGTCACTACTGTGGTGAATAAATATTTTTTGGGAGGTCACAGGTTGTGCAGACTTTATCTAAATTCTTTCATCCACTGTTTCTTTCGGGATCCTGCACACCTTTTCGCAACTGGATGTGTCATCACCTCTTTTCATAAATTGCATTTCCTTGCCATGTCATGTTGAATCTTATGTTTAAATGATTTAAGACCTGACCCAATTCTGTTTATATAAATCAGATTTAGAGCCGTCTTCTCACCATGCAGCCGCTGAGATGTGACTGTATTTTTTCCGGTTCGACATCCCTCACATCCAGAATGTGCAGCTCAGCTTTAGCTCCATCCAGGACCCTCTTACAGTCCACCATTCGCTGCTCGAAGTTGGCAGGCTTCTGGAAAAGCTGATACTTTGTGGAGATCTCCCTCAGTTTTCTCTGCAGCGAGTGACAGGGATGGTAAACAAAGTTATACGGCTGTCAAAATAAAAGTTCGCCTGTCATGTGTATAACTTGGTATTGCTGTGTCATATATATTTACTAGGAGAATAAGAAAAAGAAGCTGCAGATATAATATCAGTGTCCAGGTTTGATGTCTTATTAATTGATTATGTCGCTCATCAGTATACAGTCACGGAAAAAATTATTAGACCATCAAAAATTATGAAAAACAATGGTTATGCAATCAAGTACTAACTCCTGTGTGTATCATGTGACTAAAACAGACAGAAAAGAAAACATGGAATGCCTAAAAGCACTCTTTTTGTCAGTACAATGCCATAGATATTGATGTAAGAACTGAAGTGATTTTGGTTATTATCAAGAAAACATGGAAAATGGATAGATATCAGCTCTGAAATTAAACTCTTATGAGCTATTTTTGTTGTTATCATTATATTTGTCCAAACAAATCCACCTTTAGTTGTACCAAGCACTAAAATGACCACAAAATTGAAGAAAACAAGGGTGGTCTAATAATTTTTTCCACGAGTGTATATGGTATTACTTGTGTCATATACATTTACTAAGAGTATAAGAAAGAAAAGCTGCAGATATAATGTCAATATCCAGGTTTGACATCTTATTAATTGATTATGTAGCTGATCAGTATATACTAATAATGGTACAGTGTAATTATGTAACAGTAGTGGAGCAGAAGCAGGTCAGCTTGCAGTGCTTCATGTTGTCCAGTAGGGGTCAGTGTTACCTGCAGCTGGTCCAGCATGGTCCCACCACGGGCAGCTTTTCCATCAGCAGAGGGGGGAGGCAAGTTGGCGACGTTCCTCCTTCTCATGTCTTCTATTGTCACCTCGTGGGCTGCGATCTCTGCCCCGATTGTCTAAGGAAGAATTAAAGATGAACACACATTTATTCAAACAATGAGTAAATACTGTACAATCAAACTGAGACCCCTTATTATGACTTTGCAGTAAAAAAATAACATATTTATGCACCCTCCCCCACTGTCTACCATAGAGAAACTAATGGACATGAATTGATTAGGGAGGGGCTTAATTTCCAAACTATATAAATGCCTGGTAAATGGATGTGTAGACATCTGTGGAATGAGGACCTAAATGAAGACAACCCAATGCAGGAGCTAAAGCGCAATCAAGAACAACTCGCATCTGCACTATAACTGACTGATGTGAATGTACATGACTCCAGAAAAACCTAGCAGATATGACAGGACCTGTTCCAAATATATGAAGGAAAAAGGAACAATTTTCCATTATATTCAGCATTGTACTGAAATATAAAAAATACCCAAGACATTATTGAAAATGAGAGTAAGGTCTCAACTAACTTACCTGCTTGAATAAAATAAATAAATAAATAAATAAAAATAAAAAATCGCACTACTATTAGATTGTGACTATTATCTGTTGCTGATTATTATTTACGTTCTGCACAACAAAATGATAAATAACTAATAAAAACTAAGTGTAAAAAAAAAAAAAAAAATTAAATAAAAATTGTCCCACAAAGTAAAACTGCATCGAAAACATTTTACAGTATAAACTACCCTCAGTGCCACAGCTGTTTATATTAGATCTATACCCAGATAATATGAAGCTTAGAAAGAATCAACAAATCTTCGTAGATTTAAGCATATTGTTGGCAAAAAGAGTAATAACCATCTCTTGGAAAAACATCAGAAGACCAAGAAAAAGCAGATGGTTGTCCGAGTTATCTGCAAGTTTCCATTCAGAGAAAATTAGCTATACAATAAATTAACAACAACATAACTTTCATCAGATCTTGGACCCCTTGGTTTAATTCGTAACAGGAATATACTTGACACGTGATGGAAGTGTAAACACTGACCCTCTGCAGTGACCAACAACAGAAATGTTCTCTTTTAATTTCTATAGAAGGGAGTAAAAGAAAGTAGAACTCCTTAAATTCATCCCCAACCAAAGAGTGGAAATGGGGGGTGGTGGGCACAACTTGTTTTGATACATGTGTTACATGTAAATGTGTTCAGGTTCTTCTATTTATACCCGTAGGTAGATTTGTTTTGCTGCTAGTTGGTGACATCCTTTTGACATTTCTCAAAACGTAATGACATGTAAGATAAAACCACGACATGAGTTGATTATAGACATGACACAATAAAAGTGCTCGAAGTTCCACCACTCAGGACATAAAAGATGAGAGAGAGATGGGTCAATAAAAGAATGAATGTGATACAAGAGAAAAAATATACCTCTGGTTTCAAGAAGTCTGAAGAAGTTAAAAACCCAATAAAAAGTTTCAAAGCAAATCAATACCTATATGAAAACAAGATGCTCTCTTTAAATACATTCAAAGTCATTTTAAATGAATGGGAAAAGGATAAATCCAGATGTAGATGTTTTTCTAATTGACTGAATCAGGTTCTGTTTAAGATGCTTTGAAGGGACATTGTTATAAACTTTCAGTACTTTTTGTTTTATATGCATGTTTTTAGTTTAGTGTTTTATGTATGGTTTTAGAGCTGAGTTTTACTATGTGTTTTATGTACATTTTTAGTGTGGATATATGGATGAAATCTCTACAAGTCTATTTTCCTGGTTAAAGGTTAATCGAATAAAATAAAAATAAAATAAAAAGTGTGTAAAATGTGTTTACTTTGTTATGTGGGGGAAAAAAAATAAAAAGAATGTCATTCTTGCCCCTGGTCTAAAGGACGGTCATTGGTTGGTTGAAGCTACACAGTGTGAGCAGTTCCTTCACTGTTACATGTCCCATCTGATCTGGTACCATGAGCAGAAAACGGACAAAGTGCTGAGTTTGATGGTGTGTGTTGTACCTGCGCCTCCTGTGGGAGCTGGAAGGCGTCGATGCGGTCGGTCAGATAGGAGGTGAGTGTGTGGTCCAGCTGGCTCAGGGACTCCTGCAGTGTTTGAAGAGCCTGTTCGTTCTCCTTCAGCTTCTGCAGCTGCTGCTCCAGACCGATTTGCCGGTTCACTGCCTGCAGAGGAGGACGCCGACGAGTCACAGGGTTAAATCTTCCACAGTGGGGAATATCACTGCATTCAACTCACATAAGTTTTCATGTTTGTTATCTCAGTCCCGCTGCCTCAGCAGAGTCAAAGCCATCACAGGAGATCCCCCCACCCTGCCCATCACCTGCTGGACCTGCTGCCTTCTAGGAGGCGTTTAAGGTCAATTAAATCTCACACCAGCAGATTTACTAACAGGGTCAAAGCAGACGAACATCCTCCAGGAGCCGGGGTCTGCCCCGGGTTTCTGCCTGTTAAAAGGAAGTTTTTCCTCGCCACTGTCACCAAGTGTTTGCTCCTGGAGGATTCTGTTGGGTTTCTGTAAATTGGCTTAAGATTTTGGTTTAGACCAGCTGTAAATGTAAAGAATGATGCGAGAAGTTTTGTTATAATGTAGTGCTATATACATAAAATTAGATTGACTGAGCTTCTTCCCCTGGTCCATGCAGACTGTAAACACACACCATACCTCCATATAATGAGCAATGGATGTATTATGTATTGTATGTGTTATATTTGCAAATTTTCTATACTCATTTTCTACATTTTTTTTGTTTTGCATTTTACCTTGTTATATGCCTCTATTTTGCACTAACTTCTATTGCAACTACTATATATATATATATATATATATATATATATATATATATATATATATATGTACAGTCGTGGAAAAAAATATTAGACCACCCTTGTTTTTTTCAATTTCTTGTTCATTTTAATGCCTGGTACAACTAAAGGTACATTTGTTTGGACAAATATAATGATAACAACAAAAATAGCTCATAAAAGTTTAATTTCAGAGCTGACATCTAGCCATTTTCCATGGTTTTCTTGATAATAACCAAAATTACTGAAGCTCTTATGTCAATAGTTGTTTCATTGTACTGCCAAAAACAGTGCTTTTAGACATTCCATGTTTTCTTTTCTGTCTGTTTTAGTCACATGACACACACAGGAGTTTGTACTTGATTGCATAACCTTTGTTTTTGATGCCTTTTGATGGTCTAATAAATTTTTTCCGTGACTGTTTATTTATTTATTTATTTTCAAATATATTTCTGTATTCTATTGTGTTGCATAATAGTCATAAAGTGCACTGTCACTGGCAGAGACCAGCTGCAATTTTGTTGCACAACCTGTGTAATGAAAATAAAGCCTACAAGAGATGCAGTCTATTCAGTTGTTTAACACTGCTAAAGCTCATACTTGAACCCCTCCACCCATGAATGACTGATGGAGTTATTATACACCAACATACACAAATAATGCACTAAAAAACACATAAAAATTAACCAAAATATGCAAATAGCACACTAAAATAAACAATATGCTAAATTATACATAAAATAGGCTAAAATATACAAAACTATGCTACAATACACAAAATTATGCTAAAATACACAAGAAATACACTAAAATACACTAGAATATGCTAAATACGTCTGCAGATTTAGTCAGCTCTTTCCAGTATTTGTGTGAATCCCCACACACCCACACCCATACACCCACACACACGTACACAGAGGCCACTTGGCTTTTATAATATAGATTCTATTCTATTAACAGTATATTTGTAATCACCAATTCATCAACACCAACACATATGAGATGAGAAGTGTTGAGTAATACATTTAAGCTGTGAAAAACTGAAAATGTGCAGTTGGAAATATACTTTATATCCTCCTCAGACCCAGTAAGTAAAAGTTTAGGCTTTTTTACATTCAATAATTGCCTTGATTGGAAACACCGTGATGCAATAATTTTTTTAGATACATTTTATTTACAGAATGTCCTTTTTAGTGGACAGCAGTTATGTTCTTTTATCTTAATGTAAAGCTGTGAGACTCATGTCCACTACAGAGGACTTCTAACTGTGTTGAGTATGTTTATAGCAGAGATACTGAACATCTAACGACATGACATGAAATCTCAACAACTTGCCAAGGATGTCTTTTATCTCCTGTGACAAACAACAACACACCCACACACAACACACTTTCTTACACACAAAGACGAGGTCCTGACCTGGTGATTGAGTTGTTCATAGCGGGAATTGAAGGCCTCTAGTTTTTCGCTAATGAGTTCATCCAGAATGCCTCCGTCTATCAGCGTCTGACTCAGCTCTCTGATTTGCGTTCGGTTTTCCCCCGGGTGTCGAAGCACGCTCTCCAGGGACTATTGGTGAATGCAGAGATGGAGAAAAGTGGTAAAGTTATGGAGCTAATCCTGCAAATTGGAGCCAAAAAACACAAAGCGGAGGGTTTCAGGAGAGCAAAACAAATCAGCAGTAAAATAAAGGCAGCGCAAGTGTTTAAGTCCAAAACAATTTGCAACAGAAAGACGGAGGAAAATTTTTAACTACAGCTTGCAAAAAAAAAAAAAGAAAAAAAAGAAAAAAAAAAGAAAAAAAAAAGGACCCCAGAGACAAAAATGAAATCCGGCAAATAACTGAAAAAAAATTAAGGAGACCAGAAATAAAATGAAGGAAAACAGATGAAGTGCAGATACAGAAATCACTGAGCTGGGTGTGTCAGAAACAGGAGAAACGAAAAACGATGATAACTGAAAGAGAAATGAGAGACAAGAGAGAGAGACGCTCGCCAAGTGACGGCACTTATTTGGATCCAACAGCCACTGTTTATGCAGGGTCATTAAATGTGCTTTTCCTTCCCGGAGGTAACGGACAGAGAGAACGACAACCCCCCCCCACCCCCACCCCATAAACACCAACCTACCCTCCCTCCAAAAGGGTGAGGCTGATTAGGGCACTGGAGGGGTGATGGGTGAGAAGAGAGGGTAAAAAAAAAAAAAAACAAGAGGAAAAAAAATAACAGGGAGGAATAGAAGAGGATGTGGGGGAGAGAAAGGAAGGAAAAAAAAAAAAAAAACACCCAAAAACACACAAGGACAAAGAGGAGACAGGAAAACTTTGTCTTCAAGGGTCTTCAATTTCCCTCATCACTATGCGATGGAACAGAAGCAGCGCTGTGATTAAAGTGACTTTGACAGTCACGCTGCAGGCACTCGACGGATATAGCAACAGACAAAGCAGAAGAAATTTGGAAGACAAAGTCAAAGACAATGAGATGATTAACAGAGTCACTTAGTTATTATTAAACAGACTCTTCAGTTTTGACACTTGAAAGTTTCTGTGTTGACGCTGATGTTATTTATCCATCTGTGTAGGAAGTCTGAATGTGTGTGAGGTAGCAAATCTCCCATATAGGTACGTAAGAGTTAACAAACAGTCGAAACATATGCAACTTTAATGACGGTTAAAGGATGTAAAGCTGCAATTACTGAATTATTCATTCTTAATTGCATATTCATAGGGTAATTTCTACCATAAACAAGACTATAGATGTTATCAGACAAATTATTCTTCCTGTTAGAGTGTGCCTATAGCTATGGACGATGAAAATGTGCATTTTTAAAGAGTTTTTCTAAAGGTTACCCAGCAGTGCCAACATTTGCATATTTTCCAAGTAAATACACATTACCTGCATTTATAAGCATGATGCTCTTAAAAGGATGTGACGAATCAACTTAAATGAACTGCTTTAAACAGTTCGGTGCAACAACAGTGTCGTGTCAGGAGGTGGTGCACATTCTTTGCTTTTCTATTCTGATGTGACTTTGTGTAATTGAGGTAATCAAGCCTGAATCAACACTTACAAACACACCTTCTAATGGGAAACAAAAGACAACAGAGGATAACTGTTGACACTGCCATGATGAAAAGGACTGGAAGGCACCGCCAGTTTTAGAAAACAGAAGAAAAAATGAATAATGGACAGTCTTCAGTTGGATTTGTCTGGTAGAAAAGTCCAAAAACAACGCGAGTCATTTATTAACGATCTGCAGCCTGCACCTGTATGTAACTCCACCCACTCCTGTCAATCAAGTCAAAGTAAAAACACCTGATCAACACCATCCATGTCTGACAGATACCCACAGAAGCATTAGGAGAATGGAGACTAATGCTGCCTTCACATGCAATCGGGAAAATGTTCCATTCCCCTCATGAATTTCAAATTGTGTTGCGTTCAAGTGCTTTTGTTGTTGCGAAATGAAAATTGGCTGACACGCAATTTATTGTGACCTGCTACTTCGGTTAAACAGTTTTGCATGTGTTATTTCATCTGCTACACTTTTTTTTGTAGATTTTTTTTTTTTTTTGCAAATTGTGCTATAAATGTGCAAAATCATCAGCTAACAACGAACAGTTTATCATTCGCCATTAATCGCTCATTGTTCTCCGCCATGTTAAAAATTTCAAAAGTTATTTTCATCCCATCATCTCACGGATCAACATTGTTTCCCGGTTCTCCACGGGAAAATATGACACGAGGAGGTGTTCATGTGCAATTTTTGACTTCCTAACTAGTATTTACGATATTTCCCCTAGTACATAAAGGCAGGATAAAAAAGACTTGACTAAAATGTCAAAGTTAAAGTGATATTAATGCTGAAAAATGTTTTTTGAGCTGTAAACAGAATCATACGACTAAACTGCAACAAAAAGCATCAATAGTGATGTAGTGATAATGCACATAAATATTGACACATATGTACAAATCTGTATTTTGTAGGTGATTAAACCTCAATTTGCTGCTCTCTATCTGAAAACCTTTTTTGAGCCAACACCCATTTTATGTCAGAGCTGTACTTTGAGTCATGACATTTGTATTAAACATAATAATAGTTATAATAATGTTACCACCTCTAACCAGATGTGTTCAGTCCACCTGTGTTTTAGTCAGATTCTGTTGAATTTCATTCATTTTCTAGCTTCTTCAGGTTGAACTGAAGCCTTTTTAATGCTCTATTCAGAAACACTGGATTCGCAGGAAAGTAATGATTCACCTCTTAAATCTACTACTACTTTACTTAAAGAATAAAAACAGCTATTTAATGAGCATTTGTAGGTTTGACTCTAAAAAAAAACGTATTGAAACACCACAGTGACACAGGCTGGGAATTCTTTTTGTTTAAGGGAACTTCAGGGCTTCAGATTCGGTGGGAAAAAACTGTACAACAGTGAGAAAGAGCAGCAAAAATATCCTTTTATAGCATCCATTGAAAAAGATATTGTTTTTTGGCGGTCCTTTATCTGGTGGTAAAAACATAACAAAACAGCTTCGCATCATTCTGCATAAGCTTGTTGTGATTCTAGGTTTTACAGATGTCCCTGAATTCATCTGGACTCCAACACAAACTTCTCATTACAGCAGTTTCCATGCAAAAGATGGAGTTAGAAGCAGAACAGGGGGAAAATTAGCCAGTAAAATGAGATGTGTGTGTGCTTTTGTGTACCTCCAGAGCTTCATTCACAGCTTCAGTGCTCTCTGGGAGGTTGTCAGTAGCTTGGACTTTCTCCTCCAGAGTGTTCAGCCAGCTTTGCTCCATGTCCAGATACTGAAGCAGCTCCATCCAACAGGACCAAACCTCCTGCACAACACATACGAAACACATAAAAAAAAAAACAAGTCATAAACATTTAACTCCAGCTGTACACAACCAGGAAAACACAAATGATTTTACTACGAAGTGACAGCTCTACTTTGACAATATGAAAATACAGCTCAGTGAGGCATTTTTACTCAGAAAAGAGGATGGTGACTAACATACTTCAGGCAAAGAGTAAGCACGAGCATAGGCTTAACTTGGCTGACCTTTAGCCTGCAGAGTCTGGGGGATAGGAATCTAAAACAGAGCCCCAAACTGTGACTTTACACTCACAGATTAGCACTGAAAAACACAAACACAAGTACTCGCTTCCAGCCTGTTTTGCTCTTTGCATGGATCCAGGATATTACACACTGCATACACTTAAGTGACATTTTAACACTGAACCACAAAGCTGGAAGTTGACAGCCAAAGTGGGCCAGTGCATGCAAGTAAGAAGAAAGACTCCAATGCAATAGATGGTGTCCTCAAGATAATGTGGTTTTTCTTTCTATTTTACTCTTAAAGGAGTGATATTTTGCTTTTTTAAATGGAATTATGCATTTTAAAACATTTCCCTGTGGTCTACATAAACTGTAAATGCTATGCTTGGGTCTGAATTCTTCATTATTCAACTCCACAGGTCCATCTTCAACAATATTTTTGAGTTATGACACGAGACAGGTCGTTTTGAGCTCTGGCCCTTTAAATGCAAATGAGCCACTTCATTCCAGGTTGTTGGCTGTGCTGCTCTGTCCTGTTCAACCAACAACTGAACATTTTAGGTAATCGACTCAAAGTTTGGACATATTACAACCGCTGCTCCTGACAAACAATTATGGCGTACTCAGAGAAATGTTCATTGGAAGTCTTGACCTTATATGTGCAAATGTCGTGATGTAAAAAAACATGACAAATTAAGAAGGAATTGAAATGGGTTGTAGACATCCACTCGATTTTTACCTAAATTAATTTAATCCTTTCATGCATGAATTATGAGAACCTTAGTCAAGATTTTTTTTTTTTCTGGAGTGTTTTTATACCTCCTTAGGCATAAAAAAAAAGTTGCGATCGAGTCTTTTTTTTTCATGGAGTTACAAAAATGTCCATGCATTTCATTTTTTAAGTAAAGAAATATGTATTTAAAACCCAATATCAGAAAGTAAAATGAAAACAATGAAATAAAAACATTTTTAAGGCTGCTAATTTGATGTTTTCTCACATTTTAACATACTCTAATGCTAGTTATTACCTCATATAATATACAAAAAAACAACTCTTTTTGCCTAACAAATAACAACTGATTTACACTTAAACATGTTACTGCAGATCAGGTTTATCAAGAACAGCAAAGTTATAGTAATGGTATGAATTGCAGTGGATTATGTGATGCCGCATAAGTGTCTACTGTGTTGGCTCATATGGAACTAAAACAACAAAACCTATGAATATACAAGAGAACAGCTGGAGAATAACTGTCCACTGTAGTGACCACAATGCATGAAAGGGTTAAAGATAGCCTTGCAGCGCCTGAAGGGTTCAACTTCAAACTTTTTGAACTATTAGAGTCCAAATACACAAATAAATGAACCAAAGACTAATAAAAGTGGGTTTAGCTAAATATGACCCCCTTTAAGTATATTTTTATAATAGTATCATAATGAGACTTCCATAATTTCGAAGTAAGGTTGATTCTAACCCATACAGACCCAAAAATCCACAAAAGCATCCACTAAAATGTTTAATACCTGTTGATCCACTAATCCAGTCAGTAAACATAAATAATTTGGGTAAAATGCAGTTTCTCAGCTTCTCATGGTCATCAGATATGACCCATTTGGACGTTCAGAGTCTCTACAGTCAACGTGGAAACACCGTCATCTTCTCTAACATTGATTCACCAGTAAAATCCATATAGTTTGACAGATGACAGTGGTTGTAGATGCTTGTTTATATGTTCAGTTCAGGATATATTTTGTTGAAGAAGTCACTTGTTGACAGTATGTGTATATGTTTGTGTTTATGTACATGCTGTATGTGTATGTATGTATGTGTATAAGAACTGTGGGGTGGTGGTGGAGGGGGGTGTCGTGGCTGCCTTTTTAAGATGTTGGTTGTGTTGATTTTTGTTTTCCTTTTTGTCTTTTTTTGTTTTGTTTTTCTCACTTTGTTCATTCCTTTTTGTAAATGACTGAAAATACAATAAAACCAATAAAAACTTATATGATAAAAAAAAGAAGAAAAAGTAACTTTTTTCTGATTTCATTTAATAAATGGTGAATTTACTCTGAGCTCTATGAACATCTACATCATCTGTAAATTACATACAGCAAAATACCTGGTTTTCATTGAAAAACGCATAAGGATATTTAATTGGAAAAATCTAATTCGTTATTTCATCACACCTAAAATTAAAAGTAAACAAATGAATACTCAACAGCCATGTTGGAGACTATGTAATCACAGGGATTCAGATCACACACATGTTTTGGAAGTGCTCAAATATCCAACCCTTCTGGGGAAAGGTTCACTCAGCTCTCTGTGAGGTGTTGGGATATGCAATCCCAAATTCTTGTCTTGTTCTGTACTTTGGACATTTGGAAGAATCAGTACATAAAGAAGACAGATATGTTGTCAAGATCCTTCTGGTGGCCGGAAAGAAGGCCATAACAAAGAACTGGCTGAAGACTGATGCTCCATCTTATAAACAATGGATTTCAATCATAGATGATATACTTGTCATGGAACATCTTACATATAAACTGAAGTTAAAAGAAAATCTCTTAATGAAAAACTGGGGAAAGTGGCTGACATTCAGAGACAAATGTATCTATTAAGGGACCTTAATATTCTGACACCATCACAGGCTGTTCTTTTCATCTGTTTTTTTTTTTTCTTTTTTCTACTCCTCAACCTGAGGAGACTGTTTTGTACTGTCAAAAATTGAAAAATAAAAATTGAAAAAAAAACAAAAAAAAATGCATAAGGATAATATTATAATAACTGGTGGTAAATCACTTAGCAAAGACCAAAAAAAATAATTTGGAAGTTGTGACAAAAATTGTTGTGACTCTTTAATTTTTTCATTTTTTTTTTTAACATTCTAAATACACCTACTGAAACATATAATATATATTGCAAACAACCATCAAAGGATACAGTATCCCCCACATTACCTCCAGGGTGTGACACTTGCTCTTGAAGCGGTCACAGAGCTTGTGGTAGTTGGCGAGGACTCCCTCCAGCTCTGACGTCAGCTCCTGCCTGCTGTTTCCACCAGGGGGCGATGTTGTGGACACCAACATGTTGATGCTGTCTTTTAGGATCTTCACCTTCACCTCTTTCTGTAGCACGTCCTCTTTAGCCCTCTGTGAGAGATAATTCAGGAGAAAATGACAAACAAATGTACCTTTAGTTGTACCAGGCATTAAAATGAACAAGAAATTGAAGAAAACAGGGGTGGTCTAATCATTTTATTCCATGACTGTATCATATTCTTGTTATACACTTTCCTTTATCTCTTGGCAACCCAATAAAATCACCCTTTTTGGGTCACGACCCTCAGTTTGGAATCCCAGTTTTAAACACCAGCCCCCCCTCTGTTCCCACCTTCATCTCCTCCAGTGATGACTCCAGCTCCTCAGGACTCTTGTATTCAAAGTCCCTCATGAGAAACTCCTCGTCGACTTGAGCCATCCACTCCTGCATCTCTGCCAAGTCTTTCTTCAGATTCACCTGCTTCTCCTGACTCTCAGCCACACGATCCTGATGGTTCAGCAGCTGGAGGGACGGAAACAGACACTATCAGCTTTAAACATCAGCCATTAACCCCTAAAGACGCAAACAGCTACTGGAAACCAAAACCATCTACTGATCTAGAATATCTTATAACTTCTGAAGCACTAAAACTATCCATATGTTGAAATGATTCAGGTAAAATACAGTTATTCATCTTTTCATGGTCATCAGATATGACCCATTTGGACGTTCAGAGGCTCCGTAGTTACCGTGGCAACACTGTCACCTTCTACAACATTGATTCACCGATAAAACCCATGGAGTTGGATCAATGACAGTGGTTGGAGATGCTTTTTTATGTTCAAGTAATGATATATATGCTGAAGAAGCCACTTTTTCTTCAGTTTTCTCTATTTTTGATCTCTTCCTTCTAAAGGTTTTGGTTTTTCTACATTAAATAACTGTCTTGATTGGAAACAGCATAATGCAATAGTACAGTTTTTTCAAACAGATTTTTAATAAAATGTCTGTAGCAATGCACAGATTTTGTTTTGTTTTGTTTTGTTTTATTTTAGTAAAGCTGTGAAACTTGCATAAAATACAAAAATGTATTGCTGGGTTTCAACGGGATAAGATAATATAAGATAAGATAACATAATATAAGATAAGATAAGATAAGATAAGATAAGATAAGATAACATAAGATAAGATAAGATAAGATATACTTGAAGCTGTACTTCAAGTGTGTACAGCAGCACAAGACAGTATGCATCAATACAATAAAAAAATAAAAAGATAAAAAAATATAAACAAGTTTGTTAAAGTGGCTAAAGTGACAAAACATAATAATAATATTTAGTATTTAGTAACTTTAATCTGAGCTTTTATGAACACCTATATGATCTGAAAATTAAATATAGGAAAATACTTGATTTTCACTAAAAAACACAAATACAGAGGATAATATTAAAAAAAATGCTGATAAATCACTTACGGATGATTAAGTACACAGAAAAATTCATTTGGGATCTGCCACAAAAAGTAGCACTGGGTCTTTACGGGTTAAATGAGATGACACTTGATCAAATGAATAGGTATAATTACAAAGATTATGTTTACTAAAGTCAGATCTTTATTGATTTATCTTGTCTCTTAGCTGTCTTAACTCTCTCTTTTTAATTAATGTGCTGTAATATATTGTTTTCTTAGGGTGCCTATTGTCATCAGGCCGTGGACTACATCAGGATACTAACCATGTCGGCTAAAGCTGCCCCTTTTTACTGTTATTGATACAGTTAATTAATTGGGATTGTCTAAAAACCAATAAACTAAACTAAACTAAACTAAAATGCAAACAGAAAGCGAGCTAAAACCCCCCTAAAGAGTTTTCTTACCTGTTTGCTGAGTGCGTCCCACCTGCTCCGGCACTCGTCCAGCTTTTCCTGCCCCCACTTGGCCAGTCCTGGAACTGCAGCCGCCTGCACAGCGCACACGTCGTCTCCCATCTGCTTCAGTGAACTTTCCACAGACTCCATCTCATTCACATGCTCCTTTTAAAAGAGACGGTCAAAGAAACCTCATCACTTACAATTCACCAGCGGTAACTGTAATTACATCTTTACTCACTAAGTGTCTACATCTGTAAGCATTTAACTAGTGCATTTTTCTGACCTTGCACTGGTTAAGCTCTTCCTGTAAACTCTCTGAGTCTCCCGGCCCTGTGGCATCACGAGACAACAGCTCCTGCACCGCATCCAACCAACGTTCCACTTCCACCGTATGCACCTACCGAAAAATAACAACTGTATTAAAAGGGACATATTTTGCTCAACCCACTTTTATTAGTCTTTAGT
Source organism: Sphaeramia orbicularis (assembly GCF_902148855.1). Classification (NCBI taxonomy): domain Eukaryota; kingdom Metazoa; phylum Chordata; class Actinopteri; order Kurtiformes; family Apogonidae; genus Sphaeramia; species Sphaeramia orbicularis. The sequence continues at coordinate 37,514,395 of NC_043979.1, read as the reverse complement.
GCATTTATTTGTGTATTTGGACCCTAACAGTTCCAAAACCTGAATTTGAACCCTCCAGGTGCTGCAAAGCTATCTTTATATTCATTTTGGCAAAAATCGAGTGGATTTCTACAACCTGTTTTAATTCCTGCTTAATTTGTGACGTTTTATAGCTAGTTATTTAAAGGGCCAGCGCTCAAAACAACCTTTCTGGTGTCATTACATAGAAATAGGGTTGAAGATGGACCTGTAGAGTTGAATTAATGAAGAATTTAGACCAAAGCATAGCATTTACAGTTTATGTAGACCACAGGAAAGAGTTTTAAAATGCGAAATTCCATTTAAAAAAGCAAAATATCACTCCTTTAACATTTAGATTTGGGTCAATAAGGGCAAAAAAATAAAGTCAGGCCTTCTGTGTCTTTACCTGACTATCCTTCATGCTACCCAGCATGCACTGCAGCGTCCCCAGTTCCTCTCGGGCCCTGGAGGAGAGTTGGCTCCACCTCTGAAGTTCTGCTGGATCCGAGGCTTGCTGAGTTTGTTCAATTTCAAGACACAGACCCTGGGGTGACACAGAGAGAAGAATAAAAAAGTACATAAATGAAATAAATAAATTATTTTGTTCATTTTGCTGATTATTTTTGGTCATTTTGTTGATGTTTTCTTTTCATTTTTGTTTCACTTCATTTTTTTTCTATTTGTGACTCATTTTGTTTATTTTTGTTTAATTTACTCCTGTTATAAAATCCTCACAAAATTACTGCAATAAGGGTTAAAGACATGTCAAGTGCAAACAGAGGTCACACTAAATATGACCACTTTGATTTACAGAGGCTGTTTTTCCCTGAAACTTTTGTTTTTCCTGCTGTATTTACTTTATATATATCCAGATTTTTTTTCCTAATACAGACACTGATAAATGCATATGTGTGGTCATTAGAAATTTACTACATCAACAAACCTCACTTTTAGTGACTTGCAAAAAAGATATTACAAGGAACTGGGGAAAGACAGAACCACCAACAAAGGACATATGGATCACAATTATTGAAAGAATATATACAATGAAAAAATAACTCACAAACTGCGACAAAAAAAGGAACAAGTGTTCAGAGAACGCAAACCTCCGCCAAGCACCCCGAAAAGTGTGCATGTGTGGATCGACTATTTCTTTCTAAATTAAACAGTTTCAAAGTTGTTCCATACAGCAGAAAAAGTTGAAGCTTGGTACCAGTCATGTGTATGTCAAATTATATTAAATTCCAATCAATATTTGTTGAGTTATAATGAAAAATGTGCCGTAAATGGGATTTTCAATGTTATATTGAAATGTCCACAGAGTCCACATTCCACAGTGGATGTGGACAATTTTGTAACAGATACAAGATATTGTTATAAGCTACGGGTGGATCAAATTGGAGGCTACTCGAAGTCGTTTTGAATTTTTTATGAATTTTCTAAAATTGCTCAATGATGAGAGATGGGAAAATTTGAGATTTTGTGACCTTGCTGTGACCTTGAACTTTGGCCCACTTGGCCGAAAATTTAATGGGTTGGTCCCAGGGCGTAGGCCTATCTGTGGGTACAATTTGGTAAAGATGGTTGTAATAGTTTTCCCGTAAAGGTGCTAAAAAACAAACAAACAAACAAACAAACACACAAAGCAAAGTGATCACAATACCTCCTGGAGGAGGTAATAAATGGACTGATTACAGAACCCAGAATGGTGTAAGGACTGAATAAAGTGAAGGTAGTGTTGTATCGTGTACCCAAGCAAGGTTTGTTTGTTTGTTTGTTTGTTTGTTTTTGTTTGTTTTTGGTGACTATGTGGTCATAAAATTTCAATAAAAACTTAAGTGAAAAAAACAGCAAATCTGATGTTGGACCAGGACTTTTGCACAATACTGTATGTGTAGCTTTTTTTTATATGTATTAAGTTAAGGCATTCCTTTTTACATTCCTGGTGGTGGAAAAAAACTAAAGTGGAATAAAAACTTAAGCAAAAAAAAAAAAAAAAAACACCTTATGTTGGACAAGGACTTTTGCACAGTACTTATATGTATTAAGGCATTCCTGTTTACATTCCTGTTTGTCTGGCAGGCGTCCTTTTCATTCATGACTTAATTGCATTCTTAGCATTACTAGGATAAACAGTATGATACGACACACATCTATATTAAACAACTGTGTTCACATGATTCATGGACTCATGTTTCCTCTGTTCGTCTCTGAGTGCTGTGGACTCAGTGATGCGGTCATGGAATTGTATGTTGTCGTTGTCAGGCTGAATGACTGAGCTGTTACGAGGTTCGTGCTGCATGTCCAGGCACGCTGCCCAGAATGTGCCAAGACCCTGCCCCCTCCCCCGGCACCGTGCCCTATCTGCCACAATAACAAGAGCTTGAACTGAGCCACATTCCAACCAAGGATGGAGGACGAGGAGAAAAAACACACAGCAACACACACACACTAATCGCACTGATATAATATCACAAAACAACACACACACACACACACCCTTTCCCTCCTACTGCGAGGGCCGATACAGTGCAGAGGAGAGTGAACAACTGATAAAAAAAAAAAGGCCCATTGTGTTCTCATGGAAAAAAAACTGACAGCACACGCAGATTAACACTCACACTGGAATATTGTTCAAACAAAAAAGTGACTGTTCGAACTGTAAATCTGTTGGCTTAGGGGCCAAAGGGCACCACTGTTATCAGCCACAGTCGCCATATAAACCATTCAAAACCAGTTTATACTGATTATTGTCCCAGCACGACCAATCAGTAGATCAGTAAGTCAATTAGTTGAAATGATAAGCACAGTCGGCTTTGTTTTTTTGTTTTTTTTTATTGACTGTTTATATGGGGAAGGGAGGAGTTTTGTGTTTTACTTCATAGAAAAATGCAGATGCAATGATTAAGGCATGGTTTATGCACAAGTGTTGTACATGTTAAGTCTGAAAAAGTGTCTAAAATGTTGGTATATTTGTGACTGTGTTCTTTTAATTATTATTATTTGGTTTTATTTAACCCTCAAAGACCTAAACAGTCACCAATAACCAAAAGCATCCACTGATAAAATGTTTAAAAACTGCGGACCCACTAATCTTGTCAATGCATTCAAATAATTGAGGTTTATCTGGAGTTTATCAGACATGACATATTAACATCATCATCTTCTATAATAATGATTCACCAGTAAAACCCATAGTTTGACAAATGCTATTGGTTGTAGACACTTTTTGTTCATTACTGATATGTTTTGCTGAAAAGGTCACTTTTTTCAACACTTTTGATGTTACACCCTTTGAATTATTTGGAGCTTTGATGACCATCTACATTATCAGTAAATACAGGAAAATAATGTATATAACTGATTTTTGCAGGAAAAAAAAATAATAATAAATGATCATAAAAATAAAAAAAAAAAAACAAAACATACATACATACATAAATAAGTTTATTCATTTGGAAATCACCACACAAAGAGTTTTATGTCTTTAATGGTTAAATAGGCTTGATTTTTCGACTTGAAAAAGTACTTAATATACCAGTCTGTGCTGTGGACACTGTTTCATTATAAGGTTTTGTTTCAATTTAATTCACAATCATATGAAGTCAGTTGAAAATTAGCCCGGTTAGGTAGCTTTGGTTCTTTTAATCATTAATAAACACTGTCCCTGTCAAATACAGTAATGAATAAATGTTTAAAGTTAAGCTACAGTGACAGGAAAACTCTCTGAGTGTCAGAAAATGTCTTTTTTGCTCATTCTTTTGCACCTTTGTTTTCAGGAAGAATTTAACTTTCCATATCTGGCCATTAATTATCATTATTATAAGTAATAAATGCTTAACACGGTGTGTTTCAGTAAAAAAGAAAAAAACAGACATGAAGTTTTTAGCATATTGATTATCAAAAACAACTGTAAATGTCCATAACGAAACTTTTTCTGATTGTAGAAATAAACTTTCAACTATTTTACATCTGCTCAAACATGCTTTTTGCTCCTGAACATTCAGTATCCATATTATGGCTTTGTATTTTTTGTTATTTCCAGGCGTTTTTTAGCCTGTGTGGAAGTCTCTGAAACAATTCCTTTCTACTTGTAATAGAGTCCCACATTGCTGCTGTAAAGTGCTATACATTGTTGGAAAGCTCAGGATCTCGGCTTTCCGATGCTGTTTGTATTTTGTGGATATCTCAAAATGTTCAGGAGTTGCAGTAATCTGAATGCTGTAAAGTGCAAAGTGCAGCGCCAGAGAGACTGCCGTTGTTATGTGCCGTTTCTGTTAAAACAGACATTTAAGTAAAAAAAGTTTTAAGTATCTCCTGGTTAAATTAAGGTAAAATACATAAAAAGTGACATTTTCGTCCTTGTTATTGGTCTTTCTGCAGGATATAAGTATTTAACTTATGTGTGATGAAAAGTTTACCATGGTTTTCATAACAATCTACCCAGGACATCCTCACCTGAGCCCGTTCCACTGCTGCCTCTGTGGTGGGGATGTCCACAACTCCGTCTTTCAGAGTGGCCATCCTTGCCTCCAGAGCCTCCACAGGGCTGGGTTGTATTTGACTGACCTCAAGCTGAGCCAAGGCTGGAACAAGATCACAAAAAAAGGGCTGAAAAGAGTGGACAATTGGAAGACATGACAACATAGTACAGGTTATGTGAATTCAACATCTATTTGTACATTTGCAAATCTTATATTTTTTTGTGTTTTATTAGTGTATTCTATTTTTATTATTAATTGCTTTTATCTCTCCACATTTACTTCCCTTTTTTGTTTTGCTTTTTTCCTGGAGGATATTATCAAGTATATGAACAGAACATGTTATTAGGTTATTCATTTAACAGCTTCAAATAATACATATGTCGTCACCGTCCTAAAATAATTGGTTAAGTCTTATATAACTGTAATAAAATGATTGCCACAAAAATTATTTTTTTGCCTAAATAATCAAATAATTTCTGGTCAAGTTTTTTATTTTTTCCTGAAAAATGTGAAACAATGACTTAGACAAATATTTTAGGAAGGTGACAATATGATAAATGAATAAGAAAGCAAAAAATGAGGTGGTTTTTTACTTCAAGTTCCCTTAAATTAACCCATAAAAACCCAAAAAGCTGCATCTACTGACCTAAACTGTTTAATACCTGTTGATCCACCATTCCTACCAATTCATGTAAATAATTCATGTAAAATACAGTTTGTCATTTTTTTATGGTCATCAGATATGATCCATTTGGACGTTCAGAGGCTCTGTAGTTACCATGGAAACACTGTCATCTTCTGCAACATTGATTCACCAGTAAAACCCATGGAGTTAGATCAATGTCAGTGGATGGAAACACCTGTTTTTATTTTCAATTACTAATATCTTTGCTGAAAAAGTCACTTTTTCTTGAGTTTTCTCTGTTTCTGATATAAAAACCTTTAAAAACTTTAATCTGAGCTTTTATGAACGTCTACATGATCAGTGAATTAAAATACGGGAAAGATATGATTTTCACATAAAAAATCACACAAAATGCAGAGAATAATGTAATAAATGGTGATCAATCACTAAAGAAAGTGAAATATTTTTGAATTGGAATTGACACATAAGTAGCACTGGGTCTTTTTGGGTTCATTAATTATTATCATGAAAACAAACGTGTAATGATGAAGTGGAGAAAAAAAAATAACTTCTTTGTGCTCAAAACATACGAAAACAACCTTATTGACTGTATCTACTTGAGTTTACTGCTCAAAAAGAAGATATGATGGATTTAAATACAGGGTGTCCCATAAGTCTCCATACATAGGAGACATAATACATTCCATACATATATGGTTCTAACATGTATTTCTTTATATTTCTTCTTTATAGTTCTTCAGCAGTGGAGGACACGCATTGAAATGTGTTCCTGACAAAATGGCAGTCATATAGAGCATATTATATAAATAAAAATGGTTTATGTCAAGACATTTTTATTTTTCCTATGTATGGAGACTTATGGGACACCCTGTAGAATGTGTTATTAAGATATCAAAACTCTTAACTCTTTTCCACCACAAGGGGGCAGTAAGATGGTTTTGGGGTTTCCCATCTGTTTATATGCGAGAACATGTGTGTCTCCAAGCAAAGGGAGGATCCCACATGTTGGACCGGCTGCTCAACAGACTAAGTCTAATTGTGCTTTTGGCCGCTTTTAAACACTTCAATCATAGCAGGCAAATCTGTAATTAGTGAACAAACAAAAATCGTGGTTGAAGTGCCATCACTCCCTAATATAAAGACATCAACTGTTGCATTTACTCATCTAGGTCTGCTTATATCTTGTTTACATTGAGTTCTATATTTATTTGCGCTTATCCTCGTGGTCTTATGTTCAACTCTTCTCGTCTCCGTCAGTATTTTAATTACCAGGTGATTTACTGCTTACATAATCCAGCTATGTTTATATACACATAGAGCAGAGATGGAGCGTAACTGGAAGAGAGGGGGCCCCAGTAAGAGGCAAGCTGCCCTCAAGCAGAAACAAAATGGTTTTCCTTGGCTCTCATCCAAATCCTCACAGTCATAAAAGCCCAAGAGGCACCGAAAAAGACAGACACGCACTCGCACACGTATACACACCTAAGGTCAGGATCAGAGGGCTTTCACATCCTCCTTTACAGACACGTTTTTTTGGCCGAGAGGAGCACACGTAAATTCCAGAAGTAAAACGGTGACTGATTTTCAGGACTGTTTCACATCCAAGTCACGTCCTCAGGTAAAGATGGAATTGGCGCAGAGCTATGATCTTAAGAACGTGCACGTATACGAGCTTTTGGAGGCCGTATAAGGCCATCATCCATTACGTGTGGCCGGCCGAGGATTCATATAAAACTAATGTCAAATTTACACAAGACCTGCAAGACGGAGCTTAGCCATCAGTCTTCAGCCTCCAAATAAACTTCAACGCTTTGAAGACGGAACATGTAGAGAAAGATGGGAGTTTAGTTTTTTGTTTGTTTTCAGAAAGGCTTAAATGGCTTAAATCTCTTGACCTGCTGCTCTCTGAAATACAATGATGCCTCTATGCTGTTTTATTTATTCATTATCTATACATCTTTATATGTTGTATATATTTCTTTAATCTGTAGTATAGAGTTCGCTTTTAATTGTACTGTTGCAGCACACTGTGTAATTTTGTGTATATTAAGAATCTATTTTATTCTATAGAAAACATAACAGAATAGAATAGTAATAACACTCCTAATTAAGTGAATGTGTACCATTGTGGGTGGTGGTGGTGGGGGCTCTCTTTTTTTTTCAGTTTAAGTTTTTGTTTGTTAGTTGGTTTTTGGAAAACTTGACATGCTTATTCCTGTACTGACAGAAAATGTACACTGAAAATGTGTCCCAATAAAAAAGATTATTTTAAAAAAATTGATTTTATTATTTTATTTTTATATGGTAGTTTTACTCTACCCTACTTACCTTTTATATATCATATTTAAAATTTTATTCTTTTATCTTTCTTTCTTCAGCTACAAAACCAAGACCTGGGTAACTATATTTCGTTCTATCATGTGCCATTAATCGAATGAAAATAAAGCTGAGTCTAAGTATTTCTTGTAGAGATTTTTTTGTATATTATCAATAGTTTATAGTATATATTTTGATTATAATTGTGTGTGATAGCTTTATAGTCTCTTGCACTTTGAGTGTTTTTGCCGCTTAACAAGAAAAACAGAGCTGCTAAACTGATTTTCATAGTTCCTGTAACAGTGACAATAAGGATCTATTCTATTCTATTCTATTCTATTCTATTCTATTCTTAACCTTTATTTAACCAGGAAAAAATACTTGTTGGGATTGAAATCTCTTAAAATCAAGACAGCAGCAGCATAAGTTGCAGACACTAGAAATTTCAGCCATGTACCCCCAGTAAAATCGCATATAAAACACATGGTAAAAGTCAGTGCTAAAACCATACATAAAACACCAGACTAAAAAATACATATAGAACACCACCAATAATTTTGATGAAAACAATGCTTCTTAAAAGTGTCTCAAAGCGGAGCCCAATTCAGCCGTGAACACCTCGTACTGCTGCTATTCGTCAGTTTAATGGAACATTTCCATATAGTTCAGCGTATGTACCTTCACTGATCACTTGCTCTGTGCTTTGTAGCCGCTGCTGTGTGGAGGCATGATGTGCAGATACGACCACAACAGTATCTCTGAGAGATGACATGGCGCCCAGTGACGCCGCCTCAGTAGACAGACACTCCAGTTGTGGACTCAGGGCAGTGACTTGGGCCAATCGGGTCTGAGGAAAATACAAGAAACAACACTTTAATTAATTCATTCAGGTGTATCAAAGTATGCATTTTTCATTACTTTTGTTTTTTTACTTCGTTCAGACTTTCTGCTTTTAAATTCAGTTAGGTTTGTATTTGTTTTAAAAGGTTTAGTGTAGGATTTAGCAGGAAGACACACATATAATATACTATGCTTCAGTTTGTCATTTTTTGGGGGGAAAATCTTATTAGTTTAGTAAAAGGGATCATATTTTTCTAAGCCCACTTTTATTAGTCTTTATTTATTTGTGTATTTGGACCCTAAAAGTTCAAAAAGTTTGAATTTGAACCCTCCAGGTGCTGCAAAGTTATCTTCATATTAATTTTTGTAAAAATCAAACCTGTTTTAATTCCTTCTTAATTTGTTACGTCTATAGCTAGTTATGTCACGACATTTGCACATAGAAGGTCAAGACTTCTTACGAACATTTCTCCAAGTACGACATAATTGTTTATCAGCAGCAGCAATTGTAGTAAAAACTGAAAATATGTCCAAACTTCAAACAAACACATTTCTGGTGTCATTACTCAGAAATATTTTTGAAGATGGACCTGTGGTTGTTGAATTAATGAAGAATTCAGACCCAAGCATAGCATTTACAGTTTATGTAGACCACAGGGAAATGTTTTAAAATGCATAATTCCATTGAAAAAAGCAAAATATCATTCCTTTAACAGGAATATTTTCACAAATACTATGTTACATATGCTCTACTTGCTTGCATTGTATTTATATTGTTTCATGAAACACAGTCAGAATTATCTAACTTGATTCATGCTCTTAAACTTCTAACACAAAGAAAGAAGGCTTTTCTTTCTGCTTCATGCATGGAGTGAATTACTCTCAGATGGAAAAATCCTAACCCTACCCTTCAGGACAAGCACAAAGATTAGAACCATGTTGCTCTGTTCACCTTCCACTTGTGTGTTTATACCACATCTAACTTTTTCTACTACTCCTACTGCCCTGGAACAGTTTTGATCTCAATATGTTCCGTGTTATGTTTTAACGTCTACATGTTTTATTCAGATATTGAATCAAAGAGGACCACTTTAACCCTTTATCAGGCAAGTGACTATTTTTGGTAATTTCTGCATACATTACAAGACAGTAGTGGCAAAACTTTACCAATATTTACTAAATGTCGAAAAAACAGAAGTGCGTAATGTCAGTTTTCCCAATAAATCACAAATGCGATGATTTGTTTGTTTATTATCACGATATGACACGAGATGAAAAACTTTTCATCGAAAAACAAGAGTTTGGGCGAAATTTTCGTTTTTCCATCAGGTAAATTTTTGTGCACAAGTTATATTCGTGCACTTTGAGGGTCAATGGAAAAGTGACTAGTGACAGCAACAGTTGAGGACAGTGATCTCAGGTCCAATGTGGTCTACAGGGTCTGTAAGGTCCACCTCTGCATGAACGGTGAGTGTACCTGCTTTGTTAGGTACCATGAAGTCATGGTACTAATGTAAGGAATGATGTTCAAAGGGATAATGTGGATGTGGACAGGGGTCTGGATCAGCACTTATGTTGGTCTAATGTTCTAAAAACGTTGGTTCTAATGTTCTAAAATACATGCTCCTTTCACCTTACATGAGTTTTTCTTGTATTCTTTATATTTACTTCTTAGATAGATAGATAGATAGATAGATAGATAGATAGATAGATAGATAGATAGATAGATAGATAGATAGATAGATAGATAGATAGATAGATAGATAGATAGATAGACTGATCCAGCCACTTACAGGTAAGGAACCAAATATGGTAACTTCACTGACCTTGATTTTTCTACATAACAATAAAAATGTTGAAAATTTTCACAAATGTAATAAAGTCTTGTTAGGTCCTTCAATAACACACTGAGGCTGAAATGTTGAATTTCAGAGTATTTCTATGAGTGTCCTATAAAGGTTTAAGCTTAATTCAATTCAATTCAACTTTATTTATAAAGCGCATTTCATGCACAAGGCAGACTCAATGTGCTTCACAACATGTATATAACATAAAAAACATTCATAAAAAAGAGAGCGCAAGTACAAGTAAACAATCATATGTACACACACTTAAACTCACACATGGACACATACCCACACAACCACACATGCACACACACAACTCAAAAGAACGCTGTCCAAAAAAGGCACATTTTTAACCTGTTTTGAAAAATGGCTACTGATGTGGCAAGTCTAATTGTATCAGGCAGGGTGTTCCATTTTTGTGGGGCATATACAATAAAAGTTGCCTCCCCTTTCTTGGATCTGGTGTGAGAGATGACTAAGTTGCCACTGCCTGTTGACCGAAGTGTTCTTGTTAAGAGGTAAAACCTAATACTACAGTAAAACACAGGACTGGGGCAGATGAAGACCGTTACCTGAGATTCACCACTCAGGCTTCGGAGTTTGGCCTCATCACACTTTTCCACCACTGATGTCGAGTCCAGCCAGCAGTCCTGGTCCACCAAGACCCGGTCCAGGTCTGCCAGCTCTGCAGAGACCGCCTTAAACCGACTCTGGGTGTGAACCCGTTCTCTGGCCGCCTGCAGCTCCCGCGCACACACATCCCACTCCGTCTGAATCTGGTCGATATCCGCCCTCAGCAAGTCAACACACACACCCTCTGCAGAGACAAAGGCAGGTACGGATAATAATAATGAGTGCAACTTAACCGATAATTATGTATTCTTTATTTACACAACGTACTAGCGTGTGTGTGTGTTTAATTTATAGTATCACATCGCAAATAAAACCAAGTGTGGAAAAGAAATATGGGAGAAGACGACATGGATGAAGGAGTAAAACAAGTAAAAATGAAGAAATAAAGCACATCAGGTTTAATGGAAAGTCTTGTGTTTAACGTATCAACTCCAACTTAGCGCTGGTGCTTCACTACCCATCGCTGCCTCCAGAACAGTGCAAACACATTAAAACCCTGAGAGCCTCTTTCATTTCATTGAGCAGTTATATAAAGTCAGCCACCCTGCAGGCTGACAGATTTTTACTGCTCTTTTCAGTAAACACACTCAAACAGAATACTGGCATCTTAAACTGAATAACAATAAAAAATTTAGGCTTGTAAATACCCAGAAAATACCAAGCAGCTGTGGAAAAGCAGTAAAATCTTACAAGATGAACACCATTTAACAAGGAAGTGGAAGATTCTGTTAGAGCCAACGGTGCACTCCCACAGTACATAGAAGCCAGAAGAAATATTGGCAAAACATGTTTGACAAAAATGAGCTTCTTGAGCTGTTTTAGGTTCTTCTGTACCTCTCTCCAGTTGGTCCACAAGGCCTCGCCCCTCCTGGATTGTCTCACCAACTGGGGCTTCTTTTTCTGCAAGTTCCGACTCCAAACTCTAAAATGGTTAGTAAACACATATTTAAGCCAAGTCCACATGCAAACGGGTATTTTCTAAATGAGTACTTTTTTTTTCCTGTGTTTCCACCTCTTGGAAACATGCAACTCGGTCACTGAAGACAGACCTGCAGGTGCTGAATGCTTTTAACGTCATAATGTGAGTCAGTATCATCTTTTTCTAATGAACCATGACCAGTTTTACAACCACAGTCTATTGTTTTCCGATACAGTATATCCCAGTGTTTTTCAACCTTGGGGTCGGAACCCCACATGAGGTTCAAATGGGGTTACCTGAAATTTCTAGTAATTGAAAAAAAAAAACAAAAAAACTTACTAATAAAAAAATATATGGTGAGTTGACAGAGCCAATCACAATCCATAGCAGACATGACAAACTGTGGTTGTGAAACTGCAGAACTATGGTTCTGTTTATCTGTCAAATGTTCATTGTGGTTGGTTTCAGATGCTGCAGCTCTTTCATAATTCATAATTTCAGTTGTTTGTTCAGTATTAATTGTCAGCCTTGTAAATCCAAGCTGGGCTGACAGTACATATCGTGACCAAGAAAAAGAAAATTCTCACTTTGTGCAGTAATCTACACCTGGCTTTACTGCCTCCATCCATAATAATATGCATTATATAGACTAAATGTCCTCTAAAATTAACGTTTATTTGCAACATAGTGTAGCAAACTATGACATGATCAAAAACAAATTAATTTTAGCAACAAAAAAAAAAGTCTCTGTTTTGAATGTCTGGGGTTGCCACAAATTTTTGATGTTAAAATAGGGTCAGGAGCCAAAAAAGGTTGGGAACCACTGGTATATCCCCTGTATTGCCTTAAGTTTGACGATGGTTGCAATGAAGAAAATCTGGGGATGTCTCAGAGAAGTACCACTCTAGAAACAAACAGCCACAAACGACACAAGCTAACTACAGATATAAACTGTTTAATACCTATTGATTCACTAATCCTATCAATACATGTAAATAATTAGTGTAAAATACAGTTTGTCATCTTTTCATGGTCATCAATTACAACCCATTTGGGTGTTCAGAAGCTCCGTAGTTACCGTGGAAACACCGTCATCTTCTACAAAATTAATTCACCAGTAAAACCCATGGAGTTGGATCAGTAACAGTGGATGGAAACACTTGTTTTTACACTCAATTAGCAATATCTTTTCTGAAAAAGTCACTTTTACTTCATTTTTCTCTGTTTTGAGAAAATTAACTTTGAATTCACTGTGAGTTTTCATGAACATCTTCATGATCTCTGAATGAAATGTAGGAAAATACATGATTTACACAAAAAAATGTAAAATACAGAGGATAATATTATTTAAAAAATTGGTGATAAATCAGTTAAGGCAGAAATAAATAGAGAAAAAATGATTTTGGGAACTGCCACAAAAGTAGCACTGGGTCTTTATGGGTTAAAAAATTATACATGTGTAGACTAAGCTATAATGTGTGCCTTTCAGAATATTTACTCTCTCATTTTTCCTTTAACTTCATGTAAATTACACATTTTGAAGCACTGTGAAGGACTGTTTTACCGTGAGTTTGCCCTGCAGGTCTGAGTTATCAGCTGTTGTCTCCGGGTGTGTGGAGGCCAGTGCCTGAGCTGATGTTTTCCAGGTTTTCATCCAGCTCAGAAAGTCACCAAGCTTGTTTTCAAACCTAGAAAACAAAACATGAATTTACTGGTGTGTGTTTTCATGCATTTTAGTTTTTAGAGAGGAGGTGGAATTCGTCCAGGTGTGTGTGTTGGGGTTCTTACACTCGTCTGACTTCTACGTCTGTTTCCACCAGCCGTTTCTTTGGGGGAGCAGGTGGGGCCACCTCTTGGTCTGTGATTGATGCAGCCGCAACCACAGCAACTGTATCCACGACGACATGTTCCTCCACCTGAGTCATGCTGGCATCAGTCACAGCTTCCATTACCTTAACCATTCAAAAAAAACATGGGAACACAATAAATAACAGTGCATTTACATAATTAATAGAAACAGATACTCATATTTTTTCCATTTCTCTCATGATACTCAACCCAAAAAAAAAAAAGTAAAATTTATCTTTCTTTGGCAAAAGTTTGGCAGAAATAATCATACACAACAGCTTTTGAAGTATCATGACTAGTACCAACACCTACAGGTTGAGATAATTACAGAACATTTTTGATGGAATGGTCAAACTCAACAGAAATTTGCCGTTTTGTCAAAGTATACAGTCGCAGAAAAAATTATTAGACCACCAAAAGTCATCAAAAACAATGGTTATGCAATCAAGTACTAACTCCTGTGTGTATCATGTTACTTAAACAGACAGAAAAGAAAACACGGAATGCCTAAAAGCACTGCTTTTATCAGTGCAATGCCATAGATATTGATGTAAGAACTTAAGTGATTTTGGTTATTATCAAGAAAACCATGAAAAATGGATAGATATCAACTCTTAAATTAAACTCTTGTGAGCTATTTTTGTTGTTATCATTATATTTGTCCAAACAAATGTACCTTTAGTTGCACCAGGCATTAAAATGGCCATGAAATCGAAGAAAACAAGGGGTGGTCTAATAATTTTTTCCACAACTGCAATAGAAGTTTGTGTAAAATAGAGGAATATAACAAGATAAAATTACAAAAAATATACACAAAATTAGTATAGAAAATGTGCAAATATAACACATACAATACATAATACATACATTGCACATTATATGGATGTATGGTAAACTCTTATGAGCTATTTTTGTTGTTATCATTATATTTGTCCAAACAAATGTACCTTTAGTTGAACCAGGAATTAAAATGAACTAGAAATTGAAGAAAACAAGGGGAGGTCTAATCATTTTTTCTGCGACTGTATAATTGCAAACTAAAGCTTAATGCAAAGACTGAACAAAAACACGCCTTCACCCACCTGGAAGGAGCAGTCCTCCAGCTTCTGCACCAGATTATCCCATCTGTGGGTCAGCTCTTCTGTGTCTGCCTCGATCTTTTCTCCGGCCTCGGGGCTCCTCAGTAGTGATATCACATCCTGTCCTGCATCAGACAGTTGGTCCAGAGTCCTCCTCTTCTTTTCTAAATCCTCTTTTAGTATCTACGCATAACAAATCGATCATTATCCTCACTAATCAAAGAAGGTGCAGGGTGAATTAAAAAAAACAAAAAACAAAACACTGAAACTGTTTTTGCAGCTCCTTGTTTTAAACTTAAATATACAACATGTCACATTTCTGGATAAATGTTATAATTGCGGCAGTAACCTTCAACTTACCGCTAATTGGCGAACATTAGTATTCATTTCACTTTGGTCCTTAAAGTTGCTGGTCTGCACTTCACTCAAGGCCTCTTCTTTCTCTGCCAGCCACACTCTAAACAAACTCTGCAGAAGAGGTAAGAAAACAACTTTAACTTCAATTACTTAGCAAACATTTCACAAAGAGTCTCAGTGTCCACGGCCTTGTAAACACATTAAGAACATTTAATGTGAGATCAGCAAAGAGGTAGATACTTACATTAAATAACAGGCCTATTTACGAGTTAAACAACAAAACATTCATGGTTCCGTAAAAAGTACACTTTGAAGGACATTGCTACTGAATTGAAAACATTGGGAAGAATTTAATGTTCTGTCTTCAGCAAAAACAAACTGTAAAAATTATATTTCATTTCTATGCATTTGTACTTCTACTCTTTTAAGTAAAAAGGCATATTCAATATATTCTAATACAAAACTTGGATTAGCATTTTCATTCAGTTCAATGTGTGGCTACTGAAATGTACCCAAAAGAGAAGTTTTGTAATGACCTGCTTTTCCAAATAAACAAAAGTGGAAAAAAAAGGCACATTCATGTGGATGCACAGGGTGGGGAAGCAAAATTTACAATATTTTGAGGCAGGGATTGAAAGACAGTGTATGACCAATTAGTTTATTGAAAGTCATGAGAATTTATTTGCCACAAGAAAACTGACATAATAGAAAATGTTTTTATTCTATGTGTCCTCCTTCTTTCTCAATGACTGCCTTCACACGCTTCCTGAAACTTGCGCAAGTGTTCCTCAAATATTCGGGTGACAACTTCTCCCATTCTTCTTTAATAGTATCTTCCAGACTTTCTCGTAATAGTTTTGCTCATAGTCATTCTCTTCTTTCCATTATAAACAGTGTTTATGGACACTCCAACTATTTTTGAAATCTCCTTTGGTGTGACGAGTGCATTCAGCAAATCACACACTCTTTGATGTTTGCTTTCCTGATTACTCATATGGGCAAAAGTTTCTGAAAAGGTATGGATAATAGTGTTAGGTATGATTATGACATCAATATATGTTTGGTTTCAAAACAATTGACGTAGTGCCTGCTGAGAAAAAACAACTAAATGTTCATTGTAAATTTTGCTTCCCCACCCTGTATATGTAGTGAGAGAAACAGAGGAGGCAAACTGTCAAACCTGATCTGATAAAAGTTGCTGCCAGACCATGAAGACTTCCTGCAGCTTGTGCCACCTCTCCTCTGTCCAGCGACACACAGCTGCCCAGCGTTCACCCAAAGACTGAAGAATAAACAAAACCATTACAATACGTTTGGATATTCTCTGAAAAATACAGATGCACAGTAGCAATAAAGTTTTCAGGCACACTTACAATTTTATACAATCTCAAATATTATCATGAAATACTTGGGGGGGAAATCTTTTTTGTGTTTCAAAAGGTGTGGCAGCATCAGACTTAACACAAACAAATACGAATGTTTTTTTTTTTGGGGTTTAGTGTTAATAGGGAAACAAGTGGTGCCAAGCACAACAAATCCCGCCCGTTGCACATACTGAAGGTTATTTTAGCATGGATCCAGCTGATGTTATCATGTCTATGCATGTGGTGATGTCAGGATGTCAGCTGCCTCTGTATATTTGCCAAGTTTGAAGTAAATTGAAACCAAATAGATGTTTTTTTATAGACATTTGAAATTTTGCCCATTATAAGAAAATGGGAGAAGAAAAAAGATTTTAAAAATTAATAAAAAAATTTAAACTTTGATCTACTTATCCCAAAATGTAATGTCATATATTCTGGGTCACTGGCAATCTATAAACCAAATTTGGTATGAATTCAACCATAGCTTTGCTGCTAGAGTGTTAACAAACAAACAAAGAAACTGAACCAAAAACAATACCCCTTCCCTCCCCTTCAGGGGGCGGGGTAAAAATGACAAAACTAGAGTCTTGTTAGTTTCAACATGTCAGGTCCTGGATGCATTTCATTATCTTGCCAGTTTTGACCTTGATGGAACAGAGCATGTGCAGAAAGGAGCATGTGGGTTTGGAGAATGGGACAATACTTGGCAGAGTTTAATGATGAAGAGTGATTCTAAATGTAATATATCTCAAATGCATGAGGTGTCCACAAACTTTTTTCCAGTACTGTAGCTAATTCACAAGACACTCACTGTATAAAACTCTAATTTGCACTAATCTGTACATTTTGACAATATGAATTCTCACTGTAAATAATATAAACATAAACATATATTTTCATATTTATCTTACACTATTCTCAACCCATTGTTGTCCTTGTTTCTAGCTGAATGCTTGTTTAAATTAGGTCTATGTTTAAGTGTGTTTGGGTTTATGCTGAAATTGTGCGTTGTGAGCAAAGAAAAACCGAAGCCAAATTCCTTGCATGTGTTAACATACTTGGCCAATAAAGCTGATTCTGATTCTGACATTCAGCCTTACTTGTAGTTGCTCCTCCAGGGCAGCGGTGGCGCTCTCACCACTGTTCTCATCCACCACGACCACCATATGAGTTAGAGAGTTCACCTTCACCTGCTCCGCCTCCAGGTCATTCTGAAGCTCCTGAGCAAAGACAAAAAAACAAGAATTCAGCACATTACATTATCCATTAACAGAGCTGGCAGAGAAACTGTTTTTCCTTTATAATGACACAGAGACAATGTATGACTCATGACACTGGATAAAACATGTGACAAAGTAATCATCACAAGATTTCATGTATTCGTCTCATAACAGTATGAGAATGAGATCAGAGAGATATTTTCTAAACAATAACCTTTGATTCAACTGCTAGCATTAGATATTTGATTCCACATTTTAGTGACCGTGGTTAATCATGCAGGAAGGACATAACGTATTTACTTTGTGCTCCTCTATCTGTTCCTTGTAAAGCTCCAGGTCTTTAGCCAACGGCTCCGTCTCTATCTTTTTGATTCGTGCCTCTGTCCGCGTCAGCCAATCAGAAAGCTGCTGTAACTGCTGCTGTTGAAGATCCATCAGAACTTCATGCAGCCTAGAGGCAAAGACAGTAGAGAGGTGAACAACCTGAATCAGTGTAACAGGCTCAACATGTAGTTTAGCATTGCATTTTTCATATATTTTACAGCCTCACAGACACATATACACCATAATGATTGACTGGGCAGTAAACCATTTCCATAGGTAAAAAGTCAGGACACATACAACCACATATATCGTCAAAAAACATAACATGCCCACACTTGAAAATCCTGGCCTTCAGTCCACGCCAAGGTTTTTGCACATGCAGACGGACAGACGGACGAACGATGAACTGATGACAATACCCTATGGTGAGGGTAACCACATTCCAAACATTCACTAATAGACATCAAGAATACAATTTATGAACAAGTGTGTGTATGTGTGTCCAGAGCATCATAAACTTATCAGTCGTCAACTCCACACAGCTTACAGGCTTGCACATTCTTCAGAGGCAAAAGTCGTAAATAAATAAGGTACAAAGTGACAATGAGGGAGAAAAAATGACCTTCACATGTCAAGTGTTGGTGTTACTTTGTCAAAAGCCTCTTTTCTACTGACATTCCCAGGATCTCTTATCACCAGTAATTTATTTAACTGGGTAAAAGAATTCCTGGTAATCTGTGTGGTTTGTGTTTCCACTGCACTGCAAAGGTTTGAGAAATTTATTCAAATGGGGTTCAGTTGTTTCTGTCAACTCTAAGTGCTGCTGAATTTATGTTGAGTGTCCTCTGCAAATACCTTTGATAAAATCCAGGCTCTTTTGTGTATACAGATGGACAGACAGATGATTGCAATGCACTTGTAGAAGCTGAACAGGCTCAAAAGAGCGACTTTAACCACTAAAAAGAGCGTATTCAGCAAACAGAAATCATTGTCCCTTCACTTCTCTTAACTTCACTTGTTTTGCTCCATATTCTAAATAATCAAAACTCAAATGAAATGAAGTCTGTAGAAATGTAATAAACAAGTCTGCAGCCGCACACTACGTAAAGATAGAGGGTGAACATAAGTGCAAACGCTACAAGTGTGTTCTACCAAATAGCATTCTTCAGCGCACAGCCCCGCCCCTCAAGAATTGTTGGAAATCTAAAAAAAAATAAAACTTTTTTCAAGAAAAGTTTGGGATCGAGGGAAAGTTTTTTACCTGGATACTTTCAGTGGAAATGCCCTAAGGTTTTGCAAAATTCCAGGTAAAATTAACTCATAAAGACCCAAACATGCAACACTGACTAAAAGTATCCACTGATCTAAAATGTTTGATATTTCTGATCCACTAATCCTATCAATACATGTAAATAATTGGTGTAAAATGCACTTTGTCATCTTTTCATGGTCATCAGATATGACCCATTTGGACATTCAGAGGCTCCGTAGTGAACATGGAAACACCGTCATCTTCTACAACACTGATTCACCAGTAAAACCCATGGAGTTTGATCAGTGACAGTGGATGGACACACTTTTTTATGTTCAGTAATTGATATCTTTAATAAATTAAGTCACTTTTACTTTGTTTTCTGTTTCTGATATAACCCTCAACTTTCATCTGAGCTTTTATGAATATCTACATGATCAATAAATTAAATATAGTAAAATACATGATTTACAATGACAAAAAACCAAAATAAAAAAGATAATATTACAATAAATAGTGATCAATCACTTAATAAAGGTTAAATAGAAACAAAAATGCATTTGGGAGCTGCCACACAACTGGGTCTTTATGGGTTAAAGTTCCTGTGGTGGAAAAGAGGCTAATATTGCACTTTTTTAAGAAAAGAAGGCAATATCAACATAAAAAATCTGAATAAACATACTGGAAACAAATAAACAGTAAATAGTTGTTATTGTGTTTTATTGTTGATTGCATATCATGTATGTGTTTTATGTTGTTCGGACTGTGTATGGCTGCTACCTTGGCCAGGTCTCCCTTGCAAAAGAGATTCCTAATCTCAATGGGACTTCCTGGTTAAATAAAGGTAAAAGAAAAAAAAAAAAGAAAGAAAGAAAACAACAGCAAAAATACTGAAATCTCCCTCTCTGTATGTACCTGGCCTGGCGATCCATGCTGGCCACTCTGAGGTTCTCCCAGCGTGAGTTCAGGAGGCTCATCTGCTCCCGGATTTCATCTTCTTCTTCTTCTGTTAGGTTTCCCTGAGCGATCAGTTGGTTACCCGCTTGCAGGACATTACCAACGCTGCTCTGATGCGCTGTCAGCTCCATCATGAAGGCCTTTAGCGAAAGAGGGGAAGTGAAGCGTGGAAATTAACAGCAAATCTTTGACACTGTTTTTAATTTTGAGTTCAAGCTGTGTGTGTAGATGAAATCATGTGTGTAAGTAACAGATGGAATAATATACTTAGTGAAACCTGCTGTTTCTGTGTCGAGTTAAGGGAGGAATCGTATATAATCACTAGGGATGGGAGGCAAGAACCGGTTCCAGTTAAGAGCTTGATCGATGACTACATGTTTTCCATTGCAGATGCATGAGTCAAACTGTGCATGTGCATGGCTGGAAACTTTTAATACGAAGGAGCCGGTGCAGAGAGAGAGAGAGAGAGAGAAACAGCCCAATGTGTGGCTTCAATTCAGGAAATACTGTAAGACAACGACAGCGCAAGGAGTAATTGCTTTAAAATTCCAAGACTGACACTTTACACACGAGTGCCATAATAAAACACTTCTACCGACACTAGATTTATAAGCAGAATTACTTTGTGTCAGGCTTCAGAAGTTTCATAAGGTTTTCTGAATCTACAGTCGCAGAAAAAATTATTAGGCCACCAAAAGTCATCAAAAAACAATGGTTATGCAATCAAGTACTAACTCCTGTGTGCATCATGTGACTAAAACAGACAGAAAAGAAAACATGGAATGCCTAAAAGCACTGTTTTTGGTAGTACAATGCCATAGCTGTTGATGTAAGAACTGAAGCAATTTTGGTTATTATCAAGAAAACATGAAAAATGGCAAGATATCAGTTCTGAAATTAAACTCTTATGAGCTATTTTTGTTGTTATCATTATATTTGTCCAAACAGATGTACCTTTAGTTGTACCAGGCATTAAAATGAACAAGAAATTGAAGAAAACAAGGGGTGGTCTAATCATTTTTTCCACGACTGTATAACCCATCCTTCCATGTTGGCATTTGGCACCAACATACCAACATCTGGATGCAGTATATATCCCTCCTAACCAACTTCACTGGGAAAAGCACTTAATAACAACCTCAAATGCACTGGACATCACTTCTGTGCACTTGTGTTCAGAAATGCTGTTATAGCAACAGTCTAAGGAGTCAGTGAGAATAAACTTGAGAGATAATTCTGTTAAGCAACCAACTAAGACCAACTGTAAAACAGAAAAAAGAAAAAGGGAGAAAAAGCTTCTGAAGGTAGTTAAAATAAGTTCGATGCTTTATAACTTCTCTGAGGATGTGCTTTTAGCTTGTTCTTGCACTAAGCGCTACAAAGGCCATTGAATTGAGTTATTGTCTGTTTTCGTGAGCTCTTTGGATGAGTAAGCATTTTTGACTGCACCTCTGAGCACATTGTGTTTGAAGAGGCTTTGGTGAAGAATCTGGAGTAAGTAGAAGAACAACTAGGCTGAAACAAACAGGATTGATTTTTCAGAGAGGCTGAAAAGCCTGGCTGTTAAAGAGGCTTTGGGTCTTGTTGCTCTCAGTCTTACAACCAGCTTTCTACTTTGACCTGGATTCCACACATTAGACTTCACAAATATTCACATTTCAGCCAAGGGAATCCAGCCAAAGCCCCTTCACACACATGCACAGACACAAACCCTGCAACTACGCCTTCTCAAGCAAAAAGCATGCTTTGGGCCAAACATTGTGGGATGCTGTGCACTACTGTTCTCTGAAGAATTCCTGGCATTCCCAACATGTATGGAGCATGTACTACTAACTGTGAGAGGCATTTATCTTGGGGATGTGATCTTCCAATTTCTCTCAATGAAGAATCATAGTACAAACTGGCCATGTATTCATCATCTATCGGAGTTGCATGGATGTGTCCATAAAGTCTCTTTACAGTTTAACAAATGTAATACATAGGCAAATGAATCGACAAATCTGTGGAAATTATTACAAAAGACGTTTTTTGCCTCATTTAATATACCTCTACAGTCGCAGAAAATTTTTTTAGGCCACCTTTGCTTTCTTCAATTTCTTGTTCATTTTAATGCCTGGTACAACTCAAGGTACATTTGTTTGGACAAATATAATGATAACAACAAAAATAGCTCGTAAGAGTTTAATTTCAGAGCTGATATCTAGACATTTTCCATGGTTTTCTTGATAATAACCAAAATCACTTCAGTTCTTACATCAATAGCTATGGCACTGTACTGACAAAAACAGTGCTTTTAGGCATTCCACGTTTTCTTTTCTGTCTGTTTTAGTCACATGATACACACAGGAGTTAGTACTTGATTGCATAACCATTGTTTTTGATGACTTCAGATGTTATAATAATTTTTTCTGCGACTGTTGTTGTATGAAGCACATCAAGACAATGCTCGATTTATTGCTATGTTGGCTGCATCATAGCCTCATCAGTGGTGTCAGTGGCATTAGTGATCTTTTGTTCCAGGGCGTTGATGTCCTATATCTTTGTTCGATACACGATATATTTAACATAACCCCATAGAAAGAAATCCAGAGGAATGATATCTAGTGAACGAGGAGGCTAGGGAATTGGGCCATCCTTCCAATCCACCAGTGTGCCTTTGATATACAAACCCACCAACAGGCAGTCCCCAGTGTGGTGGTGCACCATCTTGCTGGAAAATGATAGTTGGCTGAAGGTCATCCAGTTGTGATGACACATATTCAGTCAAAAGGTAAAGGTTAAACATTTGTAGTAATTGAAAAATGGACCAGTGATTCGATTGCAAAAGGTCCCACAAAGTAAACAAACGTCCTGCCCCCTCAAATTAAAGTTTATGAAGGTAGGGAAAAGGAAAATTAGCTAAACAACAGCGGGTGAATTAGAGGAATTAGTAAAGTGTCTTTAAGTTTCACTTTCACTTTAAGGTCCGGGAGTGATGTGCGAGTCAGGTTTTTTTCAGCCTGTGGGGCTTTTGTGGAATTACTTGGCCCGACCCAACCTGCCTTGCAAATAAACTGACATTCTTTTGACCCGCCCCAACCCGACCTGCGAGTAAGCCGCTGATGTACGCATCACTAACACATGGCACGGAACACACCTCCATATAATACCTGAACGGACCTGTCCGTAGATGCACAACAGCAGTGGCAAACTGCCAAAACCAGCTTGCCAAAGGTTCTAATTTGTCCCACAGTATGAATTTGGAAAGCACAAAAGTTATACTAAGGTTATTAAGAGTCAAAGGTGTCATACTTGTTTTAGTTCATGTTCTACATTCAGCCCAGTTGTGATCTCAACTAAAATAATAGTATTATAAGATATAAATAATGACTCCAAATTTAAATCAAAATTTCATTGTAAAAAGCCTGTATCGGATCGGTATTGGCAAAAAAAATCCAGATTGGGAGATCACTAGTGGACACCCTGTATTGTACCCAGTTTTAACAGTGTGGATCTACTTTTATATATCCTACCTCATGTGTGTGAAACTGCTCTTTGACTTCTTCCACATCATCTGACACCTCATCCTGAATCTGCAGGGCATCCTCAGCCGACAGCAGCCAAGTGAGAACCTCCTCCAGTGTGGTCTGGTAGCTGTCCAGGTCGACCTCCACCAGGCTGACCTCCATCTCCCCCTCCGCTTCCGTCAGGGTGCTGGGGGTCTCAGGCCGGGGGCTACTTCCTGCTTCCTCCATCTGTACATTCTGAGTAACACAAAACATGAAACGTGAGGCGAGGATGACGAATTAAAGGAAAACCATGTTGGAGATGTCTAATACCCACATCAAAAGGGATATGAAGTGTCACAGTCTGATTTAATGTACATAAAAATGGATGTGAATCATATGCTCTCATCCTCCCAACCGAACTGAAAACCCATGGGAAAGCGCTCTCTATCACCATCATCAAACACCAAATGAAGGAAAATCTCTACTAAGAAAGTTGCTCATCCCTCCTTTAGAGTTCAGAGTGTGATGGCAAGAACCTGGTGTTACAGTGCTGTTTACATCATGATACAATGGTTGGTTATAATTCAGCATAGTCTGATGTTGTAGGCCAGGTGACATAGTTTGGCTTTTTTAGTTACTTTAGGAAACACACTATCATATGTGTTGAATTAGCAAAAATATTAGTTTGCTTTTTATGCAACCATCTCCTTTTGCATTCAATAGATTCTCAATAAAATCATAGTAAGTCATATATTCGTTCTTTTTCCCAATTGCTTAGTTTTTGAGAGGGTCGGGGGTCGGGTTGGGGTTATCCTGACTACAAACAGCCCTGTTATGAACATGTCACCAGTTCATAACAGGGCTGACATACACAGACAAACAACCATTGACTCACTTTCACACATACTGACAATTTAAGACAGTGGGAGGAAGCCAAAGTACCTCACTGCTCAGCCCCCCCAAATCCTCCTGAGACCCAGTAAGTAAATATTTTCCACATTTTACATTAAATAATTGTCTTAATTGGAAATAACATGATGCAACAGTTTTTTTCAGATACATTTTTTATTTCCATTTTCTTATATATATATAATGTCCTTTTCAGTGGACTTCTTTTTTTTTTTTTTTTTAAGTAAAGCTGTGAAACTCTTGTCCACTACAGAGGACAAAAATGCGTTTCTGGGTCTCAGGAGGATATACTGTCCCCATAAACTGTCTACCATGCACCTTGAACAATGCCAGTTTATGCACTGTTGCTGCCACCCATGCTGCTGCTACATGCTCCACCACTTTAACTGTTACTGCATATTGTGAAATGTTGTACATACTAAGAATTTGTCTTACTATTTTTTTTATTCATTTATTTATTTGCATATTATATGCTATTTTTATTCTATCCTACTTACCATTTAATCGTAATTTCATTTTGATGCAAATCTTAATGACAAATGAAGTCTGTATATGTCTACGTCTATGTTTATATATTCTGTTTTATATTTTATTCTTTATCTTTCTTATGCCACAAACCAAGACCTGGGTAACTATATTCGGTTCTATCATGTACCATTGATCAAATGACAATAAAACTGAGTCTGAGTACCTGGAGGGAACCCATGCAAACTCCACACAGTAATTCCAAATTCAAAAAATATCACTATTTCCTTACAGCCATACTTCAGAGGCTTGTAGGATCAGTGTTTCCAGTTTTTCAGTGTTTATGTTGATGATTGGCAGTAACTACTATCTAATAATCAGTAATCAGTGATAGTAAGCATTTATCAGATTGTACTCTCAGAAACATCACCAAAATATAACATGATCTCTCAGATTAACCCAAAAGGACCCAGTGAGACTTTTGTGGTAGTTCCCAAATGAATTTTTCTCTCTATTTAACCTTTCCTAAGTGATTTATCACCATTTATTATAATATCATCCCCTGAATTTTGCATATTCTCCAGTGGAAATTGTGTATTTTCCTATACTTAATTGACTGATCATGTAGATTTTCATAAAAGCTCAGAGAAAAGTCAGAGGTTATTGTATCAAAACAGAAAAAAATTTAAGAAATAGTGACTTTTTCAGTAAAATATATCATTAACTGAACAAAAATCCAGTGTTTCCATCCACTGTCATTGATCCAACTCAATGTGATTTACTGGTGAATCAATGTTGTAGAAGATGATAGTGTTTCCACGTTATTTAGCCTCTGAACGTCCAAATGGGTCATAACTGATGACTATGAAAAGCTGACAAACTGTATTTTACACCAAATATTTACATGTATTGATAGGATTAGCGGATGAACAGTTGAGATCAATAGATGCTTTTGGTCGACAGTGGAAGTTTGGGTCTTTATGGGTTAATCCAATTCATATTGCCCCCATTACAACATTGACAGAATACTGAGACGCGGCAACTCCGTCAATGCTAAATGTTTTTTTTTTTTTTAATGAAGCCGTATCTCATCTGCCATTTGTCCTTTACTCTGCTTTTCATTTGTGCACATCAGCTGGCTGGGTCTAAAATAGAACCAGACATCTAGGAGGGGCCTGTGCTGCTGTGGTGTATGCAGGGTGACCTGCCCTGCTTAGTTAAGAAAAAAACACAACAACTCCAGGCCTATTATGGGATGCTGGGAGGTGCCCATGTTTGGCAGGTCAGTCCTCATTCTAGAAATAGCACTGACTATCAAAATGTGTCCTGGGTGTATGATGGTGTACAGTGAGATAAATTAAAAGCTGAGGTTGTTACATGTGTATATGAGTTACTTTTCCCAGAATGCACTGTAAGAATCTGTTTAGAAGAGAAATGAACAAGAGATAAAGTCTTGGCAGTGGCACTCATGCCAGGCCAAAGACGAATTAAATACTAATGAGTAGGGGCCGGTACAGTAACAAGTCAAATGGACCTTTGTTTTCCAGCCTGAAACTACACAGTAGTTATATTCGTGTAGAAAAAGCAGGAAAAGGTCACCTGCCGAAAATATTCAGTGACCTTTAGGACAATTTGGAATAAGTCACAAAATACTGTAAGCTCATTATGTTAGATCTGGAAGTGTGGCAGTAGCAGAAGGAAAAAGGAGGGAGAGACAGAGAGAGAGAGGCAGAGAGAGAGAGAGGGAGCTGCAGTCTTGGTCTATTTATTGACTAGAATGACTGTAAAATAGCTGCGGTCTGGCTCAACAGAACATTTTATTATCACCAGATGATTTGCTCAGCTGAAACCCTGCATTCATCACTTTTGCTGGTGTGATTCTGGAGCATGTAATGTGTTGCCTATAGCTTTGCACTGATCAGCAGGGATACTTTCACCTGATTGATGGTAATACAGGTCAGTTACATCTCATTCTGATATGAGTTGTCAGCATTGAACAGAACAATTATATAAAAACAATAATAACTGAAACCTGGACCTCCCACATATAACATTTGGATTGAGAAAGTGAGGGAAATCTGTCAGATGGAGCAAATTACTTCTGTACTTAGAATTCAGGGAGAGCTATTCATGAAGAGATGGAGTCCCATGATTAACCTTTTAATGCAATAAGCATTCAGAAGTAGTCATCTACATGTATGTTTTGTTTTTGGTTTTTTTGCCTCTTTATAGTGTCATTCATGTTTAATTTGTGACTAATTGTAATCAATATTGCTGTATGTTACACATCTCTGTTATGGAAGCACTAGTATGACTGCCTCTTGAAAGTATAGACGTTTTTTTTTATTGTGTTTGTATTTATCTGTTTGCTTTTTAATGTGGACCATGAGTATGTAATAAAGCTTATCTATCTATCTATCTATCTATCTATCTATCTATCTATCTATCTATCTATCTATCTATCTATCTATCTATCTATCTATCTATCTATCTATCTATCTATCTATCTACTGCAGATATCCTTTTTTCCCATATATGTCATATGGGGATGTTTGGTTAGATATGTTTATGTATGTAAAATGTCTGGTATATTTGTATGAGGAAAACTAAATAAAAATTAAGCTAAAAAAACCAATAATAATTAAAAAAAAAAAAAAAAAGAAAGAACAGATCGCACCCTAATATTTTGAAGCGTGAATTAAGTGGAATCCAAACACAGTGGATAAAACAAAGAGGCTTTATTTCTCCTCCGCTCTCACTACCAGCAGCATTACGCATCACTTCCTATGGGGAGAGGAAATGTGCCAGGAAAGTAAACCTCTTGTTAGACCAATCTGAGCACTATTTAAAAAGGCTTTTCCAGCACTCTTTCCAGGGTGTGTGAAGTATGTGCCCACGGGCAATAAAAAACTTAAGAGGTGGTTTTGGGAGTTTTTGAGTTCAGAATAAAAAAAAACTCTGCGACTATTTGCCCTGTGAGTGTATGAGATTAAAGGAAAACACAGAATATTAAGACAAAACAACACTACACAGAGATTGTTGTGTTTGTGTAGAAGTATATCACATGTACACTTACAACTGTCAGTAGGAGTGAGTCAGTCACGTTCTAAACTCACCCAGCAGCAGTACACGGATAGGTTTCCTGTTCAAATATCCTTGCCTGACAACTTTCTACACACACTCCCGTGCTCACCAATTTATTCCCTCATTTCCCTCGATCCTTTTACAGCTATGTGCTTCCAGAAGCATGCAGCTCCGTCTGTTGGCTAATGTCAGAGGGGTGAGTCATAGCTCTGCTCCCTATTTGCCTGCGCCTGCTGTGCTTTTCATGAGCAGAGCTGGAGAGAATGGAGGGGATGCTTTTTTTCATAGCAGGAGTGACACATTTTCTCCGGGAACACACAATTTCGCAACAGGCCTCGTGCTCGTAATGGAGTGGGTGGCCTCAAACTGGATATCACCAGAAGTGCGAATGTGAACTAAAGAAAATACAGCGTTCTACACATCTGAACCAAGAATTCCTGGAAATTCAATTGTGCTTTTTTCTTTTACATTTGCACCTGAAAGAGTACACTGTATTCTTTAAAAAACGTAATGCAACCATGGTCTCCTGATAAGATTTTTTTAAGTCACCTGTACCATAGGCATGGCTAATGCTAATGCTTCATCTGTGAAAACAACAACCACACTGCTAACCAGGAAATATTATGTTACCACTGAGTAATGCTGAGCCACTTGCTAAATGTTAACACATACAGCTGTGTTTGACAACAGCAACCTCAGCTTCATGTATCATATAAACACACTAATTAGCGCTAGCTGACAGACTATATATCTAATACAAGACTAAATTAAAGGTAGGGTGGGAGATACTTTCCTGGAGCATTTTTTTACTATATTGCGTAAAATCCCCTCCACACCCCAATTGCAACCAAATACTTAAAAGCGCTAACACAAAAATAACAAATTTCAGTCACCTGTGGAACAGACAGGACTGCAAAAAATAACATCCAATAATTTTAACCAGCCCATCGAAATGATTGAATGGTGATATGTCTATTAAACACAACTGCCATTTGTCCCTCCCCCCTTTGTGAGTAAAATCTGGTACTCTGGAGGCGTGGCTTCAGGGAAGTCTGAAGAAAGGGGTTTGGACTTTTGAATTGTGTATTTTCAAAATGTAGTTTGCTCAGACCATTTTTCCAGGATTGCCTACCCTACCTTTAATGCTAACAGCTAAGTACTCTTTGGTATTGGATGAGGATGAACTTCATGAAGCATTTGTGTGGTTAAATGTTTTGACAGTCTTGTTAGTGTAATCTCTAAACCACAACAGTAAAGCTATTTGTTGGGGTGGGAAATGTTCTATACATTAAAGGAAAGTTCTGAAAATGTGATTCATCATGTAGTAAGCTGTCAATCACGCCTGCCTGGAGATTCAAAGTCCCGCCCCTTCCGGTTCTGGCCCCTGAAACCTTAAAAATATATTTCTTTCAATGGGGAGAGTCAAGTAAATTTTTAATTCTGTTTTAATTACGCATCATTTACACATATCATGTTTGTCTATTAAAAATATGATTCTACAAGTTCAGAAAATCACAGGTTGTTGTAAAACTGTTGATCTATCATACTGTAAAAATATCCAAATATAAAAGACTACACATTCCAAAGTTGCAGGAGTGACATCATTGTAACCGTTTCCCTCCATGCTTTGCTCCGACTTGCTGAAGATTTGTCTGCAGCCTCACCATTAACAGATTGTAACAATTTTCACTCCATTTTACTTTTTTTTTTTTACCTCTTTTTCAAAGACTGAGGTAAAATGTGCCAAGGAAGCAGCCACTTTGGTGAGAAATGCATTCCACTGAACACTTTAACACAAAACTACATGTTTCTTTTCTATTTTTACCACAAATCATGACTTTCTTGGCTTGTAAAATTATTTATCTCTCCCCATTGACCGCCATTCATATTTTTTCCTATGTGAGGTCTCATTGGGGCAAACTGAAAGACTGTGGATCTTTATTACTGAAGTGTTAATCAAAGTCCACTTGAAACCAGAACCACCACTCAGAGTATTACTGATTTAGAATCTTGAGAGGGAATTTGGTTTTCCTCCCTCCCAAATGAAGCTATGACTTTTTGGAGTTAGCATTTAGTCGCAATCAGCGGTAGTGTTTATGTTTTGATTCTTGGTTTTTTGGAACTACAAGTGGTAGAGTTGGGATTGAGCTAATGCTAAATGCTAGCACTTAGTAACTTATTAATCCTATCTACAGTCAAGCGGCCGTCAAGAAATAAACCTTTTATTGATTAAACAGAAGCTTCAAAAGTTTGATTGAGGAGGTGAGTCTGATTCAATATGTAGTGAGCTGTTGGTTACAGCTGTCAATCAAAGCCAAACGCAGCAGATATGAAAGACTGGTATCACGACAAAAAAAAAACTTTTGAGCGGAGGAGTAAACTGAAGACTGACCACAAAAAATAAGGAGAATTTGAGAGAAAAAATATTGACTTAGTATTCCATTTAAGTCTATGGGAGCCAAGGCCTTTTGGAAACAGCACCTAGTGGCCATCAGTGGTATTACACTTTACAATATCTCCACACTGGTTTCGCTTGTAAGTTGTTGTTGTTGTTGTTGTTACTTGGACATAGAACCAAGTGTTCCTATTTGCTCCTAACGCCATCATAACTCAATACTGTGATGTAGAGTAATGTTTACCTGAGCACTGAGGCCTGGACCTGCTTCCTCAGCCTCTACTTTGTATTTGCGTGGCAGGGTTTCCACTTCTCTGATTGCCTCCATGCTCACATCTTTGGGCAGTACAGCGAACAGCGATGTCACGTACATGATGATGGACTTCTTATCTGGCAACTGCACCGCTACATCTGAAAGGAGGGAGACGCGGAGCAGAAAGATCAGCGGTACACATTAAGAACCAGCAGCAGGAGGGTATGGGATAAAGGAATATACGGAAAAAAGCAGCATGGTAGATAAAGTGTGATAGTGGTAAGGGGTGACAGAAAGAGATTAAATGGGGAAAGTGAAAGAACCAGGCAGGCTCAGGTCAGGTGTGACTGCCCCTCAGCCATGTCATAACAAGATTTTTCTAAATATACACAACTCAAGCATGGACGCACGGAGCATCTGCAGGTTCGACAGAAACTGGAAAAACATTTTGTTCAAACACAGCTTCTTATAAATCTCCAGCCAAAGAAAACTTCAAGGTATTTGCTCCATCGTGAGTTCATCCAAGTGCTGGCAAAACATAAAGGGAGGCTTTCTGTACACAGACTGTGTTTTCATATGTGTGAATCTTGGACAGTAAAAAATACTTCATTCTTCGATTTTTTTTAGTCCTATAAACGGCTGTTAAAGATAGTGTTTCTGCTGTGACCTCACAAGCCTTCCCTCAATTATTCCAGTTTGCATAAATATAGCCGAGTATGAACAAGTGCTTAAAGTGTACCTTCAGGATCCAGTAGCCTCTCGATAGCCAGCTGGTCTTTGGCTACAGTGAAGGCATGGTCCAGCCTCTCCACAGGGCTCAGCTTGACCATATGATCCCAGCTGAATGCATTTGGTCTGAAGATGGAGAAAATTAGCAATGAGACTGGTAACATGACGATACCAAGGGTTAAGAAAACAGTAAAAAAGCTTATGTATACTCAACATTACTGTACATGCCCCATGTTTCTGCAGGTTTCAAAAAGTTACTAAAGAGCTTTTGAAGATCATTATGATTGCAAATCATAATATAGATCTAATCATCATAGATCTAATTCACATTCATGAAGGCAAAAACAAAAAAAAGATATGAAGGAGTTTTATGCTCAATTGTGATTTTTTGTCAAAGTCAGATTTTTTTTGGTGTGCTTGTTCACATTATAATTCAATTCACATTATAATCTTCATTTTATAATCTTACATTTACTACACATGGGATCCAAGTCTGTGGATCAAATTAAATAATGACACATGTTTGAGGTCTATATGTGGCCTCTATGTAAGACTTTCCCCTCGGCTATGCTGGGGGTGCTGAAGCCGGTTGGGTGTGGAATGTGTGTGTTCAGTGATCCACCTAAACCCTGGCCCAAGTCAAAACCAACACTGGCCTTTCTCACAGATCACAGGCTTGTATGTGTGTGTGTGTGTCACTGCTATGGACCAGGGGTTACAGAAAAGGGGGGAAACACCCCTTACGCTTCTCTTGCTCTTTTTCTTTCAGACACACACACACACACACACACAGAGAGCGTGTGCAAACACTGACATGGCAGGCGTAAACAGAACAAGTCAAGCAGTGTACACACACCCTGCAGGCCCTGACCTGTCAGCCTGACCTCCTGCCACTTACACAGCCTGAGTCGCCTACCCGTCCCCCCGTCCCCCCCCACACACACACACACATAGAAAAACACTGCTACACATTTCTAAGTTACAGGCTTTGGTTACTTGACATTATTTAAAGGTCTTTGTCTGTGCTTTCAGTGATTTACTTTTGGAGTCATAGGGCAGATGTCAAATATGCGATGTCAACTTGAGGCTGAAGAGGAACTTCACAGCACAATATATCAACACATGACACAGACGGTGTACTTTCAATGATGGAGACATTAAAAGATGAGACACAGTAAGTTAGAATCTTCTATTCAGTTCAGTCAAATCAGTGAAGTACAAATGCACACTTCCTGCCCCCTATAATTCATGATCCCATTACGGAATTACCTGAAGTGGTGTAAGATGCCATTGACAGCCAGGCCGTCGGCCCAGCTGGTGGTAAAGTTCAGCACATTGACTTGTGGGTATGAGCGGGTGCACTGGCGAACCCAGCTCAGTAAAATCTTCTCGCTGTTAGTCTGATGCAGGTTGGACATGATGTCCTTCATGATGTCTTTCACCTACGTGCACGTGTACATGAGGAAACACATAAACATATATATAAATAATAATGAATGAGCAGGATGAAAAACAAGGACATTTGGAGATTTAGTTTCAGTTTGTCTCCAGGAATTCAATCGCTGTGATTTTACAGCATTACTGCTTTATTGTGGTTGTTAATGAGTTTAAACACTACGGAAAGTGATCATTATTCCGCCTTCTAATTACCAGAGGCCCATGCCAGAGGAACATCAACAGAAGGCCGTATTATTTTTCTAACAGACTGCATTAGAAATATCCACAAATTTCAGTGTCCACCAAACTGGTCAATCTGGCATTCACCACATCTAAATGTTCTCTTATCACATTAACAGAAGTACTTTGTTCATGCCCAATGGGACTGCAACAGATGTTTCAAATGTTAACCAAAGTTAAAGGATTCGCTATAGGGAAAAACATATCTACACAAAACTAAAAACACAGATAAACAAGTGTGACATAAACAAAAACTAATGCAAATGTTCCATCACCTGTATTTTTGTCCCCAGTGAATGATGAGTTCACAGAGCAAACATAAATGTGCATACGTGTGGAAAGAAAGGAAACAGCGTGTGCATTATGTGTTTGAGGACATGTGTGCTCACCTGCCAGTGAAGGATTATACTCCAGATGAGGCCTAAGGTTAGCTTATGGTTCCCATCAACTATATCTGTTCCTCCTATGTTTACCAGATCCACCTGAAAAACAGAGCAAACACTGTGAGTGATGAAAACATGGGGCTGAGGTGTTGAACTGGCTTGTTTTGAACGTAACTCAATTGGAAATCCATCCTAGTTGTACCAAATATAAAGTCTTCTCTATGAAAATGCCCTCTGTTTATTGTAATTATAATAAAATTAAGCTACTACTGATTGCCAGTCTTAAAGTAATCATCCTGGTTATAATTTTACTTATTGAGTGAATAAAAATGCCCAACATCTTAACAAATATCTACAGCAGGGGTGTCAAACTCATTTTAGTTTAGGGGCCACATACAACCCAATCTGATCTCAAACAGGTCAGATCAGTAAAATAATAGTGTAGTAACATAGAAATAATGTCAACATCAAGTGTTTCTCTTTGTTTTTAGTGAAAAAACAGTAGAATTAGATTGTGAAACTGCTTACATTTACAAACTATCCTTTCACACACAAATTTAAGAAAAGTAAGGTAATTTTAACAGTATTTTGCCTCAGTTTATCATTTACACATGTGCATTACGACTTACAGATCACCGTGGATCTACAAACACACAAAACATTTTGTAACAGGCATCTGGAACTGAAAACTATATATATATTAGTATAATATTTAATATATATTCTTCTCTGTAATTTTTGCATTTCACAAACACATCCCATGGGCCGATCTGGACCCTTTGGCAGGCCAGTTTTGACCCACAGGCCGTATGTTTGACACCCTTGGTCTACAGCACAGGTGTCAAACATAAGGCCTGGGGGCCAACTCCGGCCCACCAAAGGGTCCAATCTGGCCTGTAGGATGAATATGTGAAATGCAAAAATTACACTGAAGATATTAACAATCAATGCTGTAAAAAAATCATTTTAATTCAGGTTCCACATACAGAACATTTACATCTCAATTGGGTCAGACCAGTAAAATATTATCATAATAACCTATACATAATGAAAACTGCAGATTTCATCTTTGTTTCAGTGTCAAAAAAAAGTACAATTACATGAAAATGTTTATATCAACAAACTATCCTCTTACAAAAATTGTGAATAACCTGAACAAATATGAACAACCCAAAATGTCTTAAGAGAAGTAAATGCAATTTTACCAATATTCTGCCTGTTACTAAATGTTTTGTGTATTTGAAATTGTAATGTAAGTTGTAATGCACATGTGTAAATGATAAACTGATGAACTGAAGTAGAATATTGTTAAAATTGCACTTGTTTTTCAAAAGACATTTAAAGTTGTTCATGTTATTCAGATTTTTAAGGAAAACGTTGTAGATGTAAACATTATCATAATGTAATTTTCCTTTTTTCACTATTATTTTACTGATCTGGTCCACTTGAGATCATATTGGGCTGAATATGGCCCCTGAACTAAAATGAGTTTGACACCCCTGGTCTACAGTATATAATATAGCATTTTGCAACCTGACTATATTCAAAACAGTGCAATGTATCATACTGACAATGTTCTAGCAAACTCTGATGTGCAACTGTGGGCTTCAAGCGTCAGACACACACGAGGTGAGGCCACATGTGAACTGATTACATATAAATATTTTCTAGAGGATCAAGTCACAGAGTGGAACATGAGGTCAAGTGTCTGGTCAAACCTTTCCTTCTTCCACTGTGGTGACCTCTGACCCATCGCTAGTTCCAATTAGCCTCATCCTCTCACTCACTTATGTCTCTGTTACCTTCAGTGTCTGTTTCTCACACCCAACATAGACACTAGTACAGAAGCATACAAGCATCTGTAGTGCAGACACTGGTTTTGATATGCAGTGTTTTCATATCCATCTCTTGTAATCTGGGACTTTTGAGTATTTACAGAAAGCAACATCATTACAGGGTGGGGAAGCAAAATTTACAACGAACATTTAGTTGTTTTTTCTCAGCAGGCACTACGTCAATTGTTTTGAAACCAAACATATATTGATGTCATAATCATACCTAACACTATTATCCATACCTTTTCAGAAACTTTTGCCCATATGAGTAATCAGGAAAGCAAACGTCAAAGAGTGTGTGATTTGCTGAATGCACTCGTCACACCGAAGGAGATTTAAAAAATACTTGGAGTGTCCATAGACTGTTTATAATGGAAAGAAGAGAATGACTATGAGCAAAACTATTACGAGAAAGTCTGGAAGATACTATTAAAGAAGAATGGGAGAAGTTGTCACCCCAATATTTGAGGAACACTTGTGCAAGTTTCAGGAAGCGTGTGAAGGCAGTTATTGAGAAAGAAGGAGGACACATAGAATAAAAACATTTTCTATTATGTACATTTTCTTGTGGCAAATAAATTCTCATGACTTTCAATAAACTAATTGGTCATACTCTGTCTTTCAATCCCTGCCTCAAAATATTGTAAATTTTGCTTCCCCACCCTGTACATCATCCATGAACCACACATCTGCTCATTAAACACTCGAGATATATACAAGAAGAACACAAAGGGTTTGATGTAAGACGAATGGGTTGCGTCTGCTAACTGCAGAGGAGTTCACGCAGCATTGACACCTGCAATATGTAGAATTTTTAGTGCCGATTCACAAATGTTTTTGTGCTTGTGATATGGTCGCAAAAACACAACAATCAAATTATACATCTGGGTGTGACTCAACCTTGCTTTACATTGGAGTTTCTAGTGTTTCGGGTGTTTTTCCACATTTCAGCAGTCCATAATGATAACCACAAAAGCCTCAGAATGTGTATTTTTAATGAGCAGAGATCCACAAATGCAGAGCTCTTCACAATGACATTTATATTCATGCTGTTCACATCTATGACACATTCCAATGAAATATCTATTATTGCTATCAATTGCAGCTGCACAGTATATTGTTTCAGCATCGTCAGCACAATGTATGTGTGCACAATAGTCACATCACAGGTCCTGCGGTGTAGGAGGCAAATGAACTCAAAGTGTTCTCATCTAACTTCAAGGACACCTGACACACACTGCACACAGTGATCCAATCACAATTGCTCTTTATCAGTTTTTCGAAGCAGACCACGCCCCTGCACATAGAGTGAGTCGCTGGTAACAACATTGAAAAATGAGCAACAAACAAGAGAAACTCAACGAAAAACGAAGACTTGGTGCCAAAAAGAAAAGCAACGTCAGAAAATTCTGGAATTATTTCAGCTACAAGAAGGATGATATTCACATTTGGTCACAGCCTCTTTGACCTGCTGCCCTCCGGCAGAAGGTACAAGGTTTTGAGGCAATGAACAAATAGACTCAGAAACACTTTTTACCTCTAGTCCACCAGGGTCTTGAACAGTAATGCGTATAATATATGAATGATGTGTAGGTGAGAGAGAGTTTATAGTTTTCCACTTCACTGTATTTTATTGTTTTTACACTGTGTGCTTTTATATTTATTGTTTTTATATTTATTGCTATTTTAATTGTTGCACTTTGGTAAGGGCATCCTGAACCAATTTCATTGTAACTTGGAGTACAATGAATATAACGCCTATTCTATTCTATTCTATTCTATTCTATATTCAAACACGTGTTCTGCGTCGACAGTGCCTTGCACCTGGTGCCACAATGAGAGGTAACACAACTAATTTGTTTAACCATTTATGTCGGCACCACACAGCTGTTATATCCTCCTGTGTATTTTTTCATATTGCAATATATATCGCAGGGTTTTTAAAAAATCACAATATCAGTTTTTCCCAATATCGTGCAGCCCTACTATCAATGTAATTCAGGCCTTTCGGGTATTAGGCTTACTGTCTCAGACTTGCCTGAGATGGTAATCAAGTCTATGTGTCACTGAATACATCTGGGATTTCACAGAAACATTCGTACAGATGCTCTAGTATTTGGCATCTCCGAACTCCAAAAGAGACTGGGCACATTTACTTTACACGCATGCTGCAGCGGTAGGATCTGATGGTCATTAGTGTTGTGTGTTCTACAGATGTTCAATGCTTTTTTCATGCCCACAAAAGCCTTCTGATCTTTTTTTTTTTTTTTTCTGGGTAAAGCTCTCCAAATGGGAAGGTCCATTTGTGTTTTAGATATCCAATAGTGTAAACAACATGCCCTTTATATAAAGCCTTAGACTCATGGTAATCAATACAAAAAGTCCTGATTAGTATAATTACGATGGACGACATTGTGATGATCACGTTGTATGTTTTACAAAGTACCTCTTTCTGCACCGTGGCACTTAATTAACAATATCACAAAGCACAAAATGCAACTGTAGCTTTTGGTAATTATATAATCGCACAGTCCAACATAGCAAATGTGACTGAATTGTGCTGCTTTTGTTCAGAGAAAAACAACAAGAAAAGACATGAGACTGAAGCACATTCTGATTATAAATGTGTTTTTTGCACTTCACCTTTAAACTCAACGGTGGTTTTATGACACTGCATTTACCTATTGTCAAAAACCTCTTCTCAAATCCTCACTGTTAATTACCCTGACCCTCACTGTCAGTTGACACACTGCGGCTCTTGCAATAAAACATCAGTAGCAGCTATTTCCCATGAGCTGACCCTTCCCCTTTGGTCCCACTGCTGAGGTCAAGGCATTAAGACCAACTATTGTGCACAGAGAAGAGGAGGGACAAAGAATGAAGGAGCAACGGAGGAGGACAGATGAAGGAAAATACAGAGCACAACGGCAACCAAATAACACATTCAGACAGAAAGCAATGGGAGGACATGTACAGGGGTTGGACAAAATAATGGAAACACCTTCACCTCAAGATGATAATACCCCAATCCATACAGCTAGAATTGTTAAAGAATGGCATGAGGAACATTCTAATGAAGTTGAGCATCTCGTATGGCCGGTACAGTCCCCAGACCTCAACATTATTGAGCATTTATGGTCAGTTTTAGAGATTCAAGTAAGACGTCGATTTCCACCGCCGTCGTCTCTAAAAGAGTTGGAGGGTATTCTAACTGAAGAATGGCTTAAAATTCCTTTGGAAACAATTCACAAGTTGTATGAATCAATACCTCGGAGAATTGAGGCTGTAATTGCTGCAAAAGGCGGACCTACACCATATTAAATTATATTTTGTTGATTTTTTAAGGTGTTTCCATTATTTTGTCCAACCCCTGTAGTTCTGCCTTGTTACAGGAAGTATTATCAGTGTAACCTGTGCCAGAAATATACAATCATATGAAGGCTTTTACGTCACAACAATATAAAAGTAGTTGTTTTTGTTCAAGTTCATTGTAGTTCCCTTTCTGCGGACAATGGTTAGATGATCAACATGTGGCTAAAATGCGCACGCACTGAATCTAATGGTGCGTGGTTATGGATGTGCATCTGATACGACAAAAACACAGCAAGAAAAAGCAAAGTACTCACGTTATTTTGATGCAGGACTTGAAGCACTTTGTTGACATTGTTGAGAGCGTGCACTCTGGTGGAGCCTCGCTCTTTGGTCTGAGGAACAGGAAACAAAACATAGTGTAAAACAGCTGACAATGTTCACTCTCCAACCATAAGGATACAGCAAGTAGATAATGACGTATATTTCAGTATTTATTTTTAGTTTGAGCAGTTCATTAAATCTTTCATAATGCTTCCCTTATGTGGTGGAGCTGGTTTTTAACAAAAGGGAAATGGACTCTATGGCAGGTTCATTTATTCAACGTTGAATACACTGTAACTTACTCACATATCGTACAAAGGAGTAAAATGTATTCTTGGGAGTCATAGCGACACCAAGAATAGGTTTACTATCACTCAACAGAATGTTTCTCACCTTACATTCATCACAACCATTAACCTATCAGCAGAAACCACAGGCCAATGTATGGAAAGAATGGCAGGGTGAGTGGTTGCCAACAGTGAATCTCTTTAAAGTCCTCACATACCTCGACCTCTTATTAGCGCCTAATTATAGATTAGTATTCTGGTATCAAATGGACAGTTTTCACATGTGCACACTTGCATGTATGGCAGAGAAACAGCTGCAGGTGCTAGAAAGCGGATACTTTTCTGAAAGGGTGACAGTGTACATGTGGCACATACTATACATTATCACGCTGTCAGTATGATTTTGATAAATATATTTCATGGTTACAGCTGAGACTTAATGCACCTGCTAATCTTTTAAGGGAGCTGGTTATTAAAAGTATGCAAACATAAGAAATAGACACCAATACCTGTGATGTGACAATTTGAAAAACTAATTAAAGGAGTGATATTTTGCTTTTTTTAAATGGAATTATACATTTTAAAACATTTCCCTGTGGTCTACATAAACTGTAAATGCTATGCTTGGGTCTGAATTCTTCTTTAATTCAACTCCACAGGTCCATCTTCAACCCTATTTCTGAGTAATGACACCAGAAAGGTCGTTTTGAGGCCCTTTAAATGTAAATGAGCCACTTCACATCCCGCCCCCTCCAGGTTGTTGACTGTGCTGCTCTGTCCTGTTCAACCAACAACTGAACATTTTAGGTAATCAGCTCTAAGTTTGGACATATTTTCAGTTTTTACTACAACCGCTGCTGCTGACAAACAATTATGGTGTACTCGGAGAAATGTTCGTAGGAAGTCTTGACCTTATATGTGCACATGTCATGACGTAACTAGTTATAGACGTAACAAATTAAGCAGGAATTAAAACAGGTTGTAAAAATCCAGTCAATTTTTGCCAAAATGAATATAAAGATAGCTTTGCAGCACCTGGAGGGTTCAAATTCAAACTGTATGAACTATTAGGGTCCAAATACACAAATAAATGTAACAAAGACTAATAAAAGTGGGTTTAGCAAAATATTACCCCTTTAAGTGAGAATGTAATTTGGCTTGCAATGGCTTTTGTAAAATATATGACATTTGCATACATTGCTATGCATTTTAGCAGCCAAGACGTTAGAACAGTTACTTATTAATAATGCGAGCCTGGCAAGTACTAGAAAACACTTGTCTGGGGAAGGGATAAAGATGCAAATAAACAGGAATAATATATAAAAAAGACAGCTGAAGATGAATAAAAATTCTACGAGTTACTAACGAAGATCATATGCAGTTAATCATAGGTAAAACATTTACAGGTATCATTAAAACTGCCCTTAACTTATCAAGCTTCAGTGTCGATAGATTTAATAATAATCCAATGGATAATCAGTGTTTACCTATGTTGGCCAACCCAACCTCAAGTTCCCATTTGGAAAGACTGTTACTCAATTAAGACACTGTGAGTGAAAGTGAAAAAGGCAAATAAAGCTTAAATACTGACCAGGACGGTGCCAGTGAGGCCCTCCAGCAGGTCCAGCAGCTTCCTCCCATCCCTCAGATCGGAGAACATGTCTTTGATGGTCGTCTTTCCCGTCTGATTGGGGGGAAAATGGGTGGTTTTGTCAAGAATTTTAAGGCATGATGTTTGCAATCAAAAAATGTATGACAGATAATGGAGATGTAGTTTCTTTTACAATGTAGTGTATCAGAGACAAACAACAATTGGTGTTACATCCCATTTCTAAGTATGTTAATCTTCATTGTCATCATTGAAACTCATTCACTTAACAATGCAATGCAATGCAATGTTTTAACATATACAGATGCAGCTATGACATGAGATGAATTTTAGTGTTATTTAACCCATAAAGACGCAAATATCCAACATCGACCAAAATCATCTACTGATCTAAACTGTTAAATACCTTTTGATCCACTAATCCTATCAATCCATGTAAATAATTGGTGTAAAATACAGTTTGTCATCCTTTCATGGTCATCAGATATGACCCATTTGGATGTTATGAGGCTCTATAGTGAACATGGAAACTCCGTCATCTTCTACAACATTGATTCACCAGTAAAACCTATGGAGTTGGATTAATGACAGTGGATGGGCACTTGTTTTTATGTTCAGTTAATGATATGTTTTGCTGAAAAAGTCACTTTTTCTTCAGTTTTCTCTGTTTTTGATACAATAATCCCCAACTTTAACCTGAGCTTTTATGAACATCTACATGATCAGTGAATTAAATATAGGAAAATACAAAATTTACACTTAAAAAATGCAAAATAAGGAGGTGAATATTATAATAATTGGGGATAAATCACTTAAGAAAGGTTAAATATAAAGAAAAAATATTTGGGAACTGACACAAAAGGAGATTAAGAGAGGTAGAGGTTTAAAAGCAACAAAATAAAACTATGAAGTCATCATGATTTAAAGAACATATAATAATAATATGATAGATAGATAGATAGAT
This sequence comes from Sphaeramia orbicularis, assembly GCF_902148855.1. Classification (NCBI taxonomy): domain Eukaryota; kingdom Metazoa; phylum Chordata; class Actinopteri; order Kurtiformes; family Apogonidae; genus Sphaeramia; species Sphaeramia orbicularis. The sequence continues at coordinate 37,472,598 of NC_043979.1, read as the reverse complement.
AGATAGATAGATAGATAGATAGATAGATAGATAGATAGATAGATAGATAGATAGATAGATAGATAGATAGATAGATAGATAGATAGATAGATAGATAGATAGATAGATAGATAGATAGACAGACAGACAGACAGACAGACAGACAGACAGACAGACAGACAGACAGACAGACAGATAGTGTGATGCAGTGTACCTTTGTGAACTGTGCATTTAACCATTTGGTGAACGTCTTCTTTTGTACTGCATCATGTTCATCTATTGGAAAAAAAAAAAAAGAAGAGGGATTAAAAGATGAACACGTTCATGACAGGAACTGAGCATAAGCGTTACACAGTCATAGTTCATTGTTGTTTGTTTATTTCAGGTTTCAACTCGCGCTCTCACACTAACAGACTAGAGAATGGTAATTACAGTTTGCGGCAGCCTAAAAGCATCGTGATTACTGCGGCTGGAACGTCGTAAAATCACAGATATCATCCAAATATGAACAAAAATATAAGTGAGAGGTCATTTAGATGGGGTGTATGGCTGTCAAACGAAGTGCCGCATCAGAGTCTTAAAGGTAACTTGAGACACTGTCGAGAGCTTTTTCGCCAGTTTATAATGTTCTCCTGGTCCTTGAGTCCAAATGTACAAATATTTCACATTCTCTGCCCACTTGAATCCCTCCCTGTTCCTCCTTTATTCTCTCCAACATGCTCTCTAATAAGGCCTCATTGTGTGTCAGGCAGAGGGTCAGCAGCTTTGATGTGCCAGGGCGATGCCTGGCTCCTGTAATGGATCAGAGTAGCAACAAAAAGCCTTGGACTCCACTTGGAAAAATACTTCGCCCACAATTTAGAAAAATATTGAGGAGAGCCATTCGTTTTGAATTCTCAAAACTAGAAAAAGTAATAGTACTTTCCTAAATAAAGCATAACTATGAGTTTGATCTGGTTTCACAAAGTTTTTCATATGACTTTGACTCATGCACATTAATGCCGCGTTTCCACTATGTGGTATCGACTCGACTTGACTCGGCATTTTTGCATGTCAATTACGTAAACAGACCTGGAATCTGGTACCTGGTACAAGTTTTTTTTGGTATCTGTTCCGCCGAGGTTCCAAAACAGGGGAAGAGATACTAAAACGTGACGTGTAAACACTGCAGACCACTGACTGATCAGAGAGTTGTCTCTGCGTCATTGCGTCTTCAATGTGCGACCCGTCATCTTAAAAAAACAGATTCGGAAGTTTATAATAAATATTCCGGTAGGTTAGTCCATATGATGGCAGCCCGCAAAACTACACCTTAGTCGGTCGAGGAGGTTCATGAATTTCTGTCCTTGGTGGCCGACAAAAAAATTCAACGTGAGCTTGACAGGACACCACACGAGTGAGTTTATCAGCAACTCTCTGAGGAGACATCACGGAAGTTACGCACCACTATGACGTCCAGGTACCCTAAAGTCAGTAGTATCCTGCAATGGAAACTGTCTCCAGGAATAGTATCTGGTACCCAAGTTGAGCCAAGTTGAGCCGAGCCCGTTCCACGTAGTGGAAACGTGGCAGACAAGTCATTACCATTTGTATACACTACATACCATAATACTACTTTTCCAACATTGGTTTCAGCTCAACTTGCCTCAACTCAGCACAGGTTTTGACTCTGTTTTGGCATGAAAACATTGTATTTTCACTGTGGGTCCAATACTTTCTGAACGGAACAGGTTGTCATAGCAACACAACATAGACACTTGTGGCATTATCATCAGTGTGACTGCAGCTATAAAACCCTAGATTGAGATTTTCAGAGGCGAGAATATAGTTAAAACTTCACATATGTAGTCAATTTATCAATATATGGCCAACTACAAAATTCACTCTGATTTTTCCAACATTTCCCACAAACTGAGTTCAGTGTCCCATGTGTCATGATCGGTTTATTCTCTGTTATTTACATTATTAGGACTCTAAACAGATGTAACTTTATCATTAAGCAAGCAAAAGTAATGTGTTATGTTGTATAAATGAGAGGTGGGAGAGGGATTTATTCATTTATTTTCTTTTAAAACTCTTGTTCATTCGTCAATCGTCAACATCCGTTTTTATTGTTCACCTGACTCCAGCTAGTTGCAGAAAAAGGTCTTTTCATTGCAGTTTTGCAAGATATACCAATTTCACTACGCCTGAAAAACCACCTCTTGCCAGCGCAAAAACTTTTCATCGAAAAACAAGAGTTTTGGCAAAATTGTCGTTTTTCCAAAAGGCAATTTTTTGTGCGCAAGTTATATTCATGCAATTAGAGGGTCAATGGAAAAGCAACTAGAGAGGTCAAGAAGCATTTTGGTTTTTATAATACTACAGTGATTCAGAGAGATTTTATAGGCATTTTGATGCTGTAAATAGTGAATATAAGTGATTTTTATCAATTTATGACCTAACAGTCATTTTATTGCATGTGTTTACTTTTTAGCAAGTGCTGCTCGGGTGTTTTATGGCAAGATGAGGGAGACTAACACACTAAGGGCGAAATCTTGAATTTTAGAGTATTTCAATGAGTGCCTTTTAAAGAGTCAAGATGCTTCAAACACAAACTTAACATAAGCTCACAACTGTTTTCACATTATGCAGTTTTAAAGGTGGTTCATGGTTATTTTCCTAAAAACGGAAGATGATTTAATAATCATGAGTGCGACGTGACTTTGAGGCAGTAACAAGACAAGTAAACAACCAAAAATTATCAATAAATTCTTTATTAAACTCCAGATTAGTGAATAAAATAAAGATTGAGTTCATAACACGTTGTTGAGCATCATTATGATCCTCCGCAGTAAAATACTAACGTTATTTGCAGAATCATAAAACCTACACCCTAAATACTGTACATCAATGAGTCACTAAAGTGCAGTAATATTGTGCAGGTTTAGTTGTTGCCCCTGAGGCCTCATAAATTACCACCTCATTAAGATGTCAGTCTGCGTCAGAACTGTTCACCTGAGGGAATGGGTCAAAAAAATGAATGCATTCACATCTGCTTCTAAGCACCACGACTTGGGTCTGGGGGCGGAGACGCGCTAAAGTATATGTGTGTATGCATGTTAAACTGCCACTGTCATTCAACTAACTGCTGTGTAAAGCACCATGAACTGAACAATAGGTCAAAGGTTATGATCACCGGCCTCAGCGGTCTTCTGCTGCATTGTTTGGGGGTGTGTGTTGGGTGTATGTTGTATGTGCATGTGCAGCCGCTGGCCGGGTGAGAAGGGGCATAAAAACAAGAATGTACTCTAAGCGGAGGCCAGAGGTGGGGGTGAGAGAGGTGAAGAGGTGAGAGGATGAGACAATAGATAAGAGAAAAAAATAGAGGGAAAAGACGTGTTTTTAAGGTCTAAATTCAATGCTTTGAGTTTGTGATGAAAAAAATTCTCATTATTTGACATCAAAACATGTTAAATATTTACAGCTCTGGTTTTCCATTAGTCCACCTTTACCTTATTTTGCACAAGAATTTACATCAACAGCAAATAATGGTAAAATAAACAAGTAAATTTACTCAAGCATTGTAATTAAGTCGATATTAGAGATATTTTTACTTCACTTGAGTCTTTACTTTTGTTGCTACTCTCCATTTCTACTCAACTACACCAAATATTTGTTATCTCATCAGTAGATAAGAGAAAAAAAATAGAGGAAAAGATGTGTGTTTAAGGTCTAAATTCTATGGTATGAGTTTGTGACGAAAAAAATTCTCATTATTTGACATCAAAACATGTTAAATATCTACAACTCTGGTTTGCCATTAGTCCACCTTTACCTCATTTTGCACAAGAATTTATATCAACAGTACAACAATACATTTATTCAAGCATTGTAATTAAGTAAATATTACAGATATTTTTACTTTACTGGAGTCTTCTCTTCTGTTGCTACTCTATTTCTACACAACCACACCAAATTAAGACATACTATTACTACTTTTTGCAGCGATACTATTAGCTTTAGATGCTAGTCACTGATCAAATTAAGATTCTGCATAACAATTTATATTAATTGCAAATAATGATAAAATAAACAAGTAAATTTACTCAAACATTGTAATTACGTAGACATTAGAGATATTTTATTTGAGTCTTGTTTTGCTGCTACTCTCCATTTCTACTCAACTACATCAAATTAAGACATACCACTACTACTTTTTTGCTGCAATATTATTAGCTTTAGCTACTAGTTATTGATCAAATTAGGATTCCTCACACAAAACATACAAAATGTATAAAATATGAAATTTTGTTATAAATCAGACTAACCCACAGCTAGTCCATTGACAGAAAATTGGTAACTACTTATCATTTAGAGCTTTTCTAATATTTTCTACTATAGCTATTTCTACTCAACTACATGGTAGACCTTCAGAAATTACCACAAAAGTAGTGAAATACATGTGGCGGGACACCTTTAACTTATTTAAAACCTAGCTTTTTTACAATTTCATAATTAGTGAGCAAAAGAAAATACAAAAACAGCATATTTAAGGATTTCATGCAACAGACATACTTTGCGATCATACATCAGTTTTATACTTGCTCATCACTTTATATATTCACATTTTTAAGGAGTATTTTGAGTCACACATCCTCAGTTCCTATGACAGATGTACCTCTTTCATTTTGTACAGTATTTGTCCTTAACTTGTTGGAAGTGTATTATTTTGTGCTTATCTGTGCAGTTTAAAAATCAACCAAGTGATGAGTTAAAGCATGTAAAACACAAAATATTAAATTGGTTGGTGCATAATAGTCTGATTAATATACAATACCTGGAGTAAATCAGTCAGATTATTATAGAGTTCTTACACCTGCTTGGGCTGAGAGCCAATGCACTCAATGGGGGATGGAAACACTTTTTCCAAATAAATTCTGTTTAACTTACACAACCGGTGACATGATCAGTCAATCCTCTGGCGTCTTTCAGGGTTTTCCCATAACCCATGAAAGCATGAGTTGCAGTAAAAATATGCACATGTAGATTGATTACACAAGCAATAATTCATATGGTCTTATCCATAGAAAAACATCACATGGTCATTCTACAGCCATGGCCCTCTATTTCTACTGTTTATTCCAGCCATGTGTATCTACAACCACATTACGAAAACACACAACCTGGTTCATTTTCTCCAAATCACTAGATAGTAACGCATCACATTTGCATTTTCTTTTTTTGCAACATTTCAGCAGTATGCCTGACATTTTCTAGACAGTTACACAGCCATTTTATGCAGACTATAAGGACTAGAGCTGCACAACGGAATCACAATTTCAACTGCAACATACGTAGGCCTGTGCAATTATATCACCAAAGGCTGTAATTTACAGGACAAGTGTGTGTCCACTGATATTTTAGATTCACTGACACTGAGCAGACAGTGGCTATGTATGAAGTACACAATATGAAAGTAGCTAAATTTATATTTCTTCAACGTTTCTGTTTTTTTTTTAATGCTAGTTTATGTTTGTATGTTTGAGTTGGAAGAAATACATGTGCATTCTCTTTGACAAAAAGCTAATACTCAAATTGCTCCCTCAAATCTGAGTATTGTCCTGTACAATATGTTTTTATATGTAGTAATAATAAAGAGCTCGAATTCATTTTAGTTCAGGGGCCATAGTCAGTCCAATGTGATCTCAAGTGGGCCAGATAAGTAAAATCATAACATAATAACCTATTAAAAAATCCATTTTTTTCTTTGTTTAGTGTGGAAAAAAGTAAATTACATTATGAAAATGTTAATAACCTGAACAACCATGTACCACCTGAAATGTCTCAAGAAAAATAAGTAAAGTTTCAACAATATTATGTCTCAGCTTAATATCAACACAATTTACAGATCACAGTGGATCTGCAAATGCAGGAAATATTTAATGAAAGGCGTGATATTGTTAAAATTGCACTTAATATTCTTAAGACATTTTAGGTGGTTCATATTTGTTCTGGTTATTTACATTTTATTGTGAAAAGATAGTTTGTAATTGTAAATATTTTCCTAATGTATTTTTCTTTTTTCCACATTATACTAAGAATTTGAATTTAATTGAACTGAACTGAATTGAACTGAATTGAATTGGACAAAGCAGAATAATAAAATTTGGAGCTGTAATTATTTATAGGTATTAATTCACTTGAGATCACATTGGGCTGTATGTGACCCCTGAACTAAAACCAGTTCAACACACTTAACTGTTAATAATTTCAGGGTAGTTTTTGCACTGAAGGGCCAGATTGCACACTTTGGTGGGCTGGTTTTAGCCCACTGGCTGTATGTTTGACACACCTGAGCTATAGGATGATTCAAGGTGAAAAAAAAAACTGCACTTGACAAGGCTACCTGCTATAACTGGGGCCAAATAACTAAAAGCAATCAGCAGTGAATAACCACAGGTGGAATGATAGGACAAGTCTTGACAGAAAAGAAGAGAAAAAGACAGAACAACAGGCAGACCTTATGAAAAAAATGGAAAAAAAAATATGAAGAAAATAAAGGTGAAACTGTGCAGATACATAGATGCAGGGTGAAATCATTCAGAAACCAGCTCCAGGTCTAGCATAAGAGGCGGGCAGGTATAGTACATGTTTGCTTTCAACACAATATCAGTTTCCCTCTTTATAAAAAGCTCACCCCCCCCCCCCCCCCCCCCCGTCCTTACAGCCTTATCGGCACCCTGTGGAGGGCCTCTGAGGCCCCTGAGGAGAGGGTCCCTGTAGGCTCAGGTCTCCTGGGCTCTGCACCTTACCACCTCCACAGCACAATGCACCTAATTCATAGACGCTGCTCCCCCTGGATCTGTCTGCTGCTCCTACTCACCACAGCCCAGGAATGTATTACTGCTGGATGGATCAAAGCAGTGGCACAGCTGTGGGAGTACCAGCAAAATAACAAAAACACCTTCACCTCAGCAAACCATTACACATGTCCTCTTATGTCAGCGCACTTATGACTATTTACATCTGTACACACGGGCACTCCGGCTATGTATGCAATACATCCCACTTACACTGACGTTTGTGTGAAGGAAATTAAAATATACACACACCTACACTGTAAACAGATCGTTGAATGAGCTGCGGGCCTACGCTCATGTTTGTGTGACCGGCGGGAGGTGTATTATGTGTTCCTTAGCTTTTCAATAACCAGAGCTCACCTAAGGCGCTTCACGCTTCACGTTCGGTTTCACTTGAATGCATAAGCTTCATGATGATGAGGGTAGAGAGTAACACTGTTTAGAAAACTGTAGTAGGAAAGGCAAAAATATGACACCACCATGAGTTCAGCCAGTCCACATGATGTAATTCCTGTCGACTGAATGTGAATGTATTTATTTCAACTGGGTCGATGCAGATGACATAATTCAGCTGGTGACGGGTTAAATGCAGAGGGTCAGTTTCATTATGTGTTGCATGTCGATATGTACAATATACGGACAAATAAAGATTCTTCTTCCAAAGTTTGAAAGACACTTAGATATGAACGGTCGTACCAAACTTCCACAAAATCTCAATACACTGGAAATGCAGAGGTACAATGAAATAAACTCAATAACCATGGTATTGTTCGCTAAATATCTACAGTTCTTTGCTATTAGCCCACCTTTACCCTATTTTGCGCAATTATTTATATCAAGGGATAATCTAACACTGGTAAAATAAACAAGTGTTGTAATTAAATATATATTAGAGATATTTTTACTTCATTTGAGTCTTTTCTTTTGTTGCTACTCTCCATTTCTACTCAACTACACCAAATATTTGCCATCTCATCAATAGATAAGAGAAAAAATAGAGGAAAAAGATGTGTTTGAATGTCTAAATTCTATGCTTTGAGTTGGTGATGAAAAAAAAGTCATTATTTGCCATCAAAACACGTTAAATATCTACAGCTCTGGTTTGCTTTTAGTCCACCTTTACCTTATTTTGCACAAGTAGTTATATCCAGAGCAAATAATGGTAAAATAAACAAGTACATTTACTCAAACAGTGTAGTCAAGTAGATATTACAGATATTTTTACTCTACTATTTTGTTGCTACTCTCCATTTTTACTCAACTACACCAAATAAAGACATACTACTACTACTTTTTGCTGCCATACTATTAGCTTTAGTTACTAGTTACTGATCAAATTAGGATTCTTTACACAAAACATAAAATCTTTATAAAATATGAACTTTTGTTTTAAATCAGACTAACCCACAGCTAGTCAAATTGCAGAAAATTGGTAACTACTCATTATTTAGAGCTTTGTAACAGCGACTACTTTTATCAGTTTTACAATAAATTCAACACTCAATCAGTTAATGGAGAAAATAATCAGGTGATTAACCCATAAAGAAAATATAATTGATTACACATGGATACAAAATCGATCAAAATGGGTTCCATCTCAGCCAACAATAAAATAATGCTTTTACAAGTAATAATTACCTGATGATATATTAAGTATTTTTTTCTGCATTGAGTACTTTCAGTTTTAATAACTGAAGTGAATTTTTTCTAACAAACTTGCATACTTTTATTTAAGTAACTTACATAATTGAAGTATTTTCAACTGTGACAGCACTTTCCATCTGCTATTACAGCTTTAGCTCATGTAAAGGATCTGAATATTTTTCTCCATCTGGTACTTAATTTGATTTCAGTTCAAGATTTTCCATCAACCGCAGTTTATTTTGGTTTATTAAAGGCCTAGTGTATATTTCTAACAGAGGCACTAAAAAAAGAAATCCCCAAATTCCTTTAACAGGAACGACGATTATTAAAAAGGAAGTCAGTTGCATGCAATCTCACTTTTTTTCCTGCAACGAATCAAAACGAAAACACTGCTCTTTCAGAACCAGGCCCGACTGATCTGGAAACAGAGGCCGGCACAAACTGGCAAGCAGACTTTGTGGGTCACTTGGTCATATGATAAATATATCCTATCAGCCAAGTAAAGTGGAAACGATTAAACTGTGACACACACTGGTGGAAGCAGAAAGAAGACAAAGGTATTTACGTCCAGATGGTGCAGAGTCATGTACAGTGCACTGGAGACATGGGTTTCACTTCCTCAAAAACCAAACAGGAAGTTGTGATTACATCAGGAAGAGTAATCCCACTGGTGTCTTCTCACAGCTCAGTGAGCACACAAAGCATCCATATATGAGCATTCACACCACTATGTGAAGATTACAGTGCTGCACCAAAGGAGGAATTATCCTTTTTTTTTTTTTTTTTGTCAATAAATGAAAGTGCCACGACTTCCAACATGTTCATATCGGCTCCAGCTACTTGGGAGGATTAACCCTTTTAGGACGATTGTGTCTCCGGTGCCACATTTTTATATTCAAATGACCGTAACTCAGTGTTTTTCCACCTTGGGGACACCTGACATTCAAATGGGGTCACCTGAAATTTCTAGTAATTGACGGAAAAAAAAAAAAATTCTAATAAAAAATATTTTTGAATGATTCAATATATATTTCATTATAATTAAAACACCACACACTTTTCCAATAAAAATGAAGTATAAATAAAATGCAGGATATAATATCTGAGAGGGCATATCTTGATTGACCCAATCATGTAACCGTGTGTATTACTACGCTTCAACCTGCCCGGACACAGTCGCAGTCAGGAAATCGGACCAAATGGAGAGTGGAAAGATTTCCGCCTGGCCCCGTTAAGACAACTCCAAACTGAGAAGCAGACACCGAACAGGTGCATTATATAGCCTAAATGTCGTCTAAAATTAACATTTATTTGCAACACAGTATAGCAAAATATTACATAATCAAAAACAAATTAATTTTAGCCAAAAATGTCTTGGGGTCGCCAGAAATTTGTGATGTTAAAATGGGGTCACAAGCCAAAAAAGGTTGGGAAACACTGCCGTAACTCCTGAAGTGTTTGCACTATTGACAGAATTGAAACATCATCTGAAAGCTGAGATTGGGAGCTTTCGACTGCTATTGCTGCATTACGGTAGAGGTCTGCATTGGCTGAGGGGGGGGAGTGGAAGTGGGCAGAGCAGAGAGCAGTAGAGTGCAGTTGGTGAAAGAGAGATGGTTAAAGATTGTTATTACTTTTAGCAACATTTTAGTGAGGAAATGCATAGAAATAACAAAAAATAAGAAGCAGTAACAGGGACACAGAATGGTCTCAACCAGGGGTTCTCAAAGTTTTTCACACCAAGGACCATTTTATCACAATTTTTTTTTTTAAATCACGGACCACCTAACCAGCCAGCCAGTTTCCCACTCCCACTCTAAAAAAATAACTTTTTTAAACAGTCTTATACTTTGAATATTACAAATTAAGTCTGCAGTATATTACAAATGATGCTAACAGCTCTACGCTAACAGAATGTCTTTGCACCTTGTTGGTAACATTAGTTGTCATTTCTTCAGACTATCTCTTCAGTCACTGATCCATTGTTGCATTTTAGAACTGTTCAAGTCACTCTTCGTTTTGTTTTATTTCACTCTTCGTTTTTGATTTGTTAGCTCTTCTACTTCATTTCCATCACAATTCACAAGTCATGAGAGGTCTTTGATATGACAATAGGCAACCTAAGTAACCTAACTGTATAGGGACAGCAACACAAAACGTTGGTTTGCATTGACAAATTCTATTAAAGTCTACTCTTAGGCTTATTTAGGCTACATTTGATTTGCTTTTAATTTAGAAAACAATTATCTGCACCTGTAACTTTGCTTTGGAAGTCAGATGAGGGTGATTTGAGAAACACTGATATAAATTTGACTTTTTTTAAGACCACACTTTGAGTATCACTGGTCTAGACAAACAACAATGTTTGAGCACATATAGTTGAAAGTTTATTGGTATAATCTCCTAAAGTTTCATTACGCACATTTATAGTTGTTTTTTTAATAATAAATATGATTCTTTTTAAAAAGAAATCAGTGCTTTTTATCTTCACTACTAAGACACTGTTTTAAGCATTTATGACATATACTAATGATAATTCATGGCCAGATATTGAAAGTTAAGTTCTTCCTGAAAAAAGGTGCAAAAGAATTGTCAAAAATATATCTTCTGACACTTTTATTGCAAAAACAACATTACGAAATCTAGGCGGCCTGTTATAATGGTAGTTCTTAAGGGTTTAAAAAGATGAATGGATTGAAAAACACTCCGGGCAATAAATCTGAAAAACAAAAACAAAAAAATTCTGACAGAAGTTTATTTGTCAGAAACTTGACCGAGATTTACCAAACTGCCAGGCTGTTCCCGTTCCCCTGACCCGGTGCTGACCAGCATTACATAAGCAAGACTTAACACTGAGCAAAACAAACCGCAAATAATCCCAAGAACATGAAAAAACAGAGGAAGAAAAAAAAAAAAGCCCTGACACACATGTAACTCGAATCAGCCAGCTGGGAACACAAGGCAGACACTCGTATGAAATATACAGCCCCGGTCTCCTAATATATCTCTCACAGGTGGAGAGAGGCTGTGACCACACAGTAGGGACAAGTGGGAAATGGGGGGAGGCACTGAGGTGAAAAGCAAACAAACCATGAGGGTTACCACGGCGACATCACACTGTAAACATCAGAGCTCAGCGCTTAGACAAACACCGATATTTACAAAGTTTAGCCGCACTACTGAGCACCAGCTACTTTCTGCCAACTTGTACTTAGCAGCTAAAATGTAACTTTTGCTCTAAATTCTCCTGATCCTTGTTTTACGGAGACTATTAAATGCATACCTGTCGGCTGAATCAGTCATTTAATCACGTATTTGTTTGTGAAATGAGCAAAAATGTTTCATACTGGGCAAAAATGTATGTATATAGTGGTTTGGTATTTTATTGACGTTCTTAACGAATAATGCTCATTGTAACTTGTTGCAGTTTATTTATATAACACGGGTTGTATAGTTTTAGGCAAACAAACCAAGAAAAAAAAAATAAGATTACATTTTTTGATCAGCTATACTAGTGTGCTAAATTTTAAGACATACTTTAAGACTAATGCTCATTGAATAGAACCTGTTTGCGGTTCTTATTTTTGATATAGTACTGTGCAAAAGTCTTAGGTCACCTTTAGATTTGTTGATTTTCCAAAGTTAAAATGATCATACATATTTATTTCTCATTCTCTGTTCTTAAGAGACAACAAGAAAATGTAGGAAATGTGTGTAATGCCTTAAAAGACACACAAAAAACTGAACTAAATAGGTTCTAAAGGTTAAAGTCATTATTTAGTGTGACCTCTGACCCCATGACGAGACACAGCACAAACAATTCGAAACATCTGCCATGTGTTGAAAGAAATCTGGTGCAAAACATCAGAAAATTATTGTCTGAATAAAAGCGTTAAGTAAAAAGGGAGGTAAAACTAAACAATGACACATTTTTACTGTTGTACATACACTACAAACAAAAAGTTAAGGATATTAAATTTATTTTTTTGGTCATTTTTTTGGTCATTTTTGCCATTTGTAAATAAAACTATGTCCATCCATCCATTATCCACCGCTTATCCGGGGCCGGGTCGCGGGGGTAACAGTCTAATCAGGGATCCCCAGACTTCCCTCTCCCCAGACACTTCCTCCAGCTCTTCTGGGGGGACCCCGAGGCATTCCCAGGCCAGCCGAGAGACATAGTCTCTCCAGCGTGTAAAAAAACACGTCATGTAAACTATGTCTAGTCATTAAAAAAATGTGTTTCAATTCAATTCACACATAAAAAAGTAAAAAGTGCTGTGCAAGAATCCCAACTGAAAAAAATAGCCCAAAAATGTAAAATATCCTTAACTTTTTGTTCGTAGTGTACTTCACATATATCCAGATTTGATTTTAATAGAGAAATGCATATGTGTGGTCATTAGAATTTAAAATCAACAAACTTAATGTTGGCATGAAACTTTTACACATGGTGAATAGTTTTGATAAATAAAACTACTCGAGAGTCATGTTTTGTCCTCAACAGGCAATAATGATGTAAAATAGAAAAGAATCTGGACTGAATTTTGCACCTTAGTTTGAGACGCTTCAATTTAGACTGAATATCAGGTAAAATATCTAAAAGATCACTCAGTAAATACCAAGAGGGGAGTGTATTTGCGAGCTGTCACCGAAAGAAAAGAAGTGTTTTTGTGAGACGCTTGCTTTTGTCGGCTCACTGGCGATGACACACTGACTGGACGGTGTCTATAGCTATGAAACAACTCAGCCTGTGCTTGTTAAAAGTTTTCCTAGGGTAAACTTCACCTTGATGGCCGGTCTGGAAGAGGCTCAGCAGTTGTCTGTCTTGTCATTCAGTAAAGGAAAGCACCACCCACAGCCCACTGCAGGCCACTTACAACTACACAACTACACAACCCACACCAACACCACCACACTCATGATGGAGCATTAAAGGCAGCCATTATCTTCTATTTAAACTCACATCTCTCTTTCCTTCATGTACGGCGATACTTAATAAATTTAATTCAATCAGAAGCATTTGTTTCACTTTGAAGGCTGCGAGGAATGCATAGAATTCCTATAATTTCCCAGGCATTCCTCCCTCCTCCCTCCAGCGGTCACTTGTCTAAGCTTGTCCCAGCCGGCACAGCCTTGTTGACACTCTTCGCTCGCCAAGATCTGGGAATTTGTTAGGAAAACACTCCAAACGTCCAAAGAGATTAGCCCACATCCCCACTTAGCAGCATGAAAAACACCCCTATGGTGCACATACTGTAGGTGTGTGTATTACTGTAATTAGCTGAGAAGAAAACAGCGAGGGGTAATGAAAGTAGTAATGTCAGAGCGAGGCTGATGCTGATGGACGGTGCGCAGCGACTCAGCTCAGGTCACTCTGCAAACCTGACATGACACAAGTTAACTTTAAATCACCGCTGCAGCTTGTAAATGAGATGAGTTAAAAGCAAGAACATCAAAGTGGAAAGTTATGGCAAAAAAAAAAAAGTTTCCCCAGTTTCACGTCTTCCTGAGCCGCTCCTCACAAAATCATTTTTTGGTATCACCTGCATGTTCTGGTGTTATACACGTCCTTGTAGACAACATCTCTCTGTAGAAACACTTCATTTCCACCCAGTTTTATATCCACTTGCCTTATATTGATAACAAGTTCCTTATTTATCCAAAGACTGCAAAAAAAAAAGTATAGAGTATTAAAAAAGACGACTAAAACTAGCATTTTAAGTGTCATAAAAATAAAAAAGGCTTCAAAAACACAATCATGATGTATTAATACATAAAACATATGAAGTATTAAATAACTTTTCCGACTACAAAACCCTTAAATCATAGTAAATGTAATGTTTCATCCAACTTCGGCCACTTCAAAACAATCCATTTACTACTAAGTACTGAAAAACTCAAATCAGCATCAATCTAGAGCTCAACAAAACATTTTTTTCCCTCAATGTTATGAACGATTCACAATTTTAACCCCTTGTTTCCTGACTATGTCAACACAAAACAAAACATGATTCAGAAATGCTCCCAAATGCTACACACAACTGGAGATAAACATTCATAATTAATTTTAATGACAAAACACAGAAAGTCAAGTCTGCTGGGAAACAATATCAGTATTACAATTTTTTTTTTTTTTTTTTCATAATTTTCACCTGAATTAATCAAATGAAATCAATGTACTGCCCTAGATGTAAATAAAAATACGTCTAAAGCTGCTCAGGCAAAGTGAACTAAACCAAAAGACTAATAAATAGAAACTTGCCACATTTCATAACTATAAAAACTAACAAAATGCACCACTGATTTCCATCTACTTTACGGCTCCACCTGTGGCACCTATCAAGCCACCTGTCAATCATTCCTACCTCTGAGTTTCAGTCCAAACTCTGCCATCTTTCAATCAAATCTGCTTCAACGCTGCAAGTCGTGGAAACAGTAAAAGCACAAAGAGCAGCAGAGAATAATAGTCCAAGAGTATGAGCAGCGAGAGCAGAAGTTGACATTCCTGCGTCCTCCTCTCTCCTCTGCTTCTGTGGCTCCTTGACCAGAGCGGGAGGAAAAGATCAGAAGAATGCAGCAGCAGAGAGAGGGGAGGGAAAGAGGGACAGTGCCAGTGAAAGGGAAAACACAGTGGGTGCAGAGCAGGACGGGACAGGACAGGACAAGGGCGAGACCGGGGCGTGGAGACATAATGCACGGTCAGATAGGGGATGAGCGGCAATAAACACTCAAACACTGTTCTGCGCCATCCCAGCGTGCAACAGGACAGAATGCGAGGAACATCGTAAGATGGTAGAGATGGGCATATCAGTCAGAGATCAACGCACAAACACAGACACAACACGGGAGGGTCGAAGAGGCGGGGGTGCACCCACTTCCACCCAACTGAAAACTTCTCACACCCACCTAAATCAGATACTACGCTCCAAATGTCAAGAAAAATCCCTTAAATGCAAAAAGAACTTTTTTATATGAGAGTTATTTTTATTAATTAACTTGTGGCTCTGTGTGTGCGTGTGTGTGTGTGTGTGTGTGTGTGTGTGTGTGTGTGTGTGTGTGTGTGTGTCTATACACCTTCTTTAGATCCATCTAACCAGAAGAACATCAGTATAGCATCTCAATAGTCACTTTTCCATTGGACATCTGTGCAAAACTTTACCAATACTGACTAAATGTTGAAAAAACAGAAGTGCGTCATGTCCGTTTTTCCATTAAATCACAAATGTGATGATTTGTTTATTTATTATCACGAGACGAAATGAGAAGTCATTCCATAAACATGGCAACAAACATAAATATCATGTTTATTTACAGATATATTCATTATTACCTCTGCCAGGAGGTATTGTGATCACTTTGTTTTGTGTGTGTGTGTGTGTGTGTGTGTGTGTGTGTGTTTGTTTGTTTCTTTGTTAGTTAGCAAGATAACTCAAAAAGTTATGGATGGATTTCCATGAAATTTTCAGGAAATGTTGATACTGGCACAAGGAAGAAATTATTAAATTTTGGTGGTGGTGGGAGGGGGGCACATCTCTCTTGGCGGAGGTCTGCGCTCTCCCAGTGCTTTATTTGTTATTGGAGCGGCCATGGCTCAGATGGTAGAGCGGGTTGTCCAATAACCGAAGGGTTGGCAGTTCGAATCCCGCTCTATCCTAGTCAGTCCACTGTGTCCTTGGGCAAGAGACTTCACCCTCCTTCCCTACAGTGCCACTCACACTGGTGTATGAATGCGTATGAATGTTTGGTGGTGGTCGGAAGGACCGTAGGTACAAATTGGCAGCCATGCTTCCATCAGTCTGCCCCAGGGCAACTGTGGCTACATATTTAGTTTACCACCACCAGACGGAGAATG
The DNA here is from genome assembly GCF_902148855.1 of Sphaeramia orbicularis. NCBI lineage: Eukaryota > Metazoa > Chordata > Actinopteri > Kurtiformes > Apogonidae > Sphaeramia > Sphaeramia orbicularis. The sequence goes on along the minus strand of NC_043979.1, from coordinate 37,456,278 downwards.
TGAGAGTGAATGAATAATGGATCAATAATATAAAGCGCTCTGGGTGTCTAGAAAAGTGCTATATAAAATCCAGTCCATTATTATTATTACATATTACCCCTCTGTCTCGTACTAAATTTAATTAAAAAAATTTCATTTTCCTGGTGTGTCCACACTTACTGTGCCATGTGTCTTTTAAAATTCTTCTTCTTTACTTGTTGTAACATCCATCAACATCCATTTTTTTTATTCATGTGACTCTAGTTTTACGGAAAAAGGTCTTTCCATTGCAGTTTTGCATAATATACCAATTGCGATTTGCCTGAAAAACCACCTCGTGCCAGCGCAAAAACTTTTCATGGAAAAACGAGAGTTTTGGCGAAATTGTAGTTTTTCCATTAGGTACATTTTTATGCACAAGTTATATTCGCACAATTTGAGGGTCAGTGGAAAAGCAACTAGTGAAACCAACTGTCAGACAACAGAACAAAACTCAAACAACAAGCACTAAAAGGAGCAAATATCTAAAACAAGCTAACAGTCAATGTATATCATGAATAATTCATTAAAACAGGACAATGAGACACTTTGAAGCCTGAAGCTAACCCTTGACAGATCCAACAGTATTTCTCTGCTGCTAAAAACTCACAACACAAGACTAAAAAGAGCAAAAATAAGGGTTGCAATAAGCCTCACCTTTGCTGTTTTCTGACTATAACTTGGTTTTATATATTTATCTCTCAGTTAATCCATTGTTTTGTGTTATGTTGACATGATTCCCGCTGGAAACAAATGGCCCAGGTCTTAACAGGTTAAATGTCTTGCGCTTTGTTGTGTTTTCTTGTTATATGTTATAAATCTGACTTTTAATGTGTCATCCTTTAGGTTTTTGTTGCTCTTTCTATTCAAATCCACATGTAAAAATCAATCAGTGGATGAGAAACACAACACAGATACATGACTGTAAAATAGTTGTTGTGAAATAAAAAGGCTCCTTGATATTAGTCTGTTAAGACCCTGAGTCGGCCTCTTTTTTCATGAGGGGGGGGTTGGGTCAGGTCCCGTGCACCTGCCCTTTAATGTGCTGCGGACATAAGGACCAATCATGTGTCTCCATCAATCACCTGATCAGCTTCCATAAGACACCCATATGGGTCCATATGATCTCAAGTGGTCTGGACCAGTAAAATAATAACATAATAATCTATAAATAATGTCAACTTCAAACTTTTCTCTATGTTTTAGAATGATAAAAGTAAAATTCCATTCCATTCCATAAATGTTTACATCTACAAACTATCCTCTAAAAAAAATGTGAGTAACGTGAACAACCTAAAATTTCTTAAGTGCAATTTATTAAGCTTATAATTTACACATGTACATTACAACAGATCACAGTGGATCTACAAATACACAATACATTTAGTAACAGGCAGGATATTGGCAAAATTGCACGTCTCATAAGACATTTCAGCTTGTTCATACTTGTACAGGTTATTCACATTTTTTGTGAAATGTACAAATGTTCATATAATTTTACAATAACACAGAGTTTGGACTTGTCATTATTTATAAGTTATTATGACAGTATTTTACTGATCTGGTCCAGTTGAGATCATATTAGTCTATATGTGGCCCCTGAAGTAAAACTATTTTAACATCATTGTTGTTAATATCATCAGTGTAAATTTTATTTAATAAATTCATGCCATGGGCTGGATTGGACCCTTTGGTGGGCTGTTCTTAGCCCATGTTCCATATCTTTGACACCCCAGACAGTCTGGTGAGGAGTTTCTGTAACGTAAAGGTCATATAAATCAAATATAGTTTGTATCATGTGCGACTTTTTCCCCCCCGACACTGAAGAACAGAGGTGGAGATGAGGCTCCAGGTGATGTTGAATCTTTACTCATTTTGTCCAACGGCCTGGCACGATTATATTCAGATCTTTTATTGAACAAGTATCGCAACTATCATATACTCCCATCGTCGCTGATATGAATAATTTTGACTTTTGTGGTGTTTATTTCCATCATGTTCCTAGTGTGTTAAGGCCTTTAGATGAGCCAGTATTCAATTTTGGTAAACTCACTTCTGGTCTAAGCATTAACCATCCTAACCAAATCTGGAACGAAACTTTAAAATGTATTCTTCAATTTGTGCATTTAAGAGGATGTATAAATCCAGTATAATAACAAAATATAGAACATTATCTGAATAAGTGAATATAATATAATATACAATAATGCATAAAAAATAAATACTGTCTACTTACTCTCTATCTACTTGCCTATTTGTAATTAATTAATTAATACAGACCATCATGATTAGGAGATAATATCACATTTATTAATGATTGTATTTGTAGTAAATATTTGAAGTGCATATAAATATTATAGTTTGTATTAAAAAAAGGTTGATTATGCAAATCTGATTGTGTGTGAGGTGACTAAAAAAGTGTATGTGAATGGTTTGTACGGATGTTTTGTGTTACTGTAAAAAATATGTAGAAAAAAAAGTGTGTTAAAGTAAAGGAAGTGGAATTAATTTAATTATTAGTTTGTAAAAAGGGGGAGGAGTCTATAAGTTACACTTCTTCCTACTCCTTTTCAAGTCCCGAAAATTTTGTTTGACCACGTTGTATGGTTCTTTGTCATCTGGAGATTTTATGTGCTCGAAATAAAACTTAACTAACTAACTAACCATCCAATTAGGTATGCAAGAAGACATACTAACTCTAGGGGAAGCTCAGTTTAGCACAAAACAATAGTCCTTGATCTGCACACATGCGAGTTATTTGATGGTTAACTGGTTGCAGCAGAGGCAGCGAGCCACACAGATGCAGATGTTAAAAGCACATCAATACAAACATCCAATATGTGTCTAAAAGCAACACAAACACACGCAAAGTAAAACACTGTCCTGCACAAATCTGCCTGAAATAAAGTCTGCTAGAGCGAAGAGTCTGGATTTACTGCTGTGGGCACAAAAATGAGTCAACTGCTGTGTTGTTTTGATTTTAAGACTAATTGCGGCCTACCAGACCGTGATCTGGATGCGTAGTTTGGTTTTTAGCAGCCCTTTCAACTATAAAACAAGATGAATTGCCTCATCACTTTTTACAAATAACATTAACAGCTTATTTCCTGTAATGATCACATTCAATCAATGTTAAACTCAACAGATGTACACACACTTTGTTCTCATCCACTTACCTAAAACGAGACTATTATCTTGTTTCCTTTTCCTCCTAAAGAAGTTACGTTTTCTCCACGACATCCACTTATTCAAATTCATGATGGTGAGTTAAGTCTTTACAAAAACCGAATGAAAAGAAATATAAACAACAAACACGGAACAGGAAGAAAAGATGGTGGTGAGGTGAAGTGAGAGAGAGAGCGGCACAAAAGATAAAGAGGAAGTAAAGAGGTGTGAGAGGTTTTTACACCGGGTGTGGGCTTATTTGGGGTACTGGGCTTGTGTGTGTGTGTGTGTGTGTGTGTGTGTGTGTGTGTGTGTGTGTGTGTGTGTTGTTGTGATGTCACGCACATGCACACACTCAGCAGGGGGGTGAGAAAAGTGACGGACGAGAAAACTGACTGTTTCAGCATCAATTAAGAGGTCAGTGACAGGTGGTTTGTGTGTGGGGGGCATTTGGGACACTATTCACAGCTTTAAGTGTTTATTTTGTTAGTTTTTTTTTTTTTTTTTTTTTTTTTTTCGGGGGGGGGGGGGGGGGGGGGGGGAGGCATGACTTGGTTTAACCGATAAAGACCCAAACATCCGCTGAAGACCCAAATAATCTTCTGATCTAAAATGTTTAATACCCGTTGATCCACTAATCCTATCAATACATGAACAGAACTGGTGTAAAATGCAGTTTGTCATCTTTTCACGGTCATCAGATATGATCTATTTTCTACAACACTGATTCACCAGTAAAACCTACAGAGTTTAATAAATGACTGGTTGTAGACACTTGCTTTCACACCCAGTTAATGCTATATTTTACTGCAAAAGTCACTTTTTTCTTTAGTTTTTCTGTTTTGATGTATAACGTTTGGATTTTTTTCTGCACTTTTATGAACATCTACATGATCAGTAAATTAAATATAGGAAAATAATGGATTTTTACTGAAAAAATGCAAAATTACAGAAGGTAATACTACAATACATGGTGATTCATACATGGTGAGTTGGATAAATGACAATGGGTGAAAACACTTGTTTTTATGCTCAAAAATTTAATTTTTCTTCAGTTTTCTCTATTTTGATGTATTCTGATGTAATAATCTTTGAATTTACTCTTTTTCATGTGGATCTAAATTAACCCATAAAGACCCAGAGTTACTTTTCCGGCAGTTCCCAAATGAATTTTTCTCTCTATTTAACCTTTCTTAAGTGATTTATCACTATTCATTATATTATCCTCTGTATTTTGCGTTTCTTCAATAAAAATCAGGTATTTTCCCATATTTAATTCACTGATCATGTAGCTGTTCATAAAAGCTCAGATTAAAGTTAACTGTCAGAACACCAGAAACAGAAAAATTAAGAAAATGTGACTTTTTCAACAAAATGTATCATTAACTGAACATAAGTCAAGCGTCTCCATCCACTGTCATTGATCCAACTCCATGGGTTTTACTGGTGAATCAATGTTGCAGAAGATGATGGTGTTTCCATGGTAACTACAGAGCCTCTACACATCCAAATGGGTCATATCTGATGGTCATGAAAAGATGACAAACTGCATTTTACACCAATTACTTATATGGATTGATAGGTTTAATGGATCAGAAGTTATTAAACATTTTATATTGGTAGGTGATTTTGGTCGCCAGTGGTTGGATCTTTATGGGTAAAGTAAAAAAAAAAAAAAGTGATTTACAGTAAAACGTACAAAATATAGAGGATAATATTGTAATAAATGGTGATAAATCACTTAAGTAAAGGTTAAACAGAGAAAAATGGTGTTCAGGTAAAGGGCGAGGGAACATATTATGTAAAAAGATAGAAAGACGTGAATGTGTGTGATCCACATTTGCTGCAAAAGAAGCCAATTCTGCCCTAAAAACATATATAGACTCAAACAACAGCGCAGTGGAACATGGGAACACAGTCCATTTGGTCATTGACAAATCCAGTCAATGACGGCCAGTGGAATAAACAATTCCATCCTCCCACACACACACACACACACACACGCACGCACACACACACACACACACAGAAAAAAAGGGAAAGAGAGAGAAAGTTAATTTTCCTGTGTTTTGTTTCCCCTTTTCCTTTCCTTCACATAAAGGAAGTAGAGGAGGAATACCCTCCCGGCCCACCCGAGATTGACTTCCAACGTCTGAGTGAATGAAGCTTCCTGTCGTGCAGCTGCTCTAGTTACAACTCAGAGGAATGAACTGGGCTGGGTGACGCTGGGTGACGCTGGGTGAGGCCGGTCTTGGCGATGGCTGAAGGAATCACAGACCAGAAGGGACTTTCCACAGAACCGCATCAGTCATGAGTCCGGAGACAGGCGTCCCCCTCTATCATTTCATACTCGTGCACTCATACCCAGAGAGCATCCATCACCGAGCTGCTTGAATGAAACTGTGCAAGTGCATATACACCAGGATAAAGCTCTGTGTGTATGTATGTGTGTGTATGTGTGTGTGTGTGTGTGTGTGTGTGTGTGTGTGTGTGTGTGTGTGTGTGCGTGTGCGTGTGCGTGAGACATAAATACACGTTTGGCCTACATATGATCCCATCTTCAAATCCAACTCTCTAACCTATCATTAAAAAGAAAATATTTTATTAATATCTTCCGCAAACTTACATACACTAATCTATCAAGCTGATCTCAGTGCTGATAAGTACATATCATCGCCACTATATTAAAATTTCTATTTCAAAAGATGATGACAAAGACGCTTCATTTTTAACCCATAAAGACCCAGTGCTACTTTTGTTGCAGTTCACAAAGGAATTTTTCTCTCCTTTTAACCTTTCTTAAGTGATTTATCACCATTTATTATAATATTATTCTCTGTATTTGGCATTTTTACGTGTAAATCATGCATTTTAGACTCAGACTCTGCTTTATTATCATTCCATCACAGACATGATCAGAACAAAACAGTTTCCCAGGTGTTGTGTGCAGCATAAATACAAATAAATAAATAGCAATAGGTATAACTGGATAAAACTAGGTAAGAACAATGGAATAGAATGTGAACTACCATAAAAACCACTAAAATAAATATAAAATCCTCTAAATCTGGACAATATTGCACAATATGCATTAGCAGCAACAGCTTAAAGTGGTGGTGTATGTACAGAAGCAACATAAACAAAATAAAGTGGTAACTATATATAATGGGTGCCATATATATATATATATACAATCGCAGAAAAAATTATTAGACCACCCTTGTTTTCGTCAACTTCTTGTTCATTTTAATGCCTGGTACAACTAAAGGTACATTTGTTTGGACAAATATAATGATAACAACAAAAATAGCTCATAATGGTTTAATTTCAGAGCTGATATCTATTCATTTTCCACGTTTTTTTTTTTTTTTTGATAATCAAAATCACTTACGTTTTTGCATCAATAGCTATGGCATTGTACTGACAAAAACAGTGCTTTTAGGCATTCCATGTTTTCTTTTCTGTCTGTTTTAGTCACATGATACACACAGGAGTTAGTACTTGATTGCATAACCATTGCTTTTGATGACTTTTGATGGTCTAATATTTTTTCCACGACTGTATGTGGTTACTATATATAATTCAACTATCATGTAAATATTCATGAAAACTCGGAGTAAATTCAAAGGTTATATCAAAACAGAGAAAACTGAAGTAAAACTGACTTTTTCAGCAAATACATCAATAACTGAATATAAAAACAAGTGTCTCTGACTGCAGTCATTTGTCAAATACATATGCTGTACTGGTGAATCAATGTTGCAGAAAATGACAGCGTTTTCATGTTCACGAAAATTGTCCAAATGGGTCATATCTGATGACCATGAAAAGCTCAGAAACTACATTTAATCTGAATTATTTACATGGATTGATAGGATTAGTGGATCGACAGGTATTAAACATTTTAAATCAGTGGATGCTTTTGGTTGCCAGTGGCTGTTTGGGTCTTTAAGGGTTAATTTTGCACACAGTTGACCTGTCAGATGAAACCTCCGCCAGCTATCAACCACCCTCAGATTAATCACCTTGGTGGCGACTGCGATGTCAGCTAGTACAATGAGGAAGGAGACAAAAAAAGAACATGTCTTTGTCTGCTATGTGGGATTCTTTTACAGAAGATACAAATACAGTGTACTGTGTAAAATAAGTCAAATGGTTGTGGTTAGCAGTTTGAGCAGTGGACCTGTTAAATCAGACCTGTATACACGTATGTCATACTGTAATCGCAATATGACGCATTGTAGATTTTCCTAATATGGAACTGCTTCTCTGCTCTGGTTCACTTGAAAAATGCACACGTCTGCTTTTAATGGACTATGGCTATAAACAGTGGCTCAGACCAGACGAGGTATGAAGGAAAACTTGCAAAAATAAAACAATCCATGCATGCTTCTAATTGTACCGGAACATCAATAACACACAATAGAGGTTGGCCAATATATAGATTTTTTTCAATATCGGCCATCAGCCTTAATTGTTTTTCGAAAGCCAATATTTGATCAGTAGTAAAAATGTTATAAGATATTTGATCAGGCACCTGTCTTAACTGCATTTGAAATTCAGTAAATGTTAAGAGTACTATGTGTATGTGTATTAATAATTTCATTCATATTGCTGCATAAAAATCTTAATTATCTGAGGGTTTCAATTGTATTTTACGGTCAATATGCTTTTAAAAAAAAAAAAAAAAAACACCCTTAAATAACAGCCTAAAAAATTGGCTGTGGATATCGGCCATCTGCTGACTAAATTTCTAAAAATCGGCATCGGCCTTAGAAAAACCCATATTCATCGACCTCTATTGCACAATGGCAAAATACTGATATGGAACAATAATGAGGATTAATACATGTTTAATAACAGACACAAATATTTGATCCGTGTCACTCAGATCTCCATTTAACTGTATTAATGTTGTAAATTAATGCAAGTAAATGCAACGCAAATAGACTAAAAACATTCAGCTATGTTAGCTATTTTATCAAAATTTCATATATAAATTTCAAACATTCTCGTGTATTTAAGATGGAATTAAAACACTGAAGAAACATTGAAGTCGTGAGGTGGTGCAGCTGCTCTAGATGGAGGAAAAAAATGATGTGTATATAATGGATTTGGAGACATCTCTTGACATTTAGCTTCATTTACAGTTCTTTTTTTTTTTTTTTTTTTTTTAATTATTGCATCTCTGAGCTATGAATCTAACCTATTCCCACTGTTTGGAAGCAACAGAGTCATCTGTACAAATACAGTAATGGAAAAGAGTTTTCCAACACCCTTAAAATCTTCCACAAGCTCAAATATTATCATGAAATATTTGTGGAAAACAACTTTTTTGTGTTTCCAAAGGTGTGGCTGCATCAGGCAGACACAAACAAGTGCAATTTTTTTTTAAGTTTATTGTTAACTAGAAAAAATAAAACTAAATTCTTGACAGTTTCAACATGCTCTGGATGCGTTTCATTATTTTGCTGAAACACCCAGTTTTGACCTCGATGGAACTGAGCACGTGCAGAAGGGAACATGTGGGTTTGGAGGATGGAACAATCCTTGGCAGACTTCAATGACTTAACCGTGATTCTTAATGTAATATATCACAAATGAATGGGGTGTCCAAAAACTTTTTTTCCACCACCATACGTGCATGGTTAACTTATTTCAGAAAATGACTCATCCTCTCCGAGAGATTAACCTGCCTCTCCTCTTCCTGCCTCCGTCTTTTTTTTCTGCATTTGTCCAAATAAAACTGGAAGAAGCCAAACAATGTTCATGTTTAAAGGAAGCAGCGATCATGTCGGTGGTCTCGCCTACATCCAAGAGAAGGGGATGGAAAACGCACTTACCCATAATGCCGCAGACCTCTGTCCAGAGCCTTGGAAAGAGCATATTCCCATGTCGAAGCATATAAACTGTTTTAGGGGCTTGAAATGAAAGTGCTGTATCTTCAGTGTAAGTTCAACAAGGGACTATCTAGTGCGCAGGTGCCAAACATGCAACCCACGGGCCAAAACCGGCCCGCCAAAGGGTCCAATCAGGCCCGCGAAAAGAATTTGTGAAATGCAAAAATTACAATGAAGATATTAACAATCAAGGATATACAGACCAATATGATCTAAAGTGGATCAGACCAGTAAAATGCTATCATAATAAGCTACAATATTGACAATGTCACATTTTTTTAATTTGTTTTAGTGTAAAAAAAGAAAAGTAAAATTACATGAAGATGTTGACATTTATAAACTATCTTTTCACAAAAAATGTGAATAACCTGTATACATATGAACAATCTGAAATGTTTTAAGTGCATTTTTATGAATATTCTGCCTATTATTAAATGTTTTGTGTATTTGTAGATCTACTGTGATCTATAAGTTGTATAAACTGAGATACAATATTATTAAAATTGCATGTATTTTTCTTAAGACATTTCAGGTTTTTCATGTTATTCACATTTTTAAAGGATAGTTTGTAGATGTAAACATTTTCATAATGTAATTTTATTTTTTTCACTTTAATTATTTAATTGGTTCGGCCCACTTGAGATCATATTGGACTGAATGTGGCCCCTGAACTAAAAAAAAATGAATTTGACACCCCTGTTCTAGTGGATCAGTTCTTGTTTTTCTCTGTATATATCCATTTTTACACGCAACATTTCCTATGTACCATAACCAGAATTTCTTTGAAAAGAGAGGTATTATGATCATGATCATATGACTGACACCATTTCTAACAGGCAGCACAGACTTGTAACAATGACCGAAGGACAAAAACTTTTCAGGCATTTCATTAGGGTGTAATCCAATCCCTTGGAGTTATTTACTTAGTAGTGAAATACCACGATAGCTTGAAAGGGTTAATCTGAACTCTTTCTGGGCCTCAGCCTATTTTTTGTTTTAGTAAATCCCGTCATGCGAGAGGTCAGAAGGCAGATTGGGCAACATTGCTTTGTAGCCTTAATGAGGGGGCAGACAGGGGGTGGAGGAGGGTGGGGGGGTTTAGACTGGCAGGGTTCACATTCAGAGATTCACAAAAAAGGTGGAGCCTAGTTTTGTATGTGTTCACCAACCACAGGAACATTCGAGACTGATCATTTTCTGCCATTTCCAGCATGGAGAGGAGTTTAAATGTCATCTGGGCTGGGTGGTGTATCGTTATATTGGACCAATGCGCGTACGTTCACGGAGCTAAGACGCAAGAGTCCCACACACAGCCGCACCCAGGGGAGATGTTTTTTGGCCGGTGCTTCCATTCCCAAATTTCCAGCCAGGATTTTTGCAGAGCCGGTTTCCTCCCACTTCCCAGAGCGACCAGATTCAGCAACGAGAAAAGAGACTAACACAAACACACGGACGCTTGTGCATACTATATTTTACCGTACGAGACACGTCCAGCTGCATTCCCTATGGACAAATTTCCCTTTTCGTAAAGTCAAAATAGCCTACAGTCATGAGAACTTTTACTGACTGTAGGCCCGCAGAAGACAGTGAAGGTTTCATCAGAGCAAAAAAAATAAAAACTGAGGTCATGACAACAAGATGAAGTGGTGGTAATGGTGAAAGAGCTTCTGTTTTGATTTGTCTTCCATGATGCACACACAAGCAGATACACAATCATTATTAGTAACATGTGTCGTGAAGAGGCAGATTTCACTCCTTTAACCCTTAAAGACTTATAAATATTATTATGGCAACTTCCAAATGAATTTTTCTCTCGCTTAACCTTCTCCTTAGTCATACATCACCATTTATTATGGTATTTTCTTCTGGCTTTTGTAATTTTCTGTACATTTTCCTACATTTAACATACTGTTAATTAGGGATGCACCAATACCACTTTTTTCCAGACCGAGTACAAGTACAAGTACTTACATTTGATTACTTGCCAATACCGAGTACCAATATGAGTACTTAATAAAACCATAACAGTTCTTAGTTACTTTTGAAAATGTGCTTTATTATCGTTGTCATTAGTCTGACTATAACAAAGTGCTGCTACTGACATTTAATGCATTGGAATGAGCGTTTCTCAACCCATCCACCAGAGGGCACACGCTTAATTAACCATACTGGACGAATATCACGAAGAAGAGTAAAGTTTTTTGAGGCGAAGAAAAAGAAAGTCAGTAAAAACAAACATGGCGACGACAGAGGAGGTAATACTAATGTAGATGCTATTGTTGATATTGATGAGGGTAGTTGTCATAAATATGTCAGTAGTTTTTCACCAACTCATACAGTCGCTCTTTGAAAAGTTCCGCTACCTCCACAGTTCCTGGTGGTACTGCTCCGTATTCTCCGTCTGGGTACGCATCTGCGAGCACCCGGAAAACGGACAGAATTACGTACAGAATGTAGGCAGAGGACGGACAGAAGGCTCCATCCGTATCTGTCTGTGTCTTTAACGCAACTTTCAGTCACCGTTAGTTTTCTCATCGTCGTTTATTTTGAAAAATCTCCACACTGCTGACATTATTCCTCTGCCACGTACCTGCCGCACTTAACTGTGAATGTCACGCTGCTGTAAAGTGGTGTTTGTATAAGAGGACTTTTACGAGTACGAGTAGAAGCACACACGCTCAGTATTGGACCGATACTCAATACTGGTATCAGGATCGGTGCATCCCGACTGATTATGTAGATGTCAACCAAAGGTCAGAGTAAAATCAAAGTTTAAAATGTAAAAACAGCGAAAACTTAAGAAAAAGTTACATTTTCAACAAAATATATCATTAACTCAATGTAAAAACAAGCGTCTACAACCACTATCCTTTGTCAAACTACAAGACAGTGTTTACATGTTCACTTAAGAGGCCCAAAACGTCCAAATAAAACACATGTGATGCCACTAAAAAGCAGAGAAACTGCATTTTAAGGTAATTATTTAAATGTTTTGATAGGATTAAAGGTTTAGAACTTATTAAACATTTTACATCAGCAGATGCTCTTGTTTGCTGGCAGCTATTTAGGTCTACGTGGGTTGGTTAAGCAAGCATGTTTTGTCCAGTTATTGCTTCACTGGCTATCTAATCTCTTTTTGTATCTGCACAAACACACCAGCTGGAATATTTCCAAGTATTCAGTCCACCCTAATACAAAATGCCAAGACTCAATTAAAGCTAAATGACATGTAGCTGAGCTTGTAGGGTGACAAATCGTTTGAGAAATCTCACCCCACCCTCCACACCCTCAGTTTGATGACATTCACATTCCTGATATTTCTTAAGTCGCAGTAACTTTCTCTATTATGTCTATTTATGCCTCTGTATCAAACCCAAAGGCAAAGAGTAAGCAGTCAGTGTGTAACTAAACAACGCATATGCTCTCCTTCTGGACCTGTTCTATGTATGGTATGTGTGAACATGCAGGTCTGGGAGATGTCTGCGAAAGTCGACTCAGATACTGTTGTCTCCGCATCCTGGTGCAAAGTCCAGGCACTGCATGAGTGAGCGCATTTATTCAAGATTAAACAAAAATGTGCAGGGAATTGTCCAGACAATTCACACCTAATGAAGAGGGGTTGATGGTGATGTATCTACTGCATGAATGAATGAATGAATGAATACTACTATACAAAAGAAATACTGCAATTTTAGTGTCATTTGCACATCTGAAAAAGAATGGGAAGAAGCAAACACTCATTTAATCCCCCCCTTTTATTACAATACCACATAAAAACTAAATCTATATTAATACAACATTTGTCTTAATCAATCAATACATATAATGTGTCTTAATAGTGTGTTTTCTTATGTATATTTAGGGATTTATATATATTTTTTTCTATTTTTCTTATTCATTGTACTGATAATTTCTTTCTTTCACAGCTTTTCTTACAAAAATGCCGTCTACTGCAAAGGACATAAAAATAAATTAAGAATGCATCCAGAGACATTCAGAGTCATTCTACCCTGAAGATGGGTTAATTGTGTTAAAATTTTTAATCAGATTAATCATGATGATGGATTAATTCACATTAAAGTGTTAATTTTGAAAGCCCTACTTTGTATACATACAGTATATATAATATATACATGTATTCCATTACATATTAGCCAAGCCACCTATACTAGACTCCATCCCACCTTAATGTGCTGCCCCAATATTCTCCAGTGTCATCAGAGTTAACATCAACCCTCTTCCCTAAACCTCTTCAGCAAAAGATCCTTATACATGAGACATAATCAAAGGCAGCACCTAGAAAACCATCATCCATGTCACAATTCTGAGTTCCACATGCTATGAGCTATAAGAGACATATCAAATCTCTGTTATTTTTCATATAAGGAGGTGTGTCACAGGGTGAAAGTAGAACGATGGAGAAGAATAAGGCCAGGTCGGGTAACCAGAGTGAGTTTCCGAGAAGGTTCTTCCACGAAAGGGCTCTCAAGTGACAAATAAACACAGAGGGAAAAAAGGTCAGGTGAGTGTGCGTTTTTGTGTCACGACTGTTAAACAACAGCCCAAACCCTGTGGATGATATTTGACCTTTCACATTCGTCTCTACTCTTGAATGCATAAGAGGAGGGAGGGGAGATATGGAGATACAGCTGTGGGGATAAAAGCTCAACCAACCAGATCTATGTCACTACTTCTTAACATGTGTTTCAACCATCACATGTTATTAAAAAGTCACCTTTCACACCCCCATTCTCCAAATTTCCATTCAACATTCCAAAACATTTACTTTCAAAGACCTTTTTACAGAATACTGTTCATACATTTTCACAGTTTTTCATATATGTGCCATAATAGACACTATCAGTCATTTTGAATAACAAAGCCTTTCATTCAGTGATTTTCTGTCCTCTGTTAATGCAGTTGCAGCTTCATCAGTACTCATTTTTTAACCAATTTAGATATATTACTCTTTCTGTACAGAAAGGACGCCTTTAAACTCTCTTGCATTACAATGATTTTTTTAGTTTCGTGAGGAAATAAGTGACAAAGTATTTTGCCTTATTTTGCTTTACTGAAGAAGTGTTGGTTTGAAAAAGTGACAGTAAAATCATCTGTCATACAATCGTAATATCATAAATGTCTTTAATCATATAATTGGAACTCTAAATCTTAAAATGTGTTTGTTGTATTAAGCTTGAACCTCTTGAAGGTATGGTACACATGATCATTTTGGAAGGAAAAATTATGCATTTAAAGGCGTACATCAGGTTGCATCTGGACCTCAGTGATGCTTCCAAGTGTTAATACATGAAAATAATGGGGACTGACCAGCAAATGCAGGTGGTTTTTAAGGAATCTCCATGTTTTTTCAGACTTCTCCTGCTCCTCTAGTCCCATCACTCTATCCAATTTTGAGCATTTCCATACACAAGGCGCAGCAGACTTCAAATCCATTATTTTAACCCATAAAGACCCAGTGCTACTGTTGTGGCAGTTCCTAAATAAATTTCTTAAACGATTTATCACCATTTATTACAATATTATCCTCTGTATTCTGCGTTTCTCAGTGTAAATCAGGTATTTTCTTAAATTTAATTCACTAATTATGTAGATGTTCGTAAAAGCTGAGATTATAGTTGAGGGTTAGTATATCAGAAACAGAGAAAACTGAAGAAAAACTGACTTTTTCAGCAAAATCCCTCATTAACTAAACATAAATTGTGTCTCCATCCGCTGTCATTGATCCAACTCCATGGGTTTTACTGGTGAATCAATGTTGTAGAAGATGACGATGTTTCTACATTCACTACGGAGCCTCTGAATGTCCAAATGGGTCAAATCTGATGACCATGAAAAGGTGAATCACTGCATTCTACAACAATTATTTACATGTATTGATATAATTAGTGGATTAACAGTTTTCATTAGTAGATAATGTGGTCAGTGGTGGATGTTTGGGTCTTCATGGGTTAAAGAGGCTTCAACCAAGCACTAAAACAATTCAAGCTTTAAAGACTTGTCAAAATCATTATTTAAGACATTTTAAGGCCTTGGAAAGTTGAGTATGATGTTGCCAACGTGTACTGCTTTAACTCTCCGTCATTTTTCCCAGGTGCTGTCTGCTTTTGGCAGCTTCGCCCAGCTCTACCCTGCACACTCTTTCCTTTGCTCAACATTTTTTTCTCTGCCTTCTTGGTCCATTGTGGGCTTACATAACAACTTGACACGCTGGACAACATGAGCCACGCCCCCCCCCAACCACACATGCCACTCAACGGGCATGAGTGCGCATATGTCTGTGAAAAAGACAGGCTGTTTAGCTTGCTGAACTCCATCACAAGAAGCAGAGCGACAACACACACACCTCTGCTCCCATACCAGGTCACTGTAGTGTGACTTTACAACTGGAACACACACCAGCTGAAACAACCGCACTTCAACAACACAAAACATCAGCATCTCCGCAACAACCAGCGAGAAGTTTCTGCTGAAGCCTAATGAAGACAAAAAAGAGAGAATTATGTTCGATACACACTAGTGATGTGAATAAATCCTTCAATCCATCAAACTCACCCCCCATGGCAGCAGAGATCACATGAACAAGCGCACTAATGGTTTTCTCAAAAGGCTCATTTCAGCTGTGAAAACATCCTTCCACCTGCTCACCACACACACACATTCACCTGCTTCTCAGTCACTTCTCAAAGCCTGCGTTTCAGCTCCGTGTACCCGACAAATCTTTCTCTTTCTCGCCATCTATCTTCCTGTCTCAACTTCTGACACCAGACACCTCAGTAAACAAAAGACGGTTTGTTTAGCTGTCCAAGAATCGCTGTTAAGAATAAATCTCTACAGTTTATAAAAGGCTCAGTGCCTAAAAGCATTTTTGTTTTGCAAAGCCATTAAGTGTGTGAAGATGGAAATAAGAGCATGTACACAAGTGTCTGCTGGGTGGGGATGGACAAATGTATATTGCATATGCTCTGGAGGACAATAAAGTTTTTAGAAGCTTCTCAATCTCTACAGTTCAGTCACTCTAAATCATAAAAGTGAACACCTTAATTTAGCCTCATGTATGTGAGCTCAGCGGAACCACGACCCACAGGTTAGGTCAACATAAATATGCCCTGCTATATTTCTTTGAATGTTTTTAAGTGTGCAGCTAAGCTACGTGCTAAATTTTCCCCTTAAAAGAAATCATTACTTTTGGGGTTGCTAGGTAACCTGGATCTTTGTAAGAAAAGCATTGTGGTCTGGAGACAAGCGTTGTAAATTACAAACTCCATCGGCACAGTGGAATTCCTGGCACGGAACCTGCCAGCTCTCTGAGGCTTGGGCGAGCAAGGAAAACTGGCACATGGACTGAATATATCATAGGCTCGAAAAACCTACACACACATTGATTCGATTCCATGCATTTCTATTCGATCGCTTCCAAAATTATTGCAAGGGCTTCAAGTATCTACATCTTTGGGTAGAGTTTAGATCATAAAAAAAGATAAATACGCTTCATGTTGAGCTAATCTGGAATGTCAGCACTCATGTCATAAATTGCTAGATCACCAACTTGTCTCACTGTGAGGGTAGTGTCTACAAAAGATTAACCTACTGAGTGGAATGACCTGCTGAGAAAAGGATGACAGGGTGTGGCTCTTTAAACCCATCCCTACATTCTTGTCTTTCCGCATTCTCTCCTGTCATTGGTCACCTTTTCAGTTACTTTCTCTCTCTCCTAGCCAATGTGTTACAATCAACCATCTCCGGTTCTCTTTATGCCTTTGTTGCTTGCTTTGCCTCTGTCTCCCTTCCCTTGCCTCCATGGGAACTGAGGTTAACCATGCACAACAGGATTTCTGGCTCTGTCAGAGTTTCCTTTCTGTGGCTGCTTTTATGCACGTACAACAAAACGTCCTCTCTTTTCAACAATGTGATAATCTGTCATTTTCTTGAAAACACACAGATTTAACTCTGTCTACCCACATGTATACAGACTCGGCATGCTACGTCCCCCATATGATGCATCACACATCCCAAACAATAGCTGAATGGGTGTCAAAAGTATCAAAAACATACCAGATCTCCACTTGATAATGTCGTTGAACTCTTCATTGGTCCCTCCCTCTGCGATGTCACCATGTGTTGCCATGGTTGCCAATTAATCCAATGTTTTCCTTATTGGGAAATGGTGCGAAACAGTACCAGACACACAGTGCAAACCCCTCTCTCTGCACCTGAAAGTAAATAATAAGTTACTAAGTTAGACTGGAATTGTAAACTAGACTGGAAACTAGAAGTGTCATCTATATTAAACATATACGTTGACAAAAACTAATATTGGAACACTGTGATGTGCGTTTAAATACCCTAGGGATGAAAAAACTGATCTGTTTGAGTGTATTTCCATTCAGTTATTTAATTTATTCCCTTGGGATCATATCAGCTACAAAGCCTTTCCTGCATGGTATTAATTAAATCTTATAATGACTGTATATGTTGTCATGTGCTTGTGTTATGACAATAATAAAGACACTGTTACTTCCTTATGTGTTTCCCATGCAACTCTCAATGGAGCATGATAATTGTGTTCAGTTTCCTTCTCCAAGTGTTAAGTTTGACCTTTACACGAACAGGTCATCTGCTGCATGAGTATAATGTTGCACAGATTGTTTTTCTAACAAACTGCTAAGATTTACAATGAGGTGCTCTCTCATTTTGAAAATCATGTCCAGTCCTAAAATAGATTGCTTTTACCATGAAAGGAGTTTATGAGAGCTTTTTTGTCTTGCGGTGTATGGCCAGTTACAGTTCTTTAGTGATGATGCAAGAGCCAAAAATAACAACTAGGAAATGAAGGAAAAGGCAGCCCCATCTATCAAGATAGTGGTGGCTTTGCAATTTCAATTCCGCTGAAGGTGTGAGTAGTTTTGACAACAACACAAAACAAGGAAAAGGGTTGATTTAGTTAGTTTTATCTCACTTTGAAGAACTGTTTGTTGCAGAAGGTATGAGCAGTGCTTTCAACAATGTATGTGTGCAGGAGTAGAAAGTCTCAGTGCCTTCTGTTTAATCACTTAAAACCTGAGGAGATTAGTGTTCCTGAGGGGAAAAAAATGCAAACTATGATAGAAAACCAATGGGGACTTGAATTAAACACGACATTGGTTAATATTCTACCTGTAGGTTTCACAAGAGTTGGATGACTTTCCATAAAGTGAATGGACATCAGCTTGTAATCTCTGCAACAATGAATTTTTGCACATTTTTCCCCATGACTTTTATTTTTAACATCTTATCTACTGCTAGAGATGTAACACACCACTTCCTACTTCAGTATTGTTTTTCTTTTGTTTGTTTGTTTTTATTGATTCATTGATGACCTGAGACATTACATGGACCCAAACCCAACACTTACTCACCTCTGCTGTCACCGAGGGGTCAGGAGACGTGTTCCCTCAAAACAAGTCCACAACAGTCAAGGAAAAAACGCTACAAAAGCTAAAAAATTACAAAGTGCACCAGTTCGGTTGGTTTAAGGCATTTTAAACGAGTTTAAAGCTGCTCCTTCAAGCTATAACTTAGAGATCCGTCCTAAAGCGCATCCAGTCTCCGCAAAAAAAACAGCTTAAAGAGACGATTTTTTGCAACGCAATGCAGACTAAGATACCAGCGAAAAAAAAAGGCTCTGTCTAAGTAAATGTAGAGATGGTTAATACATATTACGGGTGAACTCCGCGATAGTGTGGAACCAGGTCCCACAACTTTGTTCCTGTTGCTTTACTTGACTCTTTCTCCTTGCGACTTACACCGATGTTAAAGTGGATACAGTTAGCCATGTGCACCGGAAATTCTCTACTCTGTCTTTCAAAGTAAAAGCGTTGACATTTACAGGGTAGAAATAGAAGGTTTTGAAGCTGGATTAAACATATTTCTGAGAATAAATAAATTATCTGAGTTATTAATTATGAGTAGACCGACATATACACGGTAGAATATAGTCAGATGTAGTCACCTGTCACCTCTGTGCTACGCTGTTGGTTTTATTTTGAAAGTGGTGACCGGATCCTCTGTTCTTACTCTGTGGTGCTGACAGTGGTCTGGAGGTTTTGCCTCTGGCTGTAAAAGTTTTCCTGACGCGGAGATGGAAACATGGCGCGGTGGTTATCACGTGACCAAAGCAACCAGTGATCCCCATTGAAACCACAAATAACTAATTTATTTAGCCAAAGATATCTAATCTTTTAGACATGACGTTGACTGTAGATCACTGACTTTTATTACATTTGGTCAAAAACCTTTGTTGTAATAAATGTGTAATAGAAACTACTGGTGGAAAGTACAAGTACTGCACTTAAGTAAGCTATAATTTTGAGGTTGATGTTACTGTATACTTTCACTACATTACTTTTTCAGAGGGAAATAATGTATTTTCTGTGCCACTCTTAGTACTGCTTACTAGTTATTAATAAGATGATGTTTAAGATTAAACAAGTGGTTTCCAGTCTTTTTAGTTTCCAATTTCCACCAAAAAGCACTGCAAATTGAAACTGTCTATGGATTCTATCAAATAATATTAATTCTCTCTAAGTGTTCACATAGTGTAATTTAACTAAATGTAGGAAATTAAAGATTAGGGGGTAAAAAAAAAAAAAAAATCCTTAAAACTGAAAACAACTGTGCATTAGACCTTCATGTGAAGACTCCTGAGATTTGTCTGGTATCTTTACATATAAAGTACTGTAGATCATATCAGTTCCACCTCCAAGAGTTACAATATTAACACACTGTAACACAAAAGTCCTGTCAAACAACCACTTTTACACATATTTTTCCATGAATACTGTATTTTTGTTAATTGTTTTTACATTTGCAGTATTTAGTGTTTTTACATTACAGTCTAGTCAATGGTTTTACTTGACATCTGAACTTCTTGCACAACTAACGGACTATTTCCGTCAAGAAGTCAGTGCGAGAATACTTTTTAATAATAATGAAAGAGCAAAACTCCTGCAATTAAATAAAAGTGAATGTATTCAGCATCAGTGCATCAGAAAGTTTCTGTTTCTTGTGTTTCTTTTAATGACACTGAATCTGATATGGGGATGAAAAGCACATTTCCAGCACAGAAAGAAAGTGAATAATGGATCAGAGTGGATGGAAAAAGTCTCTTTACTTCAGGGATGCAGAGATGTTGATCTCCCATTGTAGAGCTCCGTCCCTCTCCCTCCCTCTTCTCAGTTGTCACGACTCTTTTGTGGATGCTTCCTCACACAGCTCAAAGAAGCAGCTCAGTTTCACAAATTAGTGCTGTGTTAGGTCTTGAACACCTATCAAGTAACAGCATATTTGTTTGGTGGTGAGGGGACAACCAGAAGTTCTCACCCCTAAGTTCAGTGACAAGTTCGCACATGTTGGATTCGAAAATATTTTGATTTGTAGGAATGCAGTTGGCAACAGACTTTTACACATTGTGATTAACTGGGCATAATAGAGGAACAATATAAAGCCTGTACACAGTTGTACTTAGATGTATATTTGTGGGCAGTTTTCTGATGAGAAAAAAAAACAATGAACATTTTGTATCTGCAAAACTCATTTCATCTTGAAACTCATCTACAAACTGTCTACAAATGACTACAGCAAACTCTTAAAATACAAAATTAGAACTAGTGGAGTTATTTTTCTGCGGTAGGTGCAGATGAGTAGGTTGTCCTGACACCAAGGCATCGCCCATGCAGTGAAATTATAGGGATGAGAGGATGTAGGGTGGACAAAATACTGGACTGCACTCCCAACTATATGGGAAGATTTAGAGCGCCCTCTGCTGGTGTATTGGTGTAACTGCAACTAAAATACATTGCACTGCATTACTTTTAACTTTAAAATGTATTTATCTAAGACATTGGCTGTGCATTTGGTCAAGTTAAATATCTCGGATTTCTTTGCATCCCACGTGTTTGATGTAAGTGGATTAAGGGCAGATCTGCCATGTTTGGGACAGCTGATGGGAAACATGGTTGTTGCCTCATCCATGGCTACAAAAAGCCCTTATGTGAACGTGATACATTTAAATTACAGACACTTTTCGCTTAATGTCAAGGTTTACTTGACTCTGTTCTATCCTGTACAACCTAAGGATGATACAACAAAAGGCTTTCTACCAGGAGTGGGGTTCGAACCCACGCGGACATATGTCCATTGGATCTTAAGTCCAACGCCTTAACCACTCGGCCATCCTGGTGTATACACCATACACGAGCACCGCACGACTACAAAAATTGACTATACATTCTTATACAAAAGTGTTTGTTACCATGTTTCAAACACTAACCTATAATGTAATGCATGTTCAGATTAAAATAGTTGAGCTCCACTAATGCCACACATGGTAATGTCATGACTCATGCGGTGTTAGTAGCTAGCGTTACCGGCTTCCTTGAAACTACGTTACACCAGGCTAGAATGAGCATGCTAATGCAAAGCTCGTTTTTAAGAGCAGATTTACTGCAAACCCAGCAGGTTAACAAGTCTATAATTAAAGTAGAAAATGTAGACTGACACTACAAGAGGCATATCACGTGTTATTATTATCCTCCAGACCTCTGCTTTCGCAAAATACCGCTAGCCGCTAGCTAATTTAACTAACCTGAACTGCGGCTACGCATGTTAGCATGTGCTAGCATGCACACAACTAGCAATATACGGTAGCGGAGCAGAAATATAAGAAGTTTTTCATTTCAGTCACACATGGTGAAGCTTGAAGCTATGGTCGACGCACACACAGTGACCAAACGATTTAGCAGTGCAAGCGAAAACACATAAAGGAACTTCTAACGTCATTTACGAAGTCGTGCGGAAGAAGTTTCCAAATAAAGTCAGCTGAAACTTTAGAGACCAGCCTGAGTCACAGGGATAGTCATGGGTGTTTCTGTGCCTGTTTTAGATGGCATGTCGGTGCCACCCACTCTATCAGCAGGGGATTTGTTCTTAATTTTAAGTAAACATGCGATGTATAAATAATTTTTCGGATAATAATAATAATAATAATAATAATAATAATGTACAACTTCCAGCATACTATTATCCCAGACTCCCCGGTCCCCTAACACTGCGGTCAAACCAGCAGACACTAAAATTAGCGCAACCGCGTGTCCGAAGCATTACGGTAGTGATGTGTCGGTCGCGAACTAAACGGCTCTGAGAGCCAGCTCTTTGACGTGAACGACGGGAGCCGGATCCTGACTGGGAGCCGCTTTGTCCCGTTCGTTCGTTTGTCTCTCCCCCCCGACCAGACGGGAGAGGGGCGGAGTTACACACACAGCAAGCTACGAACAGGAGAGAGAGAGAGAGAGAGACCACAACGCAAACGGACTGGAAAGTAAAAAAAATAAAATAAAATAAAAAGTTGAGAAAATGAGTGACAACAGGAAACGCAGCAAAATCTGGACACATTTCAGTTACATTTACCAAACTAACGCCCCGTTTCCACTACGTGGTATCGACTCGACTCGGCCTTTTTGCGTTTCCATGACGAAGAAGGACGTGGAATCTGGTACCCGGTACTACTTTTATGGTATCACCTCCGCCGAGGTTCCAGGACCGGGGACCAGGTACTAAACCGTGACGTAAAGCACTGCAGACCACTGATTGGTCAGAGAGTTTTCTCCGTGACCCGCCGTTTTACAAAAAACCGATGCGGAAGTGGAAAGTAAATAAAGCGGTACATTAATTCACATAATAACAGCCCAAAACTACACCATGCTCGGTCGAGGAGATTCAGTCTTTGGTGGCCGACGTAAAAATTCCGACGAGACAACACGCAACCAGCGAGTTTATCAGCGATTCTCTGAGCAGACGACACGGAAGTAACGCACCGCATCACTATGACGACCAGGTTCTGTAAAGTCGGTAGTATCTTGTCATGGAAACGGTCTCCAGGAATGCCGAGTCGAGTCGAGCTGAGCTGGTTCCACGTAGTGCAAACGCGGCATAAGGCAGAATGTAGAGTGTGCAAGACAAAAGTCTCATATAGAGCTGGTTCCATAAACAACCTGCACAGACATATAAGAACTGTTCATTCATCAGTCCAACTGGAAGAAAAAAGACAAGTAAGTGAATGTGATGTTAATGAAGGTGCCATTGTGTCTACTGCAACTGCTGCTGCTACTACAGTATCTACAGCATCACTGTGAAAGCTAAAAGTTTAAAATAGTCAAAAGTTAGTAAAGGTCATTTGTATATAGTTAAGCATTTCTTTTTGCACTTTCTAATTTATTTATTTTTAATCACTCTGTAGAGTGTATAAATAAAGGTGTACTGTATTTACATAAACATTTGATATAGTGCATGTTTTTTTTTTTACATTAGTAATTCATATTGCGTATAACTTTTCATTATTGTTGGTAATAAATTAATTTAAGCACCAAAAAATCTTAAGAGCCACTAGTGAACCGAGCCAAAAGAGCCGGTGCTCTAAAAAGAGCCAGAATTCCCATCACTACATTAAGGTAAATGCATTCAAACGATCTCGAACGAGCGAACAGGCAGTATGACTTCCGGTTTTCAAAATAAGATGTTAGAAGCAGTAAATGAAGATATGAGATATCCAAATGTTATGACAATACACGTGACTGACCCATAATTTCTGGCAATGCTTAATGTATTTGAGTAGAAGACATCTCTGGCTACTCACACACTTGGAATTATTCATTTTTACTGTATCATTACTGAGAAATTTCACATTAAAGGCCCCACATTTGTACTTTGACATAGTCACATTTCTCATTTTTCTGACACTGTAAAAGCAAATTGCTCCATAATTTCTGGCAATGCTTGATGTATCTGGGTAGATGACATTTCTGACTACTCACACACTCAGAAGTATTTATTTTTATTGTACCAATATTGAGAAATTTCACATTAAAAGTCATTAAAATTTCTGGCAATGCTTGATGTATCTGGGTAGATGACATTTCTGACTACTCACACACTCAGAAGTATTTATTTTTATTGTACCAATATTGAGAAATTTCACATTAAAAGTCCTACATGTGTACTTTGACAGTTGCATTTCTCACCTTTGTGATACTGTAAATCCAGATTGCGCCATAATTTCTGGCAATGCTTGATGTATATGAGTAGAGGACATCTCTGACTACTCACACACTCAGAAGTGTTTATTTTTACTGTACCAATATTGAGAAATTTCACATTAAAAGTCCTACATGTGTACTTTGACAGTTATATTTCTCACCTTTGTGATACTGTAAATCCAGATTTCTCCATAATTTCTGGCAATGCTTGATGTACATGAGTAGAGGACATCTCTGACTACTCACACACTCAGAATTGTTTATTTTTACTGTATCATCATTAAGAAATTTCACATTAAAAGTCCAATATTTGTACTTTGAAATTGTTATATTTCTCATTTTTCCAACACTGTAAAAGCAAATTGCTCCATAATTTCTGGCAATGATTGATGTATCTGCGTAGAGTACATCTCTGACTACTCACACACTCAGAATTATTCATTTTTACTGTATGAATTTTGAGAAAAACAGTAAATTGCCTGTAGGTTTATGCTACTAGTTCACTGGTCCAGCCGGAGATCAAAATTGAGCTGCATGTAGCCCCTGAACACTCTTGACTGTTAATATCTTAAGGGTAATTTTTGTACTGTTCAAATTCGTCCTATGGGCCAGATTGGACCCTTTGGCATGGTGGCTGTGGTCCACAGGCCTTATCTTTGATACCCCTGCTTTAGATGGCATGTTGGTACAACTCACTTTATCAGCAGGTTGCTTGTCTTTAATTTTAACTAGTCACTTGAAAGAAATACATTTTTGGATAATAATAAGGACAACATGTAACTTACAGTGTAGGCTACTATTGTTCCAGAGTCCCAGGTCCCCAAAGCCACTGGTCTACCTTCAGGGGTCACCAACCTTTTCTCTTCTGTGAGCTACTTTTACATAATTAGGTTGCCGGAGGGCTACTCTAATTTAGCAACATTTATTTACATAGCTAATTTTCATACATACACATATTTTGTATAACATGTTTGTGACAATGTGTTCTTTATTTATTATTTTATCTATTAATATTTCTTTGTTTTAACATTTACAATACTTAAAAAGTGTTAATATGAAACTATTATTTTACTTTTATTAAGAAAATCAAAAGTAGAAAAAAGCAAATACAAGCATTTGCATGCTGTATTCCTAAATATTTTAATACTATATCAAAAATTGTGAAATGGAACAATCGTGCATATTTTTATAGAATTATTCAAAACAAATAATACACACCTGTATGTGCATTTTTTTTTTTTATACTTCGAAATTGTGAAAAGGAACGTTGACACTCACACAATAAAACTTCACCAGCATGTGCTGCTGTATTTCTGGAGAATTTGACCTTTTCTAAATTCACATATGCTGTCAGAACATATCAATTAAAAACAAAACTTTGTGCACATAAATCCACCATCCCCCTGTCACTTCTACAGAGTCATCACGCTGGAGTCAAACGCAAAGGCACCAGTTCAGGTCTGCTTCCAGCTGTCTGAGCGCATGCGCAGATAGCGCACATGTTTGCGCTTGTCCAGGATGTGAACCAGTTTAATGAAGCCTCAGTTGAAACGCTGGCCTTGGTCAGTTTAGCGAACATAGACTGTTGTTTATGGACTTTAGTTTTCAGCACTTACCTTCTCTTTACGGAGGCTGATTCCCAAAATCTCCGGAAAAGTTACTGTGAACTTTGGTGAAATTCCACTCCACTTTACATCTTTTACCGACTGCCAGGCTCGCGCCACAGGTCTCTCTCACACACACACACACACACACACACACGCACACACACACACACACACTCACACTTGTCATTCACATTTGTCTGACAGGAGTCCGTGTCTCATTGTTGGTGAAAATAACTCCCTAACCAAATTCGGCCCACACCGTTGCTGGGCTGAACCCACTACCTGCCTGATGCCTGGCTCATCCTGCTCCTCCTGGGCCCCGCCCCTCTCTAATCACAGAGAGTAAGCCAGCGCTAAAGTTTGATTGACAGCTAGTTGACCGTTTCATGTCGGGGGGGTCGGCGGCATGAAATGTTGATTGGGTGGAAACCAAATTGGTTGAACCAAATGCCGTATCAACTTGTGTCATTATATTATTGACCCTTGGCGCGCCACCGGTAGATTGTGAGCGACGTGTTGGAGACACCTGGACTAGTTCTGTTTTTAGAACAGGCCTGTGGGTGACTGGCGTGGTCCCTGCAGGCGGCCTGGTGCCCGCGGGCACCGTGTTGGTGACCCCTAGAGTATGAGATCCCTGGTCTCCAGGGCCTTGTTTATAAGTCTGTATACCTGGCAGAGTTCAATGACTTAAGAGTGAATCTTAATGCAATATATTACAGATGTCCAAAAACCTTTTTCCACCACTGTATGTGTGTGTTCCACTTTATGTATTCTGTATCCCTCCCTCTTCAGAAGAAAATTGTAGACATCCATCATTCAATGCATCAACCAAACATGCGGTCATATTTAAATGTAAGACTTATGACTGCATCACTCTCTTTTTTTTACATCAATCTCATACCACTAACAATATAATCCATTTTCTGCAGAGGCGTAATCGCATGCAACAGTAAATTACCTTATCGGTGACTTTGGTGACTCACCTTTGCATAACTGCAGTCATTTGTTACCACTACAGATTTTTTTAAAGCTACTAACATGACTCCCTCTACCAATGATCAGTCAATGACAACAGTAAATGAATTCTCTTTCATTTATTCCATTAAGCAGTATTTGTTTTTAATATCACAGAGTACTTGGAATGTTTAATAAAAATTAAATTACCATATTTTTACATGTAAACACCATCTGCTAAACACACCCGCAACTGATCATTTTCCAGTTCAAATAACAGAAAGATCTATATTACTGTGTATCATACAACTCTTAGGTGCAAAAACTGTATATTGTATTACGTATCACTTAGAGAAATATGGTTATTTGTGAAAACACTTTGAGACTTTGTGCTCACGGATGTTAGGATAAAGTTAATACTTGACCTGAGTGTAGTACATTATACTTCAAGATGTTCTTAGCATTTGACACAAGTAAAAGTTATGAAACATAATGAACTCCAGAAAAGCTAAAAAGTTTGGTTGAATTTCCAACATGGTAGACAGGGACAGCACTGACCAAAGGGATTTTTCCTCTTGTACTGTAATGCCCTCTTGATGTCGACGTTAATTTTCTCAACATATTCCTGAGTGCTACGGATATTAGCCTGAATGTTGTTCATCACAAACCCCTGGTCTTCCACCAACACAGCCATGTGCAGGAACAGTTCATGGACCTCCTTCAGCCTGGCCTCCAGCTCCACCAGCTCCTTGTGTCTGCCTTTAATCTCACAGAGCGCATAGCGAGATGTGCGCCCACCTGTTGTCTGCAGGCTCTGGGACAGCTCTGCCCATCCTTCACCTCCTTTATCTACCAGCACATCCAGCTGCTCGTCTGTGATTTCAGTCCCTATGATGGAGGCCTGTCTCTGGATTCGCCCTCTGCATGTGCTCCTCTGCAGCTCCTCAGCCTTATTGTAATCACTCATGGTGTCATGGAAGGCTAGGATCAATGTGTCGTACTGGACTTTGGCAACACGACTAACAGCAGAGTGTGGGCCTTCACTCTGCTCCAACCGCCTGCTTTCATTACCCAGGGCCTGAAGGCATCTATACAGAGCCTCCCCACGCTGGTGGATCCCCCTGGCGATGGAGTCAGAGTCCTTTTTGAGTAGAGTAAAGCGGCGCATTGAGGTGCGAAAGCGCTCATTGTGGACACCCAGGCGCTCCACCTCTAAGTGGAGCAAAGAAATCTCCTTGCGTATGGCATAGGCCTCTTTTAGGATGTTGTCGATGGCTGAGGAGTTCTCAAACACCACCGCCTCTTGGGTCAAAGTTATCTTGTCTATGTCACACTCAGGTCCATAAAACTCTGACTCCAAGTCCTCATGCTCTTCACTAATGGTCTGCAACCTCTCCAGCATGTCCCGCATTCTGCCTGAGATTGTAAAAAAAAAATTATTATTATTATTATTATTATTATTATTATTATTATTATTATTATTATTATCATCATCATCATCATCATCATCATTATTATTATTAATTTCAGTACACCGCAGCTTTTGGCTTTAAACTTTAATGTACATACAGTTGCAGAAAAAATTATTAGATCATCAAGTCATCAAAAACAATGGTTATGCAATCAAGTACTAACTCCTGTGTGTATCATGTGACTAAAACAGACAGAAAAGAAAACATGGAATGCCTAAAAGCACTGTTTTTGGCAATATGTCATAGCTATTGATGCAAGAACTAAAATTATTTTGGTTATTATCAAGAAAACCATGGAAAATGGATAGATATCAACTCTGAAATTTAACTCTTATGAGCTATTTTTATTGTTACCATTGTATTTGTCCAAACAAATGTACCTTTAGTTGTACCAGACATTAAAATGAACAAGAAATTGAAGAAAACAAGGGTGGTCTAATAATTTTTTCCACAACTGTATACCTGTGTACCGTCACTGAAGTTTTAACAAAAGTCAATCATAAGGCAACATTTCACAGTGACAATAATCACCAGAAATCCACCAAATTTAGACCTGCATGTCCACACACTTCGTACGCATGCAGTGACACAAGGAAATCACCAACATACCTGACTATTTTGGAAGTATAGCCTTAACCCATAAAGACCCAGTGCTACTTTTGTGGCAGTTCCCGAATGATTTTTTTTCTCTGTATTTAACCTTTCTTAAGGGATTTATCACCATTTATTATACTATTAACGTCTGTATTTTTTTTTTTTTTTCAGTGAAATCTGGTATTTTTCTATATTTCATTCACTGATCATGTAGATGTTCATAAAAGCTCAGATTAAAGTTGAGGGATATTACATTAATATCAAAGAAAAATAGAAGAAAAAAGTGACTTATGATGGTGTTTCCACGTTCACTACGGAGTCTCTGAACATTCAAATGGGTCATATCTGATTCAAATTCAGATTCAGATTTCTTTATTGTTATTTGGACATTACATCAGAGGTGCACTGCAGAACAAAATTACGATGCATTTGGCCACAATAAAAACAATTAGATGAACATCATAAAAGAATTTTTAAAAAGAATAGGTCAAAAGAAGAAAAGAAGGCAGTATAAATATGTAAATATATATCTGCAAAATGTACAAAACAGTGGTAATAAATAGATAAATAGAGGTAAACAGTGTGGCTGAGGTCTACTCAGCATATAATGACCATGAAAAGACAAACTGCATTTTACACCGATCATTTTCATGTATTGATAGGATTAGAGGATCAACATGTATTAAACAGTTTAAATCAGTAGATGGTTTTGGTCTCCAGTGGATGTTTGGGTCTTTATGGGTTAAAGGAACATTGCATATAGATGGAAGCTGAATTGAGAATTAGAAATGTCTGTAGTTAAAGCAATAAATAAGGACAACAATCATCACATATTATAATATATAATTTGCAAGAACTAGCAATAGTTATTCTATGAGAAAAGTAACTTGTTTAACCATTCAGATAAACCTGTGGTGTCACTAACCCCCACAGACACACTGTGGTATCAATATTGAACACTTAAAATTACAGTGGGGCCCTACTAGTGCAACTTTAAGTATCTTAATAATACATTAACTAAGAAATAGAAAAACACATACATTTATATATTTTTGTGCAGAAAGAGAAACAAATCCAATACCTAGAGAATTAAAGATCAATGCAAAAGCTTGTATATTGGGAAACTACTATAAAACTAGGAACTATTCAGCTCATTGTCAGGAAGTTTTCTTTTCATTGAACAACAATGCAAGCTTTTACGTGTCAGTGGCATGTTGGAATGTCTTCATTTAAACCAGGAACAAGGAAGGCCAAGAATAGTTTAGTAAAAAAAAAAAAAAAAAAACAAACATATTACCTTTGAAAAGTGTCATGACAAAAGATTGTGTTCCCGTCTGTATTTTTTTGAATGTTCATTTTGAGGGTCACTTAAGGCATGAAACTCTAAAAATTATACAACTTTCTTTTTTTTTTTTTGTCTTCACAAAAAATGTTAATTTCCTCATATGTTATTCACTATTCAAAATCCACGAGTTCATGTAAAAAGCTATCAGACATCTTCAAACACTGTCTTCATGATAACACTTAAGTCATTCTAACAGAAATAAGCTCAGCACTCATAAAGCAGACAGAAACCCAGAAAATATCAAGTGGTTCTGCTGCAAAGATCAGCCAAGAAAATCTAACTTACCTGTTTTGATGAGTTGCTACTGTATCAGAGTTTCAGTAAACCAGTTCAGTCTGCATCAGGTGTGGGTCCGAGGCATTTGAGAGCATCTTTTACTTCTGTTGAAGGAAATTCTCTGTCTTTGCTGTTTGTTCGCGTGTCTGAGGATGCCACCCCCGCCCCAGCTGACGGACATGGGCCTTCCCACTGCACCAAGTACTTCCTTGAAAGACTATGCTTGTTGTTTGCTTTTAAGTCCGATTTCAGGAAGCAAATCCTCATCGTTCAGTAAAAATGCATAACTACTGCACAAATATTGACTTTTATGGGACGTACATTAGGAATATGCTACTACAGGCTGAAGAGACAAAGTTCTGCACTAATTAAATACACCAAGCTGCCATGAGTTTGTCTTAATGACACCTGTCTGTGTGGGTGTGTTTAGCAGCCATGAATGAAGCTTAGATCTGAAACATGCGTTATAGAGCTCAGGTTACAAAAAATGGAAAAAAAAAAATGCATTATATTCAAGAAGAATCCGGATGGCCATACATCATTACACACATTTCTTTTTTTAAAATCAGGATTAACATAAAGTAACCAACTACAATGAGAAAGAAAAATGGTGTTTTTCAACCAAATACTGACTGTTTAAGTTAACACAAATATTGTGTTGTTTAACCCATAGAGACCCAGCTCTACTTTTATGTTCATTCCCAAATTAAATTTTCTCTATATTTAACCTTTTTTAAGTGATTTAACACCATTTATTTTTAATATTATCCTCAGTATTTTGTATTTTTTCAATATAAATCAGGTATTTTCCTGTATTTAATTTACTGATCATCAAGCACCAGGCAGAAGCGCCAGAACACTTCTGTCCTCGGGGGTTTTATGTTTTATGTGTTAGATATAACACATACCTTGTCTTTTTAATCTTATTTTTCTCTGTGATCTAACTTATTTTTTTAGCTATTTACATTCTGTATTTATTGTTGCTGTGCTAGTAACTGTTTCTGTGGAGCGGTGACCATATTTTGAATTTCCCCTTGGAGATTAATAAAGTCTATCTATCTATCTATCTATCTATCTATCTATCTATCTATCTATCTATCTATCTATCTATCTATCTATCTATCTATCTATCATGAAGATGTTCATAAAAGCTCAGATTAAAGTTGAAGGTTATATTAAAATCAGAGAAAACAGGAAAAACATAACTTTTTCAGCCAAATTTATCATCAACTGAATTTAATGCAAGTGTCTCCATCCACTGTCATTGATCAAACTCCGTGGGTTTTCTTGGTGATTCAATGTTGTAGAAGATGATGGTGTTTCCACATTCACTATGAAGCCTCTAAATGTCCAAATGGGTCATATCTGATGACCATGAAAAGATGACAAACTGCATTTTACACCAAATATTTCCATGTATTGATAGAATTAGTGGATCAACAGGGATTGAACATTTTAGATCAGTAGATGGTTTTGGTCGGTGATGGATGTTTATGTCTTCATGGGTTAATCCTCAAAGACCTACACACCATCGACTGACCTAAAATGTTTAATAAGTGTTGGACCTCTAATTCTATCAATACATGTAAATAATACAGGTAAAATGCAGTTTCTCAGTTTTTCAATGTCATCTGGACTATTATTATTATATACTACTATATATGGACTGTTTGGACGTTCAAAGGCTCCATAGTGAACATGAAAACACCATCATCTTCTACAACATTGATTCACCAGTAAAACCTATGTAGTTTGATAAATGATAGTGGATGTAGACACTTGTTTTATGTTCAGTTAATGACATATTTTGCTGAAAAAATGTCACTTTTTCTTCCATTTTCTGTGTTTGGATATATTTTATATGTAAAAAAATACATTTTGACAATAACCTCTAAATTTACTCTAAGCTACTTATGAATACCTACACAATCAGTAAATATAAGAAAATATGTGATTTTCACTGAAAAAATACAAACTACAGAGGATAATACTAAAAGTTATCAGTGATAAGTCACTTAAGAAAGGTTAGATGTAGAGAAAAATGCATTTGGAAATCAC